>NW_026516217.1:600000-941247 GCF_025602895.1 Polychytrium aggregatum
GGAGTTGTTGAGCAGCATAGGAAGCTTGGAGATGGCGAAAACCACAGCCTTGCCTTTGCCCGATAGTTGACTGTTCGAGGCGCCTGGGGTGTCGTCGGCTTGACGGAGAAGGTGGGTCAGTCGCCCAATGGCCAGAGAGTGCAGGAGGCGATTCACACGGTGCAGCTTCCAAATGCACTGGTAGTTCAAGAGCTCAATCACACGCATCCATATCTCCAAAGGCAGAGGTGATATAGGCTCGGCCGTCATATTCAAGTGCTGGCCCAGATTGGTCCGGACAGCGATTCAGGAGCTGACTGTTGCAATAGGGGAGTATGGTTCTGCAGGCCCGAGAGGACGATGGGCTCAATGGGACTGGGCTGGATTTCAGGCGGCGACTTGCGATGGCTGGGGCGGACCGGAAGGGCTGCCAATGTGCGGAGATGCCTCTGCGTTCAAAATGAGTAAGGGCCAGGATAGATGCAACTGGACCAGAGGAAAGCAGGCAGTCCATCCTGCCCCGCGAGCGATGCACCCACAGCACCAGCAGGCTCATGAGCCGGCCTCGCAGCCGCGTCGCTTGGCCTGCGAGAGCGCTTGTCCGAAACACCAGCTGCCCAGGATCAGGCGATGGACAGCTGAGCAGAAGAGCCGGGACAGGTCAAGCAGCGGCGGCGCAGAGCTGTCGCATGAAGCAACGAGCAGCCCGTACCGATCGCCTGCCGATGGCTGCTGCAGCGCCGCCATGTCCAACTGCGGCCTCGATTGCATGTTCATGGCAGCCCTGGCTCGCTATCAATGATTGCCTGATCCGCTCGCTGTGCGACCTGTGGCAGCGGCGCCAGCCAGGATTCCCCAGCGACGATGTCGGGCGTGGCGGGTGGACGACCATCGTCTCGATCGGCTATGAGCCTCAAACGCAGCCTGGTTCACATCGGCAGGACAATGGCAACAGCTTCTCCATGTATGGCATTGCAGGTTGCCTGTCTGCCCGCCGGCTCGGCCGCTGTCTATGCCGTGCATCTCTCCGCCCTTCGCTGACCCCCATGATTCCAAACTCGCTTGTCCCCATATCCCTTCGCTACCGACCCTGCTTCGACCACGATAGCAGGATATGTCAAGGAGCGAGTGGCTGCCATCGAGGCAGTCACCAAAGCCTGCCGCCTGTGTGAAAGAGTCTTTCGTCAACTGGTGACGTCTGAGACCATCATCAAGAAGGACAAGTCCCCCGTCACCGGTAAGGAGCCACATGGGCTGTGGATCTGCGGACGGTGAATGTCGCCGATGCTGCTGCTTGCATCGGCAGTCGAGGCTCGACAGGGCTCGTTTTTTGTTTCTTCCTGTTTGTGCTGCCGACGCAGGAGCGCTCACAACGGCCGTTGCATTTGCCAGTCGCCGATTTCGGTGCCCAGAGCGTCGTCAACGCTATTCTGCTGCGACACTTTCCCGGCGATCGCATCGTTGGAGAAGAAGACTCGAAAGATCTCCGAGACAGCCCAGCCACTCTCCAGAGGGTCCTGGAGCTTGCCAACTCGGTGCTGGAGCCTGGATTCCCATCTGGCGACGAGGTATGTGGTCCAAGCGATCTCTTGGTTGGGGGCATGTCTTTCGGATACCTGATTCTGGCTGCCTGTCACTCTCAGCTTTGCGATGTGATCGACCAAGGAAACTTTGAGGGCGGTGGATCTGGGCGGTTCTGGACACTCGACCCGATCGGTAGGCCAGCTCTCCCCTGCACCGGCTCGCTTCCAGATTGTCCAGCAGGCCCGCGATCGTGTGGCGGCCCGGCGGCAGCATTTTGACCACCGAGGTGGCATGGTCCCTCAGATGGTACCAAGGGCTTCCTGCGAGGAGAGCAGTTCGCCGTCTGCCTTGCGCTCGTTGAAGACGGTCGCGTTACACTTTATTCAGAAAAAAACGGGACAATATAGCCGTTTCCATGAACATGTAGTATGTGCTGTGCTTGCGTCTAGCAAAGCCACAAGAAATAAAACAGATCACTTTGGCAGCCTCCGAGTGAAGACCGCCGGTCGCTCTCCGATCTCCACAATCGACCTGCATACTGTGATCATGTTGCGCGCCGCATTGACGTCGCGATTCCACACTGTCCGGCAGCTGGGATTCTTGCAGCTCCTGACAAAGTGGGAATTCGCAACACTGGGCGCATCGAGTCCTTCCAACCGAACTGGCTCCAGGCACTTGGAGCACACCAGCGAGGTGTTGAACTCGTTCGTCGAGGCCACCTTGACGCTTCCATGATGGTGATTGGGACGGCGTCGGTGGTGCTCGAATTGCTCAAAGTACTGAGCAAATCGCTGCCTCCGAGGGCTGGATGCATAGCCCTTGCCTTGACGCCATGATGCATTGCAAAGGCGATCACCACATCCTTCTCCCTCGGGGCGTGCTTCAGGACGGCCTTGCACATCCTGTCGACGGCCACTTGGCGCCTCTTGTGGCCCGTGAAGCGATGGTGACGGGCCTTCTTGCCAAGGTGGAAGTCGAGCTGCACTCGCAGCTCCGGTCGCAGGACATGGGTGAGATGGATCTTGAAGGCCTCCGAGGACGACACCTTGGGCGAGGGGGTGGTCGACATCCAGGTCTCGATGCTGAGCTGCTTCTTCTTGGTATTGTGCCACTTAGTATCGGACCTGTGGCCACACATGTGCTGATAGTGGCCATTGGAGAATGAGACCACCTCGTCTTGGTGGCCCGGTGCTTGGATGACCGCCGTGAAGATGGAGCCGACTCCAGGATCGATGCCAATCCAAGTGGTGCGATCGGGGTTTGGGTCGCCGATGTGTGCCTGGATACGCTGTTCGGCAGTCGGAGGAGGCTCGATGGTCTCGGTGTGATCGGTTCGAGGCAGAAACTTGACGAGACCGATGGTGCATCCAATTCCATCGGTACTGATCTCGTAGTTGAACAGTTTGTGATTGATATCCCGGTCACGGAAGAGGGAACTACGCAGCTTGAAGCAACTGCGCCAGAGACGATCCTGGTTGTTGATACCGTCCTCACCTTGTTCCTTGAGCATGTCCCTGGTGAGTCCAAGGCGTTTCTTTGGACCCAGGAGTTCCCAGAGAGTGACCGTGTCGATCTTGACATACTTGGCCTTGGTGGTGCATAGAGGAACCATCGTGCACACGGCCGGAGGAGTGTCGAGAGCGAGCTACTTGAGAGCCCACTTGAGCCTGGATGCCAGCTTGTTGATCTTGGACTTGGTGGTGCCGAGCTCAGACTTGGCCGTGGTGAACCTCTTGTCGTCGGAGGGAATGCCTTGGGTAGTGAGCTTGTCCAGCTTGGCCTGGCGCTGCAGCTCGGTGACTCGGAGGGCGGGCATGTCACAGTCGATCCACTTGTGGACATTGTCGACCATCTTGTCTCGGGCGAGGATCCCCACATGGTGTGAGAGGCGATGGAGGGCCCGGAAGCGGTCCTGGTCGTTGCTGTACCGAAACTCGTCCAGGACGTGGCCAAAGTCGGGATAGAGGAACTCGATATCGGCCTTGGGTGGAGTCTGCCCTGGTTTCTCGAAGAGCTCGAGACAGGCCTCGATGGCTTCGTGCTTGTGCTTGTTGGCTGGGAAGACGGCAGCGCAGAAGCGGCGAAGGAGTCTCCAGTAGGCCAGGTTGAGGTGGGTGGTGCAGTTGGTGGCATAGGCATTGACAGCCAGTGTGAGAAGCTGACTGTGAGCACCATCAGGCAGACAAGGGGCCGGAGGCAGGTCTGCGTGCCGAGTGGTCTGGTAGTCGCGAAAGGAAGCGACCAGATGCTCGTTGTATTTCTCATTGTCCCCGGTCGGGGAGAGGGCACCGTCCTGGACGATCTTGAAGCATTGGCGGATGAATGCAGGGGTGGACTTGGAGATGACGGGGACGGGAAGATCCTGCTCGATGCACCGGAGGATGTGCAGGTTGAGCAGCCTGGATGCCTCGAACTGGATCTGGGTCATGGCCTCGACGGTGGCCTGGATCTTGTCGCGGAGAGCGGGATTGAGACAACAGCCATCCATCGTCTGCTTGAAGCAGCTGAACTGAGGGGCCGATGACCTTCCATCCACGAGTGGGACGACAGAACTCTTGAGGGGCCGGTATTTGGGACATTTGCTGGTGTTGCAACGTTCGTGATCGGTGCCATCGCACTGGCGACATCGCTTGATGGGGCCGGACGAGGGACCAGGCTCGGTGGGATCGACATCCATTGGATCTGTAGAAGCAGTGGTGGTGAGCGACGGAGCAACAGACGACCAAGCATGCGTGGGATCAGAATACGAACCAGAGACAGGCTCCGACTGTGACTTGGCTTTCTTGGGCCTGGGTGGCCGAGGCTGGCCATCACCGGCACCCTTGCGCTTCGGAGGCATGGGGGCAGAGGATGCTGGATGCCTGCCAGTGGTACTGGTCAGAGCAGAGACTTTTTTTTATCGTACAATAGCGCGATGATCAGATCAAGGCGAGATGAGGGAAGAAAGCAGCAGGAGGAAGGTGTGGCATTTATACCCGAGAGCAGGAACCCGTCTTTGCGGGTTGGTTGGGAAGCGGCCCTGTTCAAAAATCGCCGAGAGGTTCAAGCCAGGGATTTGAGCGTGAAAATGGCGGCTTGATTGGAGGGAACTCAACCCCAAAATTGATGGGGACTCAACCCCAAAATGATGGGGACTCAACCCCAAAGAAGTTCTCGATGGGATTGAAGTCGGGTGAGGCAGGTGGGGTGAAGATCACTGACCATCCTCGGCGCTCGATGCAGTCCAGGACAGCCATTGTCTTGTGCATGCTGACATTGTCCATCACAATCACAGAGTCGTCTGGGAAGCTCGCTCGCTCAAAGAACTCGACCATCGAGTGTGTCTTGAATGATGTGGGGATGTACATGCGATGCAGCACACCAGAGTGGTTGATGGCAAATGCAGCCGAGACAGACTTGTGCTTCATGTGATTGCGCTGGCGAAGAGGAGCACCCTTCGGCGAGTATCCGTAGAGCGGAAAGGTGGTTCGTCTGATCCCCGTCTCATCGACAAAAACGAATCGCCGCGGGTCGATGGAGCGGGCCTGGTCCCTGAACTGTGCCACTCGCTCATCCAGTCGCTTGGACTTGTAGAGGTGTGTTGCCCTCTTGTGTGAGAGACCTGCTCGGTGGATGGCAGTGTGGCAGAGTGAGAGTGATACTTTCCTCTGGAGAGTGTTTGTGTGGCGAATGGTCATGGCCAGCGTGCGATGGTTTTGGGTAACAAAATATTCGATGAATGGTCAAAAACCCGGGTGTCCCGTTTTTTATTGGATCGCCCGTAAGGTCGGCGTATTGGGCTGTCCCAATCTCCCGCATCGCCTGAACGAACCCGAGAGCGGCCGCGGCAACTTGATGGTGGCCGTCGATGGGCAGGGCGCTTTCCAGGTAAGTTCTCGTTGTTTCTGCGGTTCCCGCTGAAAATTTCATTCAGGATGCGATCCAATGGAAACTACGGAGGGTGTCGCTGGATCGTATCGATGGTCTGGATGGTCGACTCGCCTCGAGCGATCCTGCTCACCAAAGCTGCCTCGGCCCGATTATTCCAGAGAGCTTTTGACTCGGACGCCGAAACCCAGATCCAGGTGGCTCGGCTTGCGAGTCCGTCTGATGCCATCTTCTGCGAGTCGGTCGAGGCCGGTCACTCCTCGCACGGCGACAATGCCAAGATCGCCTCACTTCTGGGCATCCACCGGCCCTCGGTTCGCATGGACAGCCAGTGCAAGTACGGGGTCGTTGCTCGCGGCGAAGCTGGACTGTATCTGCGGCTTCCTGTCGACGATACTTATGTCGAGAAGATATGGGTACGCTGGATCTCTGACTGCCTGTTGTTGCCGCTCCCACCGATGCCGCCCCATCCTGTCTCGATCTAGTAGGCTGGTGGTACGTTATTAACTGTAGGTGGACACACGAACGAGCTAACTGAATGTATTGCTGCTTGGGGGGGGGTAACGACCAGGATCATGCTGCTGGCTCCCTGGTAGTGACCGAGGCTGGCGGCTTTGTATCGGATGCGAATGGCCGGCCGCTGGACTTTACGCAGGGCCGATATCTCACCGCAAACAGAGGCATCGTCGCAACTTGTGCCTTTGACGGCCAGCAGAAAAGTCGTATCCACTCAACGGTGCTCTCGGCTGTAGCCCAGGCGCTGGACACGTCTGCTCAAGTGCAGGGGGCCGAGTAGTTGCTCTCAATAAAACCATTGTCGTTGCCTGGGACAGCCTCGGTGCGAATGTGCTCCAACGCCGATCGACCGGACGGCAGCTGCGGCTGGAGACGGACCTCACGACTACTTCAACCACGACGGCAGCGGCGAAGGGACTCCCTGCTGGTTGGGGGGAGGGTGCATTCCGCGCCAAAGCACCTTCCGCCTGCAATGACTCCCGCTCTCGTTTCCGCTGGGGCGGTCGAGGTTGACCAGACCAAACCGCTTGCCGATTCAGACTCGCAGCAGGTAGCAGAACATCAGTTGTCGTCTCGAGCGAGACAGGCACCCACCGGTACGCATTGGCACACGGATGCCGCTCCATACGACACAAATAGGGCCGCTGCTGCTGCTGCATCAGAGCAAGCGAGGGAGCCAGGCCAGGGCGGCAGTTCCCACCCCCAGCATGGCCCTCTAATCGCTCCCAGCCAGCTCCGCCGACAGCCGACCCACCCAGCCACTCGTCGCCGCTCTCCCGGCAAGCTGTCCTCATAAAATCGTCCTCCCGCCTCGATCGTTCGGCGATCAATCTCGTGTGAGATCGCTGTTGATCAGATCGCGTGTTTTCTCACCCTCGCCCACCTGCGCTCTCCTCAACGACTTCTGCAACACCCTCGCCATGAGACTCGTCATCCGAGAAGACTACGACGGCGTTTCCGAGTACATCGGTAGGTACATCTGCTGTCGTCCCGGCACCACCATGCGTTTCGGCGATGCACGCGTATAGATCGGTTCTGGGTGACTCTTGGGCGGTTGCGACGAGCCACCTCTCGGCCCCATGCCGACCAGCGATCCCGTTATTGACCATGTGGACGGGAACGGGTGTGTGGGAGGACAGCCCAATACATCAAGCATCGTATCATCGAGTTCAACCCAACTCCCGAGCACCCGTTTGTCATTGGCCTCCCAACCGGATCTTCGCCGATTGGTGTCTACAAGCGCCTGGTTCAGTACTACAAGAACGGCGAGCTCTCGTTCAAGAATGTAATCTCCTTCAACATGGACGAGGTATCGGTTGTTCCAGCCTGGCTGATGGGGGTTTCACTGCGGATTTATCCCTCTGGATTAGCTCTCGTCCACTGCCACTTGGATCTGAGTGATGATCGCCACACTCGATCTGAGTGATGATCGCCATGCCCGGTCAAAGCATCTGAGCCGCATCACCCGTCTCCCCCTACTTTGGACTAAAACGAATCCATTCCTGCCCACCAGTACGTCAGCATCCCGAGGTAAACCATTGATCTGGCGGCAGATCGGCTCGACCATGCATGCAGTCGGTATCGGTCGAGTGCCTGCATTCTGCAAGTGGACTGATCAAATCGCCTGACACACAGGGACCACCCCGAGAGCTACCATTCATTCATGTGGAACAATCTGTTCAAGCACATCGATATCTTGCCCGAGGTACGATGATGGACGCGCTGCTTTTCATGCACCACAAGCCGATCTGGCTTGGATAAACCCTGATGATGAAAACGGAGCAGGAGCAGCAAAGCCTGTGATCTTGAAGGATCGTGTGCGGTAGATTGTAGGGCTGAGCGAATGGGGAGCATGAGGAGGCGGTTGGATATGAAAGTAGATGGATGAAATTGGTTGGATATGAGAGCATGACCACCAAGTTCCAGAAACAGTGGCGTAGAGTAAAAACTCACCCAGAGCCCTCCATTGGACCGACTCTAGAACGCCCACGTCCTGGACGGCAACGCACCCGATCTGGAGCACGAGTGCCAAAAGTACGAAGAAAAGATTGCTGCCGTTGGTGGCATCGAGCTATTCCTCGGCGGCATCGGTCCGGATGGACACATTGCCTTCAACGAGCCGGGATCGTCGCTCTCGTCGCGAACCCGCATCAAGACCCTGGCCTACGAGACCATTATCGCCAACTCTCGCTTCTTTGGCGGTGACGTGAACAAGGTTCCCAAGCTGGCCTTGACGGTCGGCGTTGCGTACGTACATCGCAGTGATCGTGCATTTGGACTGTCGGCACTGAGCACTTACGTTGGTCGATCGAGCTCGCTTGTGAGTGATTCTGTGGCGGCCAGAGAGGACTTGCGGGTGCTTGGATTCCAAGCGGTGGTATAGCTCTGACAGTGAAAGCGCATCTTGTGTGCACTTGAGTATTCTTCGACTCTTCTTTCAAAACGATTGATTGCCACTGGCTCTTTGGGGGGGGGGATCCCACTAACTACTTCTGGCTGTCTCGCTTTGTAGCACGGTCATGGACGCCAGAGAAGTCATCGTTCTCATCACGGGTGCCCACAAGGCCCTCGCCCTGGCAAAGTGCATTGAGGAGGGACTCAACCACATGGTGAGTGCGACTGCTGCCTGAGCCTTGCCACAGAGCGACAAGCTATTGTCTGCAGCTGATGCGAGTCTGCTACGCCTGCGAACCCTGCGAGTTTAGTGGACTGTCTCGGCGATCCAGCTGCATCCCCGTGGCATGATTGTCTGCGACGAAGACGCCACGCTCGAGCTCCACGTCAAAACGGTGCGATACTTCAAATCGATCGAGAAGGTCCACGAGCTCTTGATCAAATCCGATCCGGCCACTGGCAAGATCACAGGTGAGCGCCAACCTGAGGAGCCCATTTGCAACGACGGGCTGCCTCGGCACGCGATCTGTAATTTAGCGGGCGCTCTTCTCCAATGCTGGGACAATGAGCGGTCTGCATTCTGTAGGGACCTGCTCCGATCCTTACTGGCGATCTTCCAATCCTGTAGGCATCCACCCCAGTAGTATGGATACCAACTGAGCCAACGAGGTGATATCGTGCTGCGGCACTCGACAGCCGGTCGTTGGCAACGCTCACATTTCGCCATGGATCCCAACAGTAAAGACCAAGCGATACAGGTGACCCTGTTTTGAGCGGGGGTGGTCGTTGATTTCCAGGCCTGAATACACACACACCGTGACCAAACAGCGTGCCCACAGTACTCGGAGGCGCTGAGCGACTCGAAAAGGTCGAGTATTTTGATCTCGAGAGACCATTGAGCTGCCCAGAGGGTCGAATGAATGCGCCACACTCCCACACCGAGATATCATGCCAATCGATTGTCGACACAGGGATCGACTGGGTGTATTCAAGAGGGTGGATATGTGTCGCGCTTGCTGACACAGGCGACGAGTTGCGGGCAGGACGGGTACTTGTATGAATTAATCGGGCGAAACATGTTGGCGGCTATTGTAAAGTGCGGTAAGCCCAAGGGATTCGATGAAGGGCACAGGGACAGGCGAGGCCAAATTGCAGAAGCATGCGGGAGGATTGCCTGCAGGATTCTCGGTAGCGTTGTGCAGCTGATACGGGTCCTGGAGAGTGGTACGATGTTTGAGGCTCCGGCTGTGCAAAGGAGCACCTTTACGAACGAGGACATGGGTGCGCTACAACTGGCAATTGGCCACAGGTAACGATAACCGCCATTGAACAGGCGGCCGGTCCAAAAGCTGCGATTGTGTGAAGCGGCTGTGGGGTTGACTTGGGTGCTGGGATTGGCGCTCACTCAATGTCGATGAGGGAGATTGAGCTGAATGTCTTGACACCGAGGCGGCTCAGAGCACTGGCAGAAAGTCCGCTGCTGCTTCTTCTGGCCAAGCCGGGGGGTGCCGATACATCGGGCAGGGCTTCGGGCGACGGCATGGTGTCCAAGGGCGAGAGAATCGTAGGCGACGGCGGCGAGGCCCGTGGCGGGTTTTTGAGGGCCATTAGGCTGGTAGACTTGCGTAGCGACGACATGCGCGAGAGTGGCTTCTCCAGAGCCGCAGAGGAAGGACGGCCAGCACCAGGATGGGCGAGAGCAGAGTCGGGGGTGATCAGATCGGCATCCTTGGAGGCAGCCGGGGCCACTGCTGCCAGTGCCGCAGCCTCGAGTCTGCTCTGGGGGTCGATTCGGATGACCTGTGGAAGGACGGTAGCCAGGTACTCGATGACTTGATCCGAGCCGTCGACATGGCATGCCGGGTTGATGTGGCGCACAATGTGGGACTTGCCCATTTCAGACTCGCAAAACAGCACTCGCTTTGGGTCCAGCCCCGCTTCGTAGAGCCCCGATGCCTCGAACAAGGCCTTGATCTGCTCTTCCTCCTTGTCTGACGAGACAACGACGATGATGTGGATCAGCCAGCGGCCGTGCTGCAGCATGTTCTGCAGAAAGGGTATGCAGCTCTCTCGGAAGGCGAAGTTGGGTTGCGACGGATCGGGCGAGGGGTTCCAGAGAAGGACCTGTTGGCACAGCATAGATTCGATGCAGTGGATAGGAAGCCAAGAGATGGACAAAAGTCAATGGAGCGAATATGGGGATGAATGCGCCTGTGGGTGCACCCGGTAGATATGGAAGCGACGATGCAAATGATCGCAAGACGAGGATGCAAACAGCGACAAGGCGGCCACTTTGCGACAGGAATATGACGGAGAGCGATGATCAGAGGCAGAGACAAGGGTGCTCTGACATACGTTTTTTGCAGAAATGGTGAGGACTTTTTTTGACTTGCTCCAGGGCCAGGAGCGAGAAGTGTCTTGGCGGAGCGCTTGCAGGGAACTGGCGGAGAGCTCGGGAGCACCATCGGCGAGCGGGTCCGGCTGAGGTGATGGACCAGAGGGCTTGCAGAGGTAGCTGAACAGGAGATAGAGAGCGCCGACGCCGACCGCAGCGGCGCCAGCCATCATAAAGATGTCGCTCCGGGTCAGGGCGGAGCGACGAGAGAGGGCTCTGCGGCTCATGTTTGCAGCGACAGTGGCAAGGAGATTGGTGGGCGGGCGAGTGGCTCTTGGGAGCTGTTGCCAACAGGGGAGGAGATGCTGGGAAAGGGCCTGGGAGTGATGGGAGGCGGCTCAGAGTGATGTCGAGGAAGGCGGCTCGGCAGAAATCCAACGAAGAAGGCGGGGAGGGACGCTGATGCCCTCCAGGGCGGAAGTGTTCGACGAAGCGCTGGATCGGCAGAGTATCACAAAGCATGTGCAAGTTCGGAGCCAGCGAGGACGGGACTCGGCATGCGCTGGCACGTGCGGGCCTGGGCGGGAGCGATGTGGTAGATGTGGTAGATGTGATGGATGTGGTAGATGTGATAGAGGATGTGATGGAAGGGCATAGATGGGAGGCAGAAGCAATGGCGCTGCTGGACCCGAGCCATTGGAAACCAGCGATTCGCTGACGGCAAGCTGGTCGCAGAAAGCGCATTCATGAATCCAAGTGGCCAAGTCCCCGGGAAAGAGAAGACGGTGTCCCATTATCTTTCCAACACGCCTGTATCGATATCGCTGACACACACAAGAACGGCCAATCGCTGTACAGAAGAAACGGGACAGTCACTTTCTGGCATCAGCGACACAAGTCTGCTGATCCATGGGGCTTGGAGACGGATCTGTTTGGTGGCCGTCTCTGGTGGTGTGTGAATTGCTCAAAGTACTTGGCGAACCGGAGTCTCCGTGGGCTGGATGCATATCCCCTCCCTTGCTTCCAGGAGGCATTCCCAAAGGCAATCACAATATCGGTCTCCCTTGGTGCCTGATCCACGACTCGCTTGCACATCTTGCTTTCACATCTCGTGACAGTGCCCTTCGCTTGCAGGGAGCCATCTGTGCGAGAAAGCGTCCTTGATTCGGATCCAGAAACACATCACTGAACGGTCATGGCCAGCGCACGATGTTTTGAGGCAACAGCATATTTCAGCGACCAAAATCCGTGGTGTCCCGATTTTTGTCGATTGGCTGGCTGGAAAGGCACCCGAGCGTGGTCGTGACTCACCATGCGACAGTTCAACCCAGAGTCGTTTCGTTTTGCCGCCGACCCAGACGGCCCAGACGGCCCAGACGGCCCATACATGCAGCTCCGTATCGCATATGCATCCCAAATATTCACCACAAATACACATTCCAAATACACACCCCGAATACACATTCCAAATATGCATCGCATATTCATCTCGCACATGCACATACCCATCCACGCCCGCCCCGCGAACTGGCACGCTGCGCTGCGACGACCTCCCCAGCCAGTACCTCACCCGCCCGCGCAAGTACCTCCCCAGTGCCCCCAGTACCTCCCCGGCCGCCTGGGCAAGTACCTTCCTGCTGCCCACAACCCAGCCATAAAGCGCCCGTCCTCCCGCCGCTGATCCCGCCCTCCCATCCTCCAAGGCCACCCCACACCTTCTCTCCAGGGCACCGCCTTCCCTGAGTCGTCGTCGGCTGCACCCCACCACACCGCCGTCCCTCTTCCATCGTCTTCCATCGCGATGCCACTCAGCCGAGAAACCAAGATCCTGATCACCGGCGGGCTTTCGGCCGTCTTCTTCCTCCTCGAGATCATTGTGGGCTACACGACGCAGTCCGTGGCTCTCGTTGCCGACAGCTTCCATATGGTTCGTGTCGATTCCCTCACCCGCCTCAAAGTCCTTGCTGCGTTATTCTTTCCTTTAGGCTCCTACTTCCTCGTCGGCCATAAGCCTCATCACGGCCGCCACAAGAAATAGTCACAGTCGCCCAGCTCGGCCCTAATGTTCCCGCACGCTCTCATTCTTCCGACCACCCATCGCTTAGATTTCAGACGTGGCTGCCCTCTATGTTGCCTGGTATGCCATCAGGCTCGCCACCAAGGCTTACGGCTCCAACTACACTTATGGATGGCAGCGTGCCGAGGTGCTCGGCGCCCTCATCAACGGTGTACTTCTGCTGGCCCTCTGCTTCACCATCATCATCGAAGCCATCCAGCGATTCGTCTCTCTGGAACGTCGTAAGTGCCCAACCTATCCTCCTTGGCTCTTTGCCCGCTGGCTTAGCACCAGGTCCTGTCAGCCGATGCAGCTTTAACGCCTCTTGCTTCGCTGCTCCCTATCCTGCAGACATGGACAACCCGTGGCTGGTGCTCATCGTTGGCGCCGTTGGACTGCTCTTCAACATCGTCAGTCTCTTTCTGTTTCACGGTACGTCTCGCTAGCTGCTGCACCATGGTCGTCGCTGCTCTAAACAACACCGGCCTGTGCCTGTGCTCATTTGCGCATCCCCTCGCATCTCGACTCAGAACATGGCCACGGCCACTCTCACGGACATTCCCATGGCCACTCGCACGATCATGGTCACGACCACTCGCACGATCATGGTCACGACCACTCGCACGATCACGATGATCATGACCATGACCACGACCACGGGCATAAGCACGAGGACGACAACTCCAAGACCCAGGACAGCATCTCGCGCTCCAACCACGGCTCCAAGAGCGCCCTGAACATAAATCCCACCCCCTCTGACGGCGAGCCCTCCAGCTCCCGCCTGGCTGTTGAAACAACCCAGTCGTTCGAAAGCATCATCGACATCGATCCCTCCCCGGCACCCAAGATCCAAAAGGGGCAGTCGCGGCTCAACATCATCAACAAAGCCAAGGCCCTCCGAGCATCCCGAGCGCATTCGCTCAACAGCGCCGAGATCGACTCGCCCAAGAAAGAGTCTGGACACAGCCATCTGAACATGCGGGGCGTGTTCCTGCACGTCCTTGGCGATGCACTGGGCAGTGTCGCTGTCGTCATTAGCGCCCTGGTCGTCATTTTCTGCGAGGGAGACTGGAAGTACTATATGGATCCCGCCTGTTCGCTGTTGATTTCGGGCATCATCATCCACTCGACTGTCCCGCTGGTTCAAAGCGCATGCTACATCCTGCTGCACGGTGTTCCGCAGTCGATCAACATTGACGATGTCAAGACCAAGATATCTGAGATCCCGGGGGTAAGTGGCTTTTGATGCACCACGCTCCGGCTCCTTCCGTGTCGCCACGAGTCGCGGCCCAACCGCCGGCGATGGGCTTCCAGGCGGTGGCTCTGTCGTTAGAGGAGAATCGGGTTGGTCCTGCGGCCAGTCTTGAACCCGAGGACGAACGAATCTCTCAACCATGGCAGGCTGTCTAATCTCATCGCGTCTTCCAGATCGTCGGCATCCACGATCTGCACATCTGGCAGCTGTCCGACACCAAGGTCATTGCGTCGGTCCACATTCGTGTCAAGGACCAAATCGAACGGGTCGAGACCAAGCATCTGCAAGTCGTTGCCAGCAGCTCCGAGATCAGGCAGCAAACCGAGAGCGAGAGCAGCTTTATGAACATTGCCGGCCAAATCAAGGTTCTGCTGCATTCCGTTGGCGTCCACTCGACCACGATCCAACCCGAGTTTGTCCGGCCCAGCTCACCCAGTGGAAGTGCGAGCCAACCCAATCCAGACGTATCGGTAGACGCCTGTCTGCTGCAGTGCGTGAGCGCCGAGTGCAACGCGCAAGTTTGCTGCCCTTCGCCGCGGCCGCTGATTCGAGACTCGCAGAACGGCGAGTCCGACCACCCCGGCGAAAGCCATGACCACCACAACCATGATCATGATCATGATCACGACCACGACCACGATAGCAACCACAGCCACGATAGCAACCACAACCACGCGTAGCCCTCATCGTATCCTCCGATTTTCTTCTCCACTGATTCACGACCTTCCTCTGTGGACACGACGTGCACACCACCAAAAATCACATATGCCCAGACGGAATCTACAGCGCACCCAAAACGAAACAAGACAGGACATCCTGTTCTGAGCCAGGCGGGTTATCTTGTTTTCCGAATCCTGAATACACCCATCCATCGTCCACCATCCATGAGCAGCCCTTCATTCGTGCTCAAGTAGATGGCCGTACTGTCGGAGTGCATGCTCCGCAAACGGCCGCCATTCCTGAGCCAGCGAGACGCTTCTATAGCCCATCAGGTATCCTACCGCCCTCAGCAGAATGGCGGTGCGTACGGCCATGACGAACTGCTCGGGGATGCTTCTAGTCTTGTCGAGCTTCGAGAGGCGCTCCATGTACTGTTGCGGATTCATCCCTGGACTCGGCCGAGTTGTGGTTGAGACAGACGGGCAAATGAGAACAGTGGCCAGCAAGAATACATAGTGCAGAGCAGATTGCCACACGACCTAGACCCCACTCACAATGGGAGTCTATGACTGATTGCGCCGCCACTTACCTTCGCAAGTAGCAGTGTCGTCGCGGTCCAGAGCCACCACCATGGTTTGGTAGAGCACATACGGGTCGTTCTTCTCGGTTTCAAATCCAACCTGCTTGGCGAGCTGCACGGCCTCGTCCTTTTTGTGGTCGGCGATGAAGACAAACAGCTGGGCAAGGACGGCAATGTCGTGCTCACTCAGACTCTTGACCTGGCCATAGTCGATAAGCCCCAGCTTGCCCTCGGGCGTGAGAAGAATGTTGCCGAGGTGCGGGTCGCCCTGAAAAAAGCGGTCGACGAAGATCTCATGCCCATGGACACGGAGGAGGGTTTTGTAAAGCCTCTCTTGATCGACGCTGGGCTGCGGATAGGGCAGTGTGTGGCCCGTCACCGGCGACAAGACAGTGTTGTGGACCAGCGCACCAGCCATCTGAACAGTATCGCTGATGTGTCCCAGGCCCCAGGCGGCCCACAGCTGGAGCATCTCCAGACGGGTCAGCGAACCGGCGTGCTCCTGCAAGTACTGGAGCGAGAATCCGGCCCGCCGGGCCTGGCGTTCGTAGTCGTGCATGATGCCATCGAGCAACTTGACGCCCGGGATGTACTCCATAACGATGACGTCCTGGTTGCAATATTCTAAGACGGGCTCCGGGACAACGATGTTCCGGAAGAAAGGCATGAGGTTCTTGCGGACCCGCTGGAGGGCCTGGGCTTCTCGTTCAAAGTGGAATTCGCTGAGGAACTGTCTCCCAAGTTCGTCCATAACAGGCTCCTGGTCGGGCTGGGCCAATACCACAAACTACCGCAATCGCCGATTCGGCAGGGAGACGGGGCGGCAGTCGTGAGGTGCATGCAAGAGATGGCCGACAGCAGCGGTGTCGTCATGGGTGCCAGGTTGGCAGAGCAATCGAAGCCATAGAGTCAGCAGCATCGACATCAAGGTGGAATGGAATAGATGCAGTCGGCACCAATCCCAAATGTCCCAGGCCAGACTAGCACGGCCATTTGTCATTGATCGCCATACCTGCTTGACAGTCGCAACGTCATCGGCAAAGTGTTCGAATGAGCTTGGATACTTGATCTTGACAACGACCTCCCGTCCGTCATGCAGCTTGGCTCGGTGCACCTGGCCGATGGACGCTGCTCCCAAGGCTGTGTCTTCAAACTCCTGGAAGACGCTGGCGATCTTGCGGCCGAGGGCCTGCTCCACAATCTGACGGGCTTTCGGTCCTGGCAGCGGAGGCACCTGGTCCAGCAGCGATTGAAGCTCCCGTCGGTACGTCTCGGGGACAAAGTCAGCCCGCATCGCTCCCACCTGGCCGACCTTGATGTACAGCCCGCCCAGCTCAACCATGAGGTCCTTGACTTGGCGGGCATACCGGGAGTGCAGCGCCTCAAAGGCCTGCTCCTGCTCCTCTGGTTCCTGGGAGCGCACCTGGAACTGCGTCAGCTTGTAGTCGAGGAAGATTGGGAGCATCTGTCCCCAGAACCGGAGAATGCGGCTTGCTCGCGGAAAGCGTTCCGGCTGGGCACCGACGTATCCGATGCAGCCGAGGACCAGGCCAGCCGAGACGATGCCTATGCTCGAGTACAGTAGCAGCTTCGATGAGGGGCGATGTGAGGTAGGCCAAGGGGACATTGCTGTGACATACTGGCGGGAGACGGCCGCTCGAAGCCTCCGGACAGCAATTCGAGGCGCCATCATGCCCATCTGTTCACGCACAGAGACAGCTCTGGTGTCCTCTGGCCAGGTGCTGGACGCCGAGGGACCTCTGAATCGCAGTTGTCGACCGACGGATGTGCAGAGCGCAGAAGGCAAAAGGCAAAAGGCAGAAGGCAGAAGGCAGAACACAACACCAGGACAGCACAAGTCGCAGCAAGGCCGTGCTGCGCATGCAAAACTCAACCATCACTATCAATTATTTCCGTCCCCCTCACGGCTGCTCATCTCGAATATGAATACACGCTGTAGACCAAGATGCAGCAAAAGTTGGAATCCGGCCATGGTCGGTTGACGGCATTTGGTATCACCTTGAGCCGATTGACGGTGATGGTGGGCGATTGGTGTGGAGGAATGACCAATTGTATCATTGTTGGAAGCTCCACTCCGATTGCGGACAAGAACCACCACCATCTGAATCTCTCTGGTTGGAAACCTAGTCAAGCGTGGTTGTGTGTCAGCGAGATGACATGATCGTTTGGCTATCAGGCAAGACTCACCTTGACAAGATGTCTTCCCACGACTGATTGAGCGAGCGATGCGTTTCTGGATCTGAATCAAGGACGCCACTGTGAACAACAACTCTGCCAGCCCAAAATGCGCTGGTTTTGAGGAGATTCTCTCTTCCCCAAGAACAGGACTAGCCATCGTCGCTATTTTCTCGCCAGATGGTTCACCGCAAGTGAAAGGCACCACCCAGGCGACCAAGTGGATCCAGAGCACCCACAAGATCCTTGGTCTGCAGGAATGGATGAGCACCACACCAAGTCCCAAGATCCCCGGGTTGGCTTCCTTCCTGCGATACATTCGCCATGTGTTCGATGGAGACATGCTGGACAAACAGCTGTACTTCAGCCTGACCCGGCGACGGCGATTCAAGCGACTCGATCTCCACAGCAAACGACAGCGCACCGTCCACGAGATGTGCAAGCAAGTCATCGACCAGGCACCAAAGGAGACCGAAGTGGTGATTGCCTTTGGGAATGCATCCTGGAAACAGGGGAAGGGATATGCATCCAGTCCCAGGAGACTCAGGTTTGCCAAGTACTTTGAGCAATTCCACCATCACCAGAGACGCCCACCAGACCGATCCGTCTCCAAGATCCATGTGTACTCGGTGAACGAGTTCAACACATCCCAGGTGTGCTCACATTGTCGGGAATTCAAGCGACTTGAGTCACCCGAGTATCTTGATATCGAGAAACCACACTTTGTCCGGAGCTGTGCAAGCTGCCATACGCTGTGGGGTCGAGACATCAATGCAGCCAGGAACATGATCTCGGTATGCCAGTCGATCATCGCCCATGGAGATCGACCGGGTGTATTCAAGACTGTGCTCCCGAGACCAACCAAAACAAAGAGATTACCAACGAAGACAGGAGTGCAATGCCATGGCCTACCCGCTGGGCCTACAAGTCAGTCAGCGGGGTTCAGAAGCCAGAAAGGGGAAGTGTCCCGTTTCTTTCTGGATAGACTGTAAGTATATTGCACTGTTTCTTGTGCATTTCGACAGTGGATGCCGGGTCGCCCATATTCTGGGCAGTCCACTTCGGGGTTGCCATCACTCTTGGGATGGTCGATGGGAGGTGTTTGACTCCCTTGTGCAAAGTGTGTGTGTGTGACGGCGAGAGGCTTCTCGCCTTCCCTCGGGGGTCTCTCGCCAGAGACTGCTCTTCTCGCCGACCGAGGTGGCTCCGAGAGCGCGTTTTGTCGTTCTCGCTCATTTTTTTAACAAGTAATTTTTTCATAGCGCAAGACCTGTCGCTGGATGAAATGGGCGAGCATGTATTCAGAAACCAGATGCGAAATATGGTAGCCATCCTCAAAAGTCCAGGGTGTCCTGTGTCGTTGCGTGCAGACCGCAGTGGAGAAACGGGCATGGTTCGTGCGGAATCGCCAGAGTCATGGGCGCCAGCAGCTAATGCTCCGCAGCTCAGACGATCAAATAATCGGCACAAGATCGACGAGGCTTTGCTTGGGCTCTCGCATCTCTTCGGGAAAGTACTCTATCAACCTGGAGTACAGCTCCGTTCGGAATGAGTAGATGTCGTTCGGAAGGTTTCCTGCACCAGCATCAATAGGGAAGGAAGACGGGTCAGCACGCTGGATCGATCGCCATTCTCGAGATTCAGATCGCATGTTGGGAGCAGCTGGTATCGGGGGTGGCTGGTATCGGGGGTGGCTGGTATCGGGGGTGGCTGGTATCGATTCCATCGCCGCGGCCCTTGCGATTGCTACCATCTTTGTATTCGATCCCCCCCCCGATAGGCTTGGTCGCCGCTCACCTGAATCGGTGCCCATCGCAACCATGCCCCCTGCTCCAAAGTTGTTTGCCTGCGCGCTAGGATGGCCTGCAGGATGTCCTCCAGCCGTCGCAGAGTCTGAGAATCCAAACAGTGGGGTGCCGCCTGGGCCTTTGAAGGTGTTCCACATGAAGAGCCAGCTCGTGAGCTCTCTGAAGCTCTTAGACTCGTGCGGGTCGGCGTGGTCAACAACTTCGGAGAGGTCATTTTGGAGATAGTGGAGGAGCTGCTGTGGCGAGTGTGTTCGGCTCACGCACATTTCGCGGAACTTTTGCTTGCGAATAAAGAACCTTGCGTGCCTGAGAATATCCTCGTTGCGGGGTCTGGCCCAAATGGATGATGGAAAGAGTATATCAGCCAGTGCCAGTGGGTTAAGATAGCCAACGTCCCAGAGACAGGTCTTGGACGAGGACTGCTTTGCAGCCGATCGCGGATCCTGGATCATGACGGTCTCGCAGCCTCGGATTGGGCAGAGCAGATTGCCAGTACCCTTCCAGTCTAAAGCCACAGGCTGGTCGCAGCCCTCGAGTACATACCTCTGCAGACTCAGAGCCCAAAAGTCGTTGAGCCGGAGCCCTGGATTCGTGCTGAGGCCAGGATTGCCGCCAAACATGTACTGCACCTTCTGGGTCCAGTCATAGACGAGCTGGTGAGCAAATCGAGGGCGGGGCTCCTTGTCGGCCATGCGTTCCCAGTACTCCTCGTCCGGGTTGCTATCGTTGTGATAGACCCGCGTCCACGTGTCCAGCTTGATGTTGTAGATCCAGAAGGTGTTCCGGAGTTGCTCGTTCGAGGTCATCTTGTCTTTCATCAAGCCCGACATGACGTAGAGCTCGCCCAGTTCCTGGTCGATGGTGGCCCGCTGGGTATAGCCCGGGTTGGGGCCGCCCTTCTTGGAGTAATCGCGCGAGACCTCATGGACGGTGTCGGACTCGATGTTGTAGACATAAAAGTCCGAGAGATAGTCCTTCGAGCGCTGGCCAGCAAAGATGTAGAGCTCACGGGTCTCGGGACTCAGCAGCATGCTGTGTCCGACCCGGGATTTCATCTGGACAGCGTGGTCGGCTGGGGTGGTGTCCTCTCGCAGGAGGCTCCAGCGATTGTCCCGAATGTTGTAGGCGTAGAGCCCGGAGAAAACGCTCTGGTTGGCGTCCTGGCCGGCCTGCACCCGCCGTCCGCCAAAGACATAGATGACCTGGGTGCTCTCCTCGATGACCATTTGATGGTCAAAGATCAGATCGGGGCCGCCCTCCTGCTGCAGTCGGAAATAGCAGTTGAGGAATCAAAGCAAGGTGAATCAGGGTGCGGTAGAGTCGCGGATGCAAAAGCCACAAGGATCGGGATGCACCAGGCTATGAGCGTGCGAAAATGGACACCATTCGCCCAAGATGGCGAGTCCGTCTGGAGAAACGCTCCGCAGGCGTACCGTTGTGTCCTCGCTGATCTTTGTCCATTTGTCCTGGGAGACGTCGTATTTCCAAAAATCCGCGTCCAGATTCATGATGGGGCGATGGTCTGTGTCGATGTACCGGCCGAGGGTGTAGATTATCTTGTTGCGAGTATCTATGCACACTTTGTGGCATGAGCGCGGGCCGGGTCCTCCTTGCCTGACAACGGAAGAAGGAGAAAGTGGGTGAATAAAAGGGCAGAGTAGGCGGGCTCGCGTGTGGATGGGTAGAGGCGAGTAGTAGCGACAAAGAAGCAACGTGTAGCCGTCCTTTGCGGCACTGATGAAGATTAACAAGGCCGTTCACCTTCGTGTGTCTGGGGATATGCAGCGCCAGCGCAACGAAGTGCGGTCGTAGACCCAAAAGTCCGCGAGATCCTTGGAGCCGTCCCATCCGCCAAACAGGTAGATCCTCCCACACTAGCTCAGAGAAGGAGCAGAGTACCAGTATAGTGAGCATACGAAAGCAAGAGTCTCGAGCAGGGTCGTCAAAAGTAGCTGCGGCATCGGCAGCCGATCTGCCCGAGAGCACACATCATCCGTACACGTGCGCTTGCACTTTCCAAGGATACCCACCTCTGCATCGATGCACATTTGGTGTCCGCCTCTGCTCGACGGGCATCCTTCTAAAGATGCCATACATGCATCGGTCAGTCACGAGCGACACTGGGCCCCGCTGGGCCCCGCTTGGCCCCGGTTCAGGTTGCGGTAAGGTGTTACCTCCAGTGGCCGGCTGAATACGCTTCCAAACCGGCTTGCATCCGTTCGAGCTGACGCTGCGCCTGATCCAGTCTTGGAACAAACTGCGCTGGCTTGCGTCCTGGATCACGTCCTCGGCCGCAGCAAAGTCTCCGTTGACCACCTGAAGGCGTTCATGATTTGAACACGGCGTGGTGAATGAATGATAGACCACAGCGGTGTCAATTATGGCTGCCAGACTGACGAATGTGTACCATCTGAGAAGAACTAGCTCACGCTGTGCTGTGACGGCCAAGGGACTGAGCGAATGCGGCTGAGAAACTGCATCGGCTGTCGACTGACCAAATGGCGATGAAGATCGGTGAGGAGCGGATCCTCCAGCTTGATCTTGGTGCGTCGCTGGATGCTTTCGAAGATCTCGAGCTGGTTTCTCTGTCGAAAGTGCTTGAGACAGAGGCGGACTACTTCGTTCTCTCGATACTATGTCAACAATGGAAATGGCATCATCAGAACGATGGAACGACGGCAGCGCAAGAGTACTATCAATGGCTATTGGGCAGAGAGGGTGAACTGTCGTCGCGGCCGTTCACCAGACCGTGACATGCACACTGGGACGACCAGCGCGTAGTGGCAAAGTCCAGCTTACGTTCATATACTCAGCATACGCCTGATCCGCCGGCTCGGACTGGCTAATGCCGCGCAACTCGACGAACCATATGCTGAAGTTGAAGTTTGCACCCCAGGCGAGCAGCGGCGCGATTTTGATATACTGGCAGGGGAAATACTGGTAAAGTATACATCAATGAGCAGGGTGTGGGCCCTTTCGAGTTGACCTGCACACGGACCCACACGGAGCGCGATTGCCCAGTGAATCATCAACAAGGATGGTGTCCGGTGCATTTGAGCGCATCTGGGAAGCAATCCGTGCATCTGCAGAGCAAACGAGGCAGCCTACCACGCCATTGGCTTTGAATTTGAGAGAAAACGTCTCTGGCTCGGTGTCGTTTCGAAGACCCCCGTGTAGGAGCTCAAACATACTGTTTGGCGTGAGTCCGCCGTAGACCTTGAACTCTTTGAGGTTGCAGACATGGACCTTGTGAAATTTGCCAAAGGTAATCGTGTCTGTGTGCGCAGCGAGACATTGGTGGCATCGCCAGACGAGCAAAGGAAACGTCGGTTAGGTTTGCATCAGCCATGCGTGCATATGGGTTTGGCGTGGTGTCTCGTCGAGCCAGGGGCGGCCGCGTTCCAGAAGGAAATGGAGCGAGCCGACAACACGAACAAAGCGAACGCGACCATGCAGCCGCGGACAAAGATGGACTTGCATCGATCAGGGGAAGCACGACGAATCGATCAGAGGAGCACGATGGATCGATCGAACGAAGGGCGGCGAATAAAGCGGAGGATAGCCCAACCGATGCATCCACTGGGAGCAGCTCTCGTCAACTCGCCGCCAGCGCGGGTGATGCTGCTCGTGTCGGATGTGGAAGCAGCAGGATGGGGATGTCGGATATTGGGGTGCGTGGGCAGGCGGCTCAAGACGAAAGCCATGAATGCTGAGGGGGAAGAGACGAGGCAAAGCCGTGTATCGGAGAGCCAGCAAAATGAAGACAAGCGTCACGCACGAACAATGCTGATCCTGTCGAGCTTGAGGGTGATGAACTGCAGCTGGTTGTGGCTGCCGCTGGCCCATCGGGAGCTCTGGTCCTGCGGGCTGTTTTGCTTGATTTTCTCTGGAAGAAAATTAGCCGAGTAGGAGCTGTAGTCGTGGATGGTGTAGGGAAGGGCCTGGGATGCCGCGGGCTGCAGCGGCGGCTTTGCGATCTGGGCAGATTTGAGATCCGAGGCAAGCGACACGCGAGTGTCCTGGGGCATGTTGACGCTGTTGGGATGATGCATGGCCATGATGTTCTCGCCCACGGTATCGAGCTGATCAGGAGGTCCGGTCGGTGCAGCGAGTTGCGAGAGCGAGGATCGGAAGGGAGAAAATCTGGGCAGCGGGGCTGGGTGCGGTTGCTTCCTGGGACTGGGCTTTGGCGGGCCATCCCTCGGCCAGCCATGCCCAAGCCGGCGACAGCCGCAATCGCCACAACAATCGCAGCAGCACTGAGTGAATGCAGTGGTCGTGGTAGCGATATCCGCCGCGGCAACGATAGCAACAACGACAGCAGTACCGGCAGTAGCACCAGTCGCAGCATTAGGATAGTAACAGAGCCGACAGAAGTTGTGGCAACTGGCGTTGCTGGATATGCCCTTGCAGGGGCAGTCTCACTGGACATCAATCGCAAGAGCGTCGCCCGCACTCCCGGCAGTACGAGTGACACTGGCAGCAGCATCGCCAAACAGCCTCCTTGCCCCTGTGTGATCGGCAGGGGCGAGGAGCCTGATTGTTGCGTGACCGATCCTGCTGCCTGATGGCTCGCTGCTGGGCTCGCTGCTGGGTTCGCTGCTGGGCTCGCTGCTAGGCTCGCTGCTGAGCTCGCTGATGGGCTGGTCGGTCCAGCAGATATCTCTCGGATGGCCGCTCGCTCGCCGGCCGGGGCCAGCTTGTCTGCGATGGGCCTGGGATAGGCCTGCGATGGGCCTGCGATGGGCCTGCGATGGGCTGTTGCGAAAGGCGTGTCTGATTGTTGCGCCAATCGCAGGGCGCGGTGATTGCAAGGCCCCCTTGACAATGGCCCCCCGGCCTGTCCAATACAAACGGCATCCCCGGACCAGATCTGCCCAAGGACGATTCCGACCGCAGCACACATCTACCCGCCTGTCCAACCGTCCACCGACCCATCCACCCATCCATCCATCCATCCATCCACCCCTCTATCGCCATGGCCGACCACGAGCACGAAGAAGCCGTTGCTGCTGTGAGTATCGGCATCCCGTGTGCGCATGCTGCTCGGGTCTCAAGGCCAATGCCCCTGGTCGATTCTGGACATCTTGGTGGCGGCCGCGTCTGTTCACCAGCCGGGCGGATGCCCGCTGCTTCGGAGGTTTCGATGCAGACCTCCCGTTCCAGCGAGGCGCTGGCGTAGGAAATACGGTCTCCAGCACCACATCCGGCTCGGATTCGGCGCTGGATAGCCCCAGCTGCTTGCGGCCGACCAGGGTCTCCGCCGATAGATTCAGTGCGACCAACAGCTGCCCCCTCCTCCTCGACTCGGCGGCAGAGGGCGAGCCAAGCTCGCATGCGTTTTCGACACCGATGAGACAGCACCATTCAGCATCGACCCCACCGCGATTTGCATTGGGATTCTTGGGCAGGACCCTTATGGGGTTGCTGGCGTCGGCGAGACACGTTGCTGTCCAGCAGTCTCGACTCGAGCCCATCTGGACCAGAGCCAGAGCCAGAGCCAGAGCCAGAACCGGGCCTTTTGCTGCGATCCAGCGCCGGTAACCTAATATGCATCTCTTCCGCTGCCATGCGCGCTCTGGCACCAACGCAGGAAGGACACGAGGAGGTCGCTCCCTCTGAGGATGTCCACTTTGAGCCCGTCGTCAAGCTGCAGGAGCTCCAGGAAATCAAGACCCTCGAGGAGGACGAGGAGGTCGTTTTCAAAATGTAGGGCTCGAACTCGAATGCCAGTCGGTCCCGCCGGTGCATCCGAGCGAACGATGATTTGCGCCGCAGCGGCTGTGGCGAACCATGGCAACTGTCCCCGATACTGATTGACGCGGCCTCGTCTCTTGTCGCCAGGCGCTCGAAGCTCTTCCGCTTCGACAAGGTCGGCAACGAGTGGAAGGAGCGCGGTACCGGCGATGTCAAGCTTTTGAAGCACAAGGGCAGCTCCAAGATCCGCCTCCTCATGCGCCGCGAGAAGACCCTCAAGATCTGCGCCAACCACTTCAGTAAGTACCTCTGCCGCTCGGCGTTTTGTCGGTCGTCGCTCGAGCCCTCTGCAGATTCACTGACGATGGGACTGCCGTCTTGCACAGTCACTCCCGAAATGAAGCTCGCCCCCAACGTTGGCTCTGACCGTTCTTGGGTCTGGCACGTTGTTGCCGACTACGCCGATGAGGAGCCCAAGTCCGAGCTCCTGGCCATCCGCTTCGCCAACAGCGACAGTAAGTGCTCCGTTGATGTTGTTTGCTCGGGGCGGATAGCAGGCCGATTCAGATCTGGTGTGTCCCACCGCTGACCCACCGGCACTCGACCCGCTACCCTCATCCAGTCGCCAACACCTTCAAGAAGGAGTTTGAGGCTGCCCAGGCCCACAACATTGCCCTCTCCAATGCTCCCGAGGCCGCCCCTGCTCCTGCTCCTGCTGCTGCCGAGGAGGCCGCCCCCGCCGAGGAGGCCACTCGCGAAGTTGCTGCCGAGGAGACCGCCGCCGCTCCTGCTGAGGAGGCTGCTGCTCCTGCCGAAGAGGCTGCTGCCCCTGCCGAGGAGGCTGCCGCCCCCGCCGAGGAACCTGCCCCTGTTGCTGCTGAAGAGGCCGAGCCCGCGGCTGGACCTGCCGACGGAGAGACCCCCGTCGACGGCCACGCCCCCGAGGAGGAGCACAAGGAGTAAACGCAAGGCCAGCCGGACCCGCTCTCTGGAGAATACTCAGCGAGCACGGCCAAAGAACGCGTGGGAACCATGTGCACCGGAGCAACCAAATCGTTATACGCCTTGTTGCGCTGCCTGATTCTGGCCTCCTTCCTCGGGCCTGGTGGCATCCTCCCGCGTGCTTGTATCTGCCTTGTACCAGCTTCGATGTCGCCTGTTTTGACATAGACACCGCCCTTGCCTCCCTTGCCTCCCTCTCCCTTTCTCTTCCACTTCCCCCTCTCCTCCCCTCTCTGCATGATATCTATTTTTTCTTTTCTGTTGTTATTCCGGAAATCCCCGGGGCGTCCCGTCGTTTCTTGGAAGAGATGTAATGCTTTGCTCTGTTCAATATTTGGCATATCACAACTTGTTCAATAACTAGGTGGGCCAGCAAATGCCCTGAACAAGTGTCGCCAGTGCACAGCCCGTCTCGTTTGCGTGCTCCTGTCCTGGCCGGCCGAGGCGGATGGTTTCCAGAATGCAATCGTGCATCCGGAACAAAGCAAAGCAGCTCCGTCCGAGGCTATTCCTTTCGTAGTGGGTGTCCGGGGGACCGATGTTGCTGCTTTTGCTGTTCAGTAACGGATCGGCTCGAGCGGATCCACCCGCACCTGGTCCCACTGGATCGACTGGTCATCCTCCTCGTCGATCTGACCGACCAGGGCACTGCGCGGGACCAAGCAGCAGGGTGCCAATCGGTCATAGAAACGGCGACATGTCCGACGCGAAACCGATTGCAGGCGGTGGTGGTGAAGCGGCATGGGAGGTTAGCAATGCGATCTGAGTGGCAGAATCCACCCACGGATGCTCCCTATCCATCAGATCCAGATCCAGATCCAGATCCATGAAGGAACAGCACCGCCCCAGCAGAGCATCCTGCGTCTCCACATACATGTTGTCGCCGCGGACGAGGAAGAGGCCGATAGGACTGTCTTCGGTTCCCTCACGAGTGAACGACCGCAGGATGGTATTTGTCAGGATGACGTTTGTACTTTGGTCCAGACCCTTCAGTGTGCCCTTGGATCGTCGATTGGACCGGAATCGGGATTGTGTGTATTGCCGTCGTTATCGATATCGAGCGGATGCCATCGACGCCATCAATATCGGAGTCGCCATCATTGCCGTTCATCGTCAAGGGGCGAGCGGGAGGGTGTTTCGGAATGAGTGCAGATCGCACATGTCAGCATAGCATATCGCCGCCGATGGATTGCCACAGCCGGCTTGGGTCACCAGGCCGATCCGCAACGTCACGATGCAAGATATCTGTCGCCCACTCGAGGCTGTGCCATGGCGGTACCCACCAGATACACTCTGCCGTCGTGCGTGATGATTTCAACCCGCTCTAGCCACATGAACGATCCGGTGTCATGGGCCGGGGCCGGGTCGGGTCGGGTCGGGTCGAGTCGGGTTGCGGACAAGATCGACAAGACGATAGCGATGCGAGTGAGTCTATTGGGACGCATGTGCAGACAGAACCGAGATCCACCCTCCGCGCAGCGCTACGTACGGTCAACCCATTCCGCCAGGATCGCAGACATGTTTGGCGAGTGCGTGCTTGGGATCGAGTCGGGTCGGGTCGTTGGCGATGGAGCAAGAGGCCCGCTCGCTCGCGCCAGCCGATCGGCCGAAATCGACATTGGCCGCTGGCTGGAGCCGGCCGGAGCGGTTGCAGCCACGCCACGTGCCCGCCGCTGGCCGCGCAAAGAGCCGCCTTGGCCGTCGTGGGCGGCCTGCTCATCCACCACCTCATCCACCATCTCATCTGCATCCTCTGCCCGCTGCCCGGACTGCTGCCCAGACTGCCGCCTGGGACAGACGCCGTCCTTGCCATTCACAGCCAACCCATCGTCCGTCTGCGTGCGCCGCGAGTGTGAATCTCTGACTGCCGCGGGCGATTACTCGATACATCCTGCTTCCAGCCCCGTTGTGCAAAACCAGCATAGCCCCCCCCCTCACCACCACTGCCCTTAATTTGTGCAAGGACACCGACTGTCGCTTCGCCCAGCCGTCTTTTGGACTCCCTCCACCCGCTCGCCTCCATCCATTCGCACTCGCCAGGGCTCTGGTCTATCCACAGTCTCCTGCGCTCCGCCCGTCTAGCGATTGACCTCCAAGCTCGTGTTTGCCCATCATGTCCCTTCAGGTGTCCTGGAAGGGCACCAAGTTTGACGTTTCCTTTGCCGAAGAGTATGCCCGAGTCGGCGACAACTGGACACAATGGGTCATGCTCAGCGACCTCCTTGACAAGTGCTCGGCGCAGACCGGCGTTCCCACCCATCGGATCAAGCTCCTGCACAGCGGCGGTGAGTCTTCCCACCCTGACGGCTCGCCGTCGTCGATCTATCACAGCGCTCGTTCGTGGTGCGAAAAGTGGCTCGGATATCCCGCGGATCCGGCCCCCCAGGGCTCGTTCGGTAAAGCCGCTTCCATCCACTTGAACTCGGGGCGAGATGCAGCAGAGCGAGGCTCGATGGCATGCATCAACGAGGCCGCCGCCGGCCCGTCAACGGCCCCGACCCACCAGGAAACCCGTTTCGGCTCGAGGACGGCGTTGATGGCCAGAGTTTTTGGAGCAAGCGCATCGGGAGCACTTGCCAGGCCTGCTCCTTTCGCCGTTCGTATTGGCATTGACCATGTGTCATGTCCATCCGGTCCCCTGGCCTCTGAAGCCGACTGGTTGCCTTGTACCAGACGATGTCGTGCCGCCTCACACTAAGCGAGAGACGAGTTCCCGTGGAGCTCATCGGCCTCTCTGTGATCTCCTGCTTCCGCACAGTGCACATGAACGACCCTGTCTCGACCCTCCATCGGTACAAGCTCAAGGCTGGCAGCAAGATCATGATGATCGGAGACGATCAGGTAGCGGCCTTGGCTTGTCAGCTGTGCATCAGGGCTCGTGATGGGAGGTCGCCTTGAGGACCGGCTCGATACTTGCTGGTGCTTGCATACATCCCTAGCTCGACTGGTCGAAGATGCTGATGATATGCCCGTTGTTCCGGCCAGCCTATATCGGATCGTGCCCCAGCCCCAAGCTCTTCAACGCAAGCAAGCACATCAACGACTTCATACAGTTCCACGCCCACCCCTGCTCCGGCCATCAAACAGCCACTCACTGAAGAGGATCTCATCGCAAAGATTTCGACGTCTGTCAACTACACCAACGAAACGCTGCTGCCCATGATCGAGCACTACACCATGGTTGCCGAGCAGTTCATTCGCATCAGCACCGCCAGCGGATACACCGTCAAGCACCTCGAGACCGAGTACGCCAAGGTCTCGGAGACGCTCCTGCAGACGCTCATCAAGATCGACAGCGTCGATTGCGGGGAGTTTGTGCAGGCGCGGCAGCACCGCCGGGATGCCGTCAAGCTGGTCCAGGGGCTGATGGACCGAGTGGACCAAGTAAAGGAACGGGTCAAGGCATCGACAAGCCGCAACGTCCCCCCGGTGCAGTTGTAGAGACTCTTGACGGTCCGCCTTGCATGCATTGTAGTCCATGCCCCCCCCCTGCAATACACTTGGCTGTTGGCAACCACCCAGCTCCGTGGTCTGGCGGAGTCGGTGCTGAGCGATTCGCCAGTCGGCGACCTGGGCGTCAACCTGGACAGGGGCGTGCCCCATGCGGCCAGCCGTTCAGATCCACCCAGATCCACCCAGATCCATCCAGATCCGCCCAGATCCGCCACGGTCTTTCGTGTCGCCGCTGGAAGCCCCTGGAAGCTCGCTCTATTTTTGGCCACCAAGGGCGCACAGGCGACCCAGCGCGACGGCAGCCCGAGCCAGGCCGCTGCTTCCCGGTCAGCTCTTCTGCCAACCCCGACCACCGCCTGCTTCAGCCTCCGCTTTCGCACGCCGCCAGCGGTCAAAACCAGCAACGGCCATAGCTCCTGCCCGACACTTGTCGCAGCCACCACCGCGGCTCACACCGCATCCCATCACACCATACCTGCATCTGCATCTGCATCTGCATCATGTTCTTTGATCGCTGGAATCCGTGGGCGGCCAGTCCGTCCGAACAACTCGACCTCCCCCAACCGCATCGCTATCCTCAGCGCCACCACGCAGCCCCGAACCACGGCTCCGAGCTGCCGAGGCGCAAGCGTTCGTTCTCGAACGATTGCGAGCACGACGACGAAGACGGAGCCGGTGGCGATGATGATATCCAGCCCGGGGTGAGTATCGGGGAGCGCCATCCCCGATTTTGAACCGCCACATCCTCTTCACTGCGTCGCCTCCCGCTCCTGTTCTCGCCGATCCGCTTCCATCGGTCTCTCCCTTCTGGCAGCTTCTTGTTTCCTTGTGGGGATACAACGCTTGGCAATCGCCCTCGTCAGCCGCAGCACGGCATGGACTGGATTACTGATCTGCCGACGTCCATTTGCTACAAAAAGCCCCACCCGGTCCACAAGGCCCACAAATCGACAGCTCATTCACACCCATCCTTGCACTCAGCACCTCGCCCGAATCGTACTGCCAAGACAAAGATGAAATCGTGGTACTCTCCGCAGAAACGTAGTCCGCTGCCGCGGCAATATGAAGATCGCCGGGATCGACACCGCAACCATGACAACGACCAATACAACGGCCGGGGCAACGGCAGTGACGATGATTTGGGCAACGGCGACCGAGACTTGGACACAGCTCGCACCCGCCCCAGCGGGCAATCCCGTCCGATGCCAGCCCAATCGTCGTCTGAAAGCACCTCCCAAGACGATCCTTCCGAGTCCGTGCAGCTCACAGAGTCTCCTGCCGAGCTCTTGGTGATCCGCCAAATCACTAGCCTCGTCTACGACAACGATCAGCTCTTCTCGGCCGTGCAGGAATACAACTCCACCGTCGTGAGCGCTCTGTCGGAAAGCCGGGACGACGCCTCGGACGATCTGGCGGCCGTCTTTAAGCGCCTGAACGTCGAGCACATCCGGGCCAGCGAGTTCCTGATGAAGACCCTACTCAAGATTGACGACCTCGCCTGCGAATCGGGCTTTGAGAGGGCCCGGACGAAGCGGCGGGATGCAGTCAAGTTCATCCAGGGCCTGATGGAACGGGTCGATCTGCTGCACCAGCGGGCGCTGAAGGGTTTTGAGAGGTGGGCCGCCTCCGAGCCACCGTTCTAGCAAATAGACCAGGCGATGCCCCGAAGCCCGGTGCCGATGGCTTTCATGAAGTCTGCCATGCTGCTCAGGCATCGGGAGGAACTCTGCTCCGCCATCGATCTTGCGCTCCTGCCATCGAAGCGAATGCATCTTACCCCTCTGACAGCAGTCGACCAACCCAGGGTCGCCCACTTCACCCCTCCCTCGCTGCGAGACCAGTCTCAATACATATCTGCCTCCACTGATCCCCCATCTCGTCGTGGCCAGCGCAGCCAGGGCGAGCATCATCGGCGCAAGTGGCCCATTGCGCAGGTGACGCTCGTGACGAATCGCCTTGTGCGACCGGTCCAGATAGGGCCGCCGTGCTGGCTGAAAAAACGGCTGCAATCTATCCCTTGCGATCTGCCCCCATCCTCCTTTGGCAATTGCGGCAACCTCAAAAGGGACTCGCTGTCGTCCTCCACGCACGCCCCATCGACATCGTCACGCCCCATCGACATCATCGCGCTCCGTCCAGCCTACCATGACCTCCCCTGTCTACAACTTCTCGGCCGGCCCTGCCGTGCTCTTCCGATCCGTGCTGGAAAAGGCCCAGTCCGAGCTTCTCGATTTTGCCAACACCGGCTCCTCGGTGATGGAGATTTCGCACCGATCCAAGGAGTTTGAAAGGGTCAACGACGAGACCGAGGCTGATCTGCGGGCGCTCTACAACGTGCCAGATAACTACAAGATCCTGTTCATGCAGGGCGGCGCCACGGCCCAGTTCTCGGCCGTTGTCTACAACCTGATTCCCGGCGGCAAGAGCCAGCCCGCCGACTATGTCGTTACGGGCGCTTGGTCCGAGAAGGCCGTCGCGGAGGCCAAGGGCCTCGGCGCCAAGGTCAACGTCGTCTGCAACACCAAGGCCTCTGGCCACAACGGCTCTGTCCCTCCGGTCAGCGAGTGGAAGTTCTCACCCGACGCTGCCTTTGTCTTCTATGTCGATAACGAGACAATCCACGGCGTCGAGTTCCCCGAGTTCCCTTTCGATGCCGTGCCCGCGGGTGTGCCCGTGGTGTGCGATATGTCTTCCAACATCCTCTCGCGTCCTTGCGATGTGTCCAAGTACGGCGTTATCTTTGCCGGAGCCCAGAAGAACATTGGCCCTGCTGGCGTCACCGTGGTGATTATCCGCGAGGATCTGCTGAGCCGCAAGTCGCCCGACTTTCCTTGCCCCGTCTGCCTGGACTACAAGATCTGCGCGGCCAACAAGTCGCTCTACAACACCCCGCCGACCTTTGCCATCTATCTCTCCGGCCTGGTCTTCAAGCACCTGATTGCCATTGGCGGCATCGGCGCCATCACGGCCCACAACAACCGCAAGGCCGAGGTGCTGTACGATGCCATCGAAAAGTCGAGCGGCTTCTACCGCTGCCCGGTGCAGCCGGCCTACCGCTCGCGAATGAACCTGCCCTTCCGTATCTACAAGGATGGCCAGCCCTCTGAGGCGCTCGAGTCGCTGTTCGTCAAGGAGGCCGAGGCTCGCCGCATGTCGCAGCTCAAGGGTCACCGCTCCGTCGGCGGCATCCGAGCCTCTCTGTATAATGCTCTTCCGCTCGAGGCCAGCGCCGCGCTCGCTGCCTTCATGACCGAGTTTGCCGGCAAGCATGCCTGAGCGAAATCCGGCACTTGCCGTGCTTTCTCTTGCGACGAGCTCGGCCTCTCTGGTCTGGGTCTCGGAAGGATCGAGAATCGAGAATAGAGAGAGAGAGAGCAGACCTTTGAATATAGCAAGAACGGCGATTCATCTGCACCACGTTCTTGTGAACCGGACGAACGGGCGGGGCTGGTTGATGTGTTCAATGGGGGAGTTCGCTGGACAGCAGGCCATCTGGCTCGCCATCCGCACGGCCTGGACTGGGGCCTGCAGCGCGGATGCAGCGCGGAGGGGGGTCTTGCTGGCCGTGCCTGTGGACAGATGGTGTTGCTTGGGCAGACGGTGTTGCTTGGGCAGATGGTGTCGCTTGGACGTTGCCGATTGGTGTTGGGATATCATTCTCTTGGCCAAGACGGGCGCACTGTACTATCGCTCTGCCGTTGTCGTCGGCTGGATGGCTCAGTCCCACGACGGTTCGGTGGAGCGCATGGCGATGCATCCTTTGTATTGCGACACCCGTTTGATATAAGACTTGATGCATCCATCGGTGCTCGCTCGCCCGTTGCCGTCAGCGCTGTTTGTTTCTGTCGATTGACCGATCGGCCATCGCGCACACCGCTGTCTCGCGGCCCCTCTCGGCCCCTTCTCGGCCACTTCTCGGCCGCCCTCGCTCGCGCCGCCGCGTCGTTGTCTTCTCGCCGATCGCTTTGCGCTTTCCGCCCCTCCTCTTCGGCCCTTTGCGACGGCTGCAAGGCGACCGAGCGCCCGCTTGCGACCCGCCAACGACCCGCCGGTATCGACCGCCGGCATCGACTCGCCCGTCTTCCTTCATCGCCGCATCTGCCGCTTGCCGGCCCTCTGCTGCGAGCCCCCGTTCCCTGCGTGTGCATGTCCAGGGCTGTCGCTGGCCTTGCCGCGCTTCCGTTTCGCCGTCGCTGCTGTCATCTCGGTAGGTTTCCTTCGCGCGGCTGGTCCTTCGTGGCCCGGATGGCTCCGGCCAGCACTGTCCTGCTGCCTGTGCTGCCTGTGCTGCTTGGTAGTGCTGGTGTCGACTGAGGCTCACCAGCAAGTCGTCCATAGCGACATGTTCCGGCATCGCATCTTGCCAGGCCCGCCTGCGCCGTTGCTTTGTTGTTTTTGTCAGTCGCTTGTCCAGGATTGCTGTTGCCGGCGGGGCTTGCCATCCGCTGTTGTTGCGGGCCCAGCGATTCAAATTGCCTAACTACTCTTCCTCTGGACACGCTTTCGCATCAACCGTCCTCTTGGATATGCATTGTTGATCCAACCATCGTCGTCGCCGCAATCGCCGACCCGACCCGATCGTCACTGCCTTCCGCAATCTCCACAACCACTTCCCGACCCTGGCAATTTCGCATCACGTCCCTCTGTCGACACTGCCCACCGACACTGCCCACCGACGCTGCTCATCGACGCTGCTCATCGACACTGCTCATCAACGCCTCGATCGCTAGCTTTGTAAACGGCACTTGCGATGGATCCTCCTGCGACTCCGAAGCTGCCCACCTCCCGACCACCGAAGGCTGAGCGCAAGCTATCGCCGCTGAATCCCTTTGCCTCGGTCTTTGGCTCCTCAAGCACCGACCATACAAAGGCTTCTACGAGTTCAACCACGAGCTCTTCATCGGCATCAACGCCTGTATCAGCCCCGGCTCCAGCAACAGTAACAGCTTCAGCAACAGCTCCAGCTCCAGCTCCCGCTCATGATACCGCCCACAAGATTTCCTCGTTCTTTCACAGTTCCCACAAGGCTGCTCCGATAGAGCAGCCGGTGGATCATCCGCCTCCCACCCATCTTCCTCCAATTTCGCATACCACTGCATCGATGCGCGATGCCGCCCGGCTGCTGGGAACCGAAGTCAACACGCCTCCTCCCCGAAGCCATTCGCTCAACGCCATGGCCCCCGGCAAAAAGTCGCTGCTGAGCTCGGCTTCCACCACCACCACCACCACCAGCACCACCACCACGCCGAACTCGAGTTCGCTCGACGGCATCCAGCCTCTCGGGCCAGCTGCGGTCGAGCAGGCTACCGCCGGCTCTGCGCCGGTTGTCTCCGATGCTCCCAAGCCCGAGGCCATTCCCTTCAGTCGTCCAGCTGCAGACCTCTCCTCTTCCTTGCTGTTCTCGACATCGCCGCCGTCTTACCATGGCCCATCGCCACTGCAAACCGAGGTCGACACCAGCTCGCCCAGCTCAGACGGTCGCCCGTCGCCCCGGCGCAGTGGCCACGGCAGCGACATGTTTGACCTGCCGTCGCCCAACAGCCGACGACCTCCGTCCGCTCGCAAGAGTCTCACCAACTCAGACCTCAGGAATCCTGTTCGACCCGAGTCCTACAGCGATCTCAGCGCCTCGAACGCTGCTGCCGCTGTCACTGCGGCCGCAGCCGCAGCTGCCCAGTCTCAAATCTCCAAGCGTCGCTCTCTTGCCGATACCCTGCGAAAGGCAAGCAGGGTTCTTCCGGACCATGACGAACTGCTCTCGCAGCCAGCCATGCCAGGCACCGCGAGTGATCTTACGGGATCCGATGGTCCCGCAAAGTCCATTCCGATTCCCTCGAGTCGCCGGAGCAGCCGACACTCGATCGTCGCGACGCTTTCGGGACCCGAAGGCGACACTGGCAGTGGCTCGGACGATGCTTCTGTCGGCACCTCTCGTCGCTACAGCGGCGGGCCAACAAAGTTCCTGAGTCGCAAGGCTGGTTTCACACTCTCCCGAGAAAACAGCCTGAAAGGCACCAGCACAAGCGGCGACTCGCCCAGTAGGCGCGGCAGTGTCAAAATGGCCCGCCCGCGCGACCTGCCTGGAGATCCCAGTCGAGATGTCTCGGGCCGCGGCGATCCAACCCCGGGCTCCTTCGGCAGCAATCGCGATAGCATCTCGTCGATGATGCAGGCCCTCCGGCTCATTGCCGACGATGTCATCGCTGCCGAAGTGACTGACGACCCGCTGCAGAGCCGTTCGGGGACCAAGTCGCACCCGCGAGACTCGATCGACGGCAAAGCCGCCAACCACTATCGCAAGTCCACCTCGTCGCTGCCCAAACACATTCTCACGGCTTCGACGTCTCTCCCTGATCTGCCCAAATGGAGACACTCGTCGCCCCGACCATCATCACCAGTTCTGCTGAACCCACCGCCCTCCCAGATCAGCCCGATGCAGACCTCGACCGAACAGCTGGCCAAGCCCGGGGGTGCATCTGGCGCCGTCCCCGTTCCTGTCCCAACTGCGCCGCCGTTCAGATTCAGCCCTCACCTGCAGCCCCAACGACTGCGACCTTCGAGCGTCCACATCTCGTCCCGGATCTCGTTTGACTCGATATCGGATAAGGATGCCGCTCTGGCCTCAGGCATGTGCTCGCAGGACGAATCGTCCGGTAAGTCTGCTTGTAGTGTTGCTCTTCTCGTCGCCCAGCCACGCTCATTCCCGCATCCGCACTCACGCTCGCACTCATGCTCGCTCTGGGACCATAGTACGCGATGACGTCTCTCCAGAAAAGCTCGTTATGCCCTCTCCGTCAAAACCAGTTAGTGAAGGTACCCACTGCATGCGGCTCTATGGTCCATGGCTGCTGTCGCGATATGGTCCATGGCTGCCGTCACGATATGGTCCATGGCTGCTGTTGCTTCATGATCCGCTGTCGCTCCCAACTGCATTCCTCGATTGCTTGTTCATCGTTTCATCCCTACATTCACAGTCGAGCCCCTTCGTGGCCGCCGCCCAAGAACCCTGACCTCAGCCTCCGATCGCCTGATTCCGGCATTGCAAAAACGGCGATCCACCCGCACGGCCGTCCCTGCCGATGCCGCATCATCAGCAACTGAATCCCCGACGCTGTCCGTCACCAACCAGCAGGACTATGAGGCTGCCCATCGGCTGCTGCACAAATCGCGACAGGTCAAGAACATGAAATGGAGGCCCCAGGCACCCATAGCCGTTTGGCCATCGTGGCAGGACGCCGTCCCCGCAGATGCAACCACATCCGCGCTCACGCGCCGCATGCCATCGACCGTCACGAACTCTGGAGGATCGTCCAAGCTGACCTCGCCTGTCGTCAACTCGTTCCCATTCGCCTATGGCGATATCCGGCCCGCCAGCCCCATGTTCCAGTTCGATGATTACCGCGACGACGCTCGAGCCATGGACATGGGCGATGCTGGCGACGATGCCGACGACGACGACGACGACACCGACAGCCGCTCATCATTCTCGACATCGTACTCGAGCAATCGGTTCACCCCCGCCACAATGTCGTCGCGGACGTTTTCTCCTCAGAAAAAGTACATTCGCGGCCCGCTGTCGATCTCAACATCCTACCGAGGTCAAGCCCCCAACAACGACCGCGACAATGTCACGAGTCCTGGCAGTCCTAGCAGTGTCGGCTCGGCTCGGCTGGATTCCTTGGGCACCTCTCATTCCCGCAAATCTCGGCCCGTACCTGGAAGGGATGGTCGCACCGACCGAAGCAGCACCAGCGGCATGCCGGGTCTCCATCGATCTCAGAGCGACGGCGACCTGTCGGAGTACCTCAAAGAGTTTAGCGAGCTCCGCCAGTCCCTCAGCGTCGCCAAGAATATCTGCAATACCGACCTCCAAAAGTTCATCTCGGAGCTGAATGAGTACGTCGAGCGCGGGCTGCGGAGCCAAAAGTCCTTCAGCCTGGGTGAAGCCTGGGTCGACCCCAACGCTGAATCGGCGACCACGCATACCAGCAACCGTGCAAGCGTCGTGTCGCGCTCGCGAACCGAGTATTTCCATCGACGGGGATCGAGTTGGTCCATGAGCGGATTCCACACTCCACCCCCCAGCTCGCCGCTCTCGGTGACAATGAATATCTCTGGCCGATCTCTCTCTGAAGCCGGAAAGGATGTCGCCCTGAGCGAAATGCCCTCGTTGCTGTCTCTCTCGAACGAGCCCACGTCGCTGTCGTCGCGTGGGCCTCAGGATCAGGCGAGCGAGGCCTCAGTCTCGTGCATTAATCTCACCGGAAGCCCGCAACTGCTCCCCGAGGGCGCGCAAGCCGTGCCTGAGAGCGCTCCGTCAGCGACCGCCTTGGCGCAGAAGCTCAATACCATCGAAGGTTTGTGTACCCGCTCGACCGAATGTGCCTGCCAAGAAGTAGTGGGGGCTCGCTCGAGAGCCGGTGTTGGGAGTCTTCGTGGCTGCTCGTTTGTGTCGCAACGGCAACCGCTCATGGTTGTACTCGGCCGTCGGTTCTGTTTGCTGGTCGGTACCGGATCGAATGCCAACGCAACTCTAACTATGACTACCAACTTTGCTCCACAACCAACCGGGGCTCGCGTGCTGCATGATCTGGCCATGCGTGCAACATGCCTTGCCTGTCTTGCCTTGGGCTCCATCAGCCGGATACCCCAGTCGCTCGCCCCGCATCATCCCGACCAAGCTCAGCCAGTCTTTCACGCCGTCTAGCATACTCCCTCCAATGTCCGACGATGACTACCAAATATCGCCCTTCATAACGGCCCTGACGGAGCTGATCGCCATTGCCACGGACATCATCGACATGGACCTCGCCACCTTGATGATTCCCGGCACATGCAAGGACGTATACGACCGCATCCACACTCTGCGGAGTCTGTGGGACGCCAACCCGGAGTGGGATTGCAAAAAGTACATCATTCGGCTGCTTATCGTCTTTGCCAGCGTCGCTCGGCTGGTTGAGCACTTTGAAGAAGACGGCAAGGTCATCGGATACGTGACTCGCGCTAGCCAGACTGAACGCGGCCCATCCTCGGACAAGTACACCTCCCGAGGCGATCGCGCTGGATATCGAGCCAAGCCTGCGCGTGACGTCGGCATGGGCTTTGAAACCAGCGACGGCGATGAAACAGACATGACCAACACCGATACGGACAATGCTCTGTTTGAAGATACAGGGCGATTCCCGGATGGATCGCGACCGCGGCGGGTCCACAATCAGCGCTCGTCGTTCCTGCAGTCTCAGTCAGACTTGAAGCGACAGTCCGTCTCGATGCTCCGCACGCAGCCCAGTCAGATGTCGCTCATGTCCACTGTCAAGCCCGAGGAGCTGAGCTTGATGGAGCTGCGAGATGCCGCAAACGAATCGCAGAGCCTGAACGTTCTGATGGAAGTCGGCATCGATGGCGTCGTCACCTACATCAGCCCGGTGTGCAAGCTTGTGTTTGAATACGAGATTACAGAGATTGTCGGCGTCGAGCGCATCCCGTTCCTCCTGGACGACGACAAAAGCATTCTCCTGGACGCCACCGTGAGTCTCTCGCTGGGAGACCAATCCGACGCGAGCGAAATCCAGTTCAAGGCGCGGCGCGCGGACGGCCGCATGCTGCAGATGGAAGGCAAGGGCATGATTCTCTACGAGCGCGGCACCGATCTCAAGAAAAGTGCCATTTGGATCGTGCGCCCGACCGGTCTGCTCGGCGACGAATGGAACGACATCCACTCATCCGACAGCGAGGACTATGACAATTACATTCCCTATGACACCGACTCGGACTATGCCGAGTCAGCCCCCGAGGCCGAAAGCCCCAAGGCTGTGGTGTCGCCCAAGCCGGCCGATTTGCCCGACTCCTCCCTGTGTCTGCCGGCCGCCAGAATCGAGTCGAAGGATTCGTTGAGTCCGGCAACAGTCCCTCAGCTGCAGGTTGATCCTCCGTCACCAAGCCGTGACGACCTGGTGCACGAAACGCAGTCGGACACATCTTCCCTGGAGAGCACCACCATCAGCCTCGTGCTGTGTCATATCTGCGAGCGGTCCGTGCCTGCACCCCTGTTCGAAGAGCATACCTCGATTTGCTCGGAGGTCCACCGCGTCGAGATGGACACTGTTCTCCTGAACGACCAGATCAAGGACCTCAAGAGCGAATGTGCCAACCAGAAGAAGGCTCTCCTATCCGAAAAGGAAAAGGCTCAAGCCGACCTCGCCGAGCTCGAAAAGACAAGCCCCCGCCGCAGCGTCCTCGAGAGGAGCGACCATTACTCGTACATTTCGTTCCTGTTCCGCCTGATCCAGCACTTGACCGATATGACGGATGCCATCGAGCGCTCTCTCAGCGTGCCGATGCCGAACGCGCTTGATCCTGCCGAACCCTCGCCACCACTGCCGACCGAGGCGGACGCTACCGAGACACAGGCTAATGAGCCGGAGAACGCCAATTCCGGCGCTGCTGCTGTTAACGCCCGCAGACAGAGCGTGTGGATTTGCCCGCCTGGCACCGAGTTCCAGCCACTGGACATTTCCAAACTGGCCTCCACCAACTTTTCCAATATCTTCATGACCGAAGAGGCCTCCAACCTCGACTCTGTTGTTGTGGAGCTCGGGTATTCAATCTACGAGCTCAGCAAGGAGGTCGAGGTCCTGACGACCCGCAAGCGCGACAACATCGAGAAGATGAAGTCGGACTCGGCTCGGTATCGCGAGTCGGTCGAACGCGAGGAACAGATGAAGTTTGAGCTGGGCGTGGAGGCGGGTGCCCTCAAGGATGCCTGGGAACTTGCCTCGGGCCAAGACGACGACCTTGCCCAGGACGATGAGGCCGACTCGTCGGACTCGATCAAGTCCGAGGGTGCTGGCTCTGTTACAAGCAAGGACGGCGCCAGCTACCCTGCCGAATCTCGTTCGGATGTCGTGGAGGATGGCGCAAACCCGGTCGCTCCTTTGCCAGCGACCGAGAGTGCTCTGGCCCACCAGACTGCTTCAAAGGCTGGTTTGCTGCCGGCTGTGGATCCGACCTCAACTTTGGCAAACCCCGTCCCGATTGCAATCACAGCCCCGGTAGTCACCCCGGCCCCCACAGTACTACCTGCCCTACCCCTGGCTCCAGTTCCAGCCGCGGGCTCGGCTCTTGCCTTGGCCGCGTCGACTAGCTCGACCAAGATTCACCCCCCAGGCTTGAGCTCCGTGGCTGAGACAGCTACGACTCTGCCCCCACTATCATCATCCATTCCGTTCCCGATTTCCATCACAGCATCCGCCGCCGCCGTCTCCACAAGCAAACCCCCTGCCCCCCACAACACCACGCCTACAGTAACAGCCGCAGAGGGTGATATTGCACAGTCGGGACTCTCTGGCGCCGACAAGTCCGCCAACCCTCCGACCGAGCACGCCCCAGAAAACACACCAAGATCGCTCGGCCGACGAAAGACCAAGCCGGCAGAGGAGACCCACGAGCGCATCGAAGCCACAAAGCTGGTCGCTGCCATCGTCAGCAGCGGCAACAGCACGCAGCAGAAGCTGGGCCTACCGCGCTCGCGCATGTTTGTCAGCACAAATCGCACCATGGATGTCGAAGTCATCACCTCGCCGCACACAACCACGCCCAAGCGAACCAGCAAGCTCGCTGCCTTTCTTGGATCGAGCAGCTCGCTCAACATCCCCCGGAGCGACCACAGCTCCCCGACTCGAGATATGCTCGACTCTGCCCTTCCTTCACCATCGGCGGCGCTTCTCGGCACCTCCTTTGGAAGCACCTCGTCCATCCCAACACAGCGGAGTGTGCCCAGCATCAAGGACTATGAGATCGTCAAGCCCATCTCCAAAGGAGCCTTTGGATCTGTGTATCTGGCGCGCAAGAAGATCACGGGCGACTACTATGCAATCAAGGTGCTGAAAAAGGCCGATATGATTGCCAAGAACCAGGTTATGAATATCAAGGCTGAGCGAATGATCCTTACCCAACTCGATAGTCCGTATGTAGTCAAGCTTTACTACAGCTTCCAGAGCAAAGATAACCTATATCTTGTAATGGAGTATCTCAACGGCGGCGATCTGGCGGCCCTCATCAAGAACTCGGGCTCTCTGGACGAGAAGTGGGCCAAGCAGTACATTGCCGAGGTCGTGCTTGGCCTGGAGTTTCTGCACTCGCGCGGCATTGTCCATCGGTAGGTGCTTTTTGGATCGCCGGGCGGCCAAGAGTCTTTGTGCCGTGCAGCGTAGAATGCAGCGCGATGCTGGTGATGATACCATGCTGCCTTAATCGCCGGGTCGGACTGAACGGGAGACTTGTTGCGGACCAGTCGCGCTAACAGATTCACATCTCTCACCCAGCGATCTCAAGCCCGACAATCTTCTGATCGATCAAAGCGGCCATGTCAAGCTGACCGATTTTGGTCTTTCCCGAGTCGGTTTCCTCGGACGGCGCGCTCGAGGCGTCTGCGACAATGTCTGGAACTCGTCGTCGCCCGCGATGGACCGCACGCTTTCAAGCAACAGCCTCGGACCCGCCGCATTCATGTCGCCTGTGCTGTCTCCAGCCAAGCTGCCAATCTCGATGTCATCGACGCCCGTCACGCAGCTCATGCAACCGGCTCAGTCAATGCTCTCGTCCGTCATCGCGCAGCCGCAGATGTCGGCCAGTCCGCTCAAGGCAGCGGACTATCTCCTCAACTCCCCAGCCAACTCATACATGAAGGCCCACAGCCGACGGTCGTCTGTGGCTTCAACAATGTCGATCGGCTCGATAGACTGGCCTTCGAATGCCGGCACAGGCATGATCGGCAGTCGCCTGGCGGAGCAGCCGGATGACCCCAAAGACAAGCGCTTTGTCGGAACGCCTGACTATTTGGCGCCAGAGAGCATTCTTGGTCTCGGACAAGATGCCTCGGTCGACTGGGTAAGCTTTAGGGCCACTCATATTGTGGTGGCCTGCTTCTTCTGCGACAGCACCTTGTCCCGATGCTGCAGAGTGCTCGTGCGATCCGACGTAGCCGTGTCTGACAGGAGCTGTTCTAACGACTCCCGTGCTGTTGATCTGCCCCGACGCGGCCCCTTTCTCATGGCATAGTGGGCACTCGGTGTTATTCTCTACGAATTCCTGTTTGGGCTTCCGCCGTTCCACGCGCCATCTCCGACCGAGGTGTTCGCCAATATTCTTGCACGCTCGATCGACTGGATGGAAGACTCGGTCGACATCTCTCCCGAAGCGCGCGATCTGATGGAGCGGCTGATGTGCACGGAGATTGAGTCCCGTCTCGGCACCCACGGCTCGCAAGAGGTCCGAGCGCATCCGTGGTTCCATGACATCGATTGGGAGAAGCTCGAGCACGCCGAGGCCAACTTTGTGCCGAAGCCTTCCAACCCCGAAGACACGGACTACTTTGACGATCGTGGTGCCGGCACCAAGAAGCCAAGCGATGTGGACGCCGAGGACCAAGCCAAGCCCGGAGTAGGCCCAGCAGAGGAGCGCGTCGATCTGGAGCTGACCGAGAGGGTGATTCCCAAGGATGAAGAGACGACACAAGACGACGCCCCTGGCGAGGAGAAGCCCGACTTTGGCGAGTTTGTCTACAAGAACCTGCCGCTGCTCGAGAAAGCCAACAGCGATCTGGTCAAGAAGATCCGGTCAGACATGGAGATCAAGACGGAACGTGCTCGCACAAAGTCGCTTTCTGGCGCCTCGAATCTGCCGAGCCGCCTCACGCTTCCGCGGGCCTCCCCTCTCGAGCCTGTGGCCCGTCTGCCGCCCCGAGCCGATTCCAAGGAGGGGCTTGAGCCCGAAACATCTGTGAAAGCACCGTCGTCGCCCAAAATGGAGCTGCTCGATGCCACGGTCCATGGGAGCACCTCGGATCTCTTTGGAAACGGAGCCGTCGGCACTCCGCTGAAGGTCAAGCAGCGGCTTATGGAGCAGCCCCGACGCAACTCCCTGCCGTCCAGACTGAGGACACAGTCGCTTGGGTCAGCCAGCGGCGCACCTTCGAACCTGGGGTTGCGCACCGAGACGCCCAACAGACTCTTTGAGACCTCCTCGGTTACGTCGGCTCGGTTCCCTGTCCTGGAGGCGCGCGAAAGCGAGCGTGATGCTGCAAGCTCGCCCCACCAGATGTACCTGAGTCAGGCCAAGCAGCACATTCTGCATACCAAGAGCAGCATGTCCGACATGGAGAGCGGCGTTGCGAGCTCGGCGACTTTCCAGTCCGGAGGCTCGAGCACCCGCGCCTCGCTGACTTCGCAGAACAGTGGATTGCTCCCTGCCCGCGGGTTCGATGCGCTGGTCGTCGACGACAACCCCGTGAGCTGCAAGATCCTGGAAGGACTCCTCTCCAAGTTTAATGGCCGCTGCGTGATGGTCTACAACGGCGAGGAGGCGCTCCGGTGTGTGATGGGCGACGTCAGATTCGACATCATCTTCATGGACATCGAAATGCCAATCGGTAAGCATGACGGGCAAGTGGGAGAGGCCGTGGTGTCTGTCGCTGCGGACAGAATGCAGTGCAGCAGCCAAACTCACGCCATCGTTACGCAACATCTTCCAGTGGACGGAGAGCTTGCTGCCCGCATGATCAAAACCACCAACAACGTCAACCAGTCCACTCCCGTCGTCGGGGTTACTTCGGGCAACGTGAGCACCGCCGCCTCCCAGAACTTTGACTTTTGCATCTCCAAACCCGTGACGAAGGAAAGTCTGCTGAATGTTCTCGGCTCGCTGTTGAGCGAGCGAGACAGCACAAACTCGTTGTAGGGCAATCACCGTGTGCGCCAGCCTGCACCCCCAGACGCAGTGCTGCCGAATGGCCTGCCCCGCCTCCTCGATGGCACTCATGTCTTTGCGTTGGTCAAGCGGCATCGGCTTTGCTCCCTTCCCCTCCCCGCTGAGCACCCTTCCTTACTACCTCTCACATACTATATCCCATCGAGCTGCCGTTTTTTGCTTGTCTTGTCCTCTCTTTCTCTCTCTTTCCTTCTCTCCTTCCTTTACTGTGCTTTTTGATTCACCTGCTTGTTTCCGTCCGCCCAAACGCGATCCCATTTGTCTGTCTTTGCCCCCCTCGTTGATGTGTTTTTACCGCGCTCACAAAATGAAAAATAGGGGCACCCCAGAGTCCCGAGATGGCTACCAAGGCTCCGCGCGCAACATGTCGTGCTGCTGATTTGACCGCAGCCTGGGCGTGGTAAGGAGTATTGGCGTGTTTGTATTTCCTGAAGCCACCTTACTCAGTATTTTATGGCCGAATCGGGCCCATCCTTGGCTGACACGATGGCGGGCCAGGGTGAAATATTCTGGCGAGTGTATAGGGAGAAGCATATGCCAAGTCCAACGAAACGGAAATAAGGCATTGCGATCTTTGCAGACAAACTGTATACTGGGAGGGAGGGACCTGGCAGAAGCTCTCCCACGATCACGCCACTGCTCAGTCGGAGTGGCTCTCATGGCCGCTGCCGAGGAAGGGCAGCTGAACGACGTCATTGAACACAAATGTGCTGTTTGGCAGGGGATGGTTTGGTACGCAGGGTCAGTGCCGGATGCTGATGGTTTCGCCGGCGCCGATGAGCATGCAAGCACATTGCCCACACCAGAGCAAGCAAGTGCATCAGTCCAAGATCTCGCATGGAGCCACGAGCAGGATAACATACCCGTAGATCAAGACAATGAATCCCAAGACCTGCAGCCACTTGAAGCTCTCCCAGCCAAGAGCCAAGCTCACAATCCAGATGAACAGCGTGCTGTTGGGCCCATATACACAACGTCAGCGAATCAGTCTCTGATGCCAGAGGCACTTCAGGTGTACTCACATCCTGGCGGATGCGACAACGGGGGCGTGCACAGGAGCATTCAAAGAGGGAGGCGGGGGGCGGGACAGGCAGACACAGGGCAGCTTTTTGGCGCACAGCACAGGCCGCATCTCGATCATCCAGCTCACCGGCAAGTGTCGATCGTGGATCGCGAGGTGGCGCTGAGGGTCTTGGTCACCGAGAGACCAAACCAGTTGAAGAAGGCAATCGAAAAGATGATACCGACGGCGGCAGTGAGAACGGCCGGGGTGCCAAAGACCTGCTGGTATCCAACGGGCAGATCGAAAAAGTTGCCGGGAGGACCGCTCTTGCCGATGGTGTAGTAGAGGATGGGCATGAGACCCAGGGTTGTGACGAAGCCAAAGGTGCCCTCCAAGCCGACGGCCTTGAGCGCCGGGACCTCAAACGAGCTCATAATCTTCTCTTCGATCACAAACTGAGTTGCCGTGAAGATCTGGGCAAAGACAACGAGGAAGAAGCCCAGCCAGGATCCGGACACGCGCTCGCCATCGAGGATGCTGCTTGCTCCGACCAAGCCAACGCCGATGAAGACCAAGCAGAGGGCAATCCATCGGTGGAGGGGGTGACGGTGGCCCAGGAACAGAACAGAGAACGTTCCGGTAAACAGAACGACGGATCCACGGAGCATCTGGTAGACCGATGCCGAGATGTAGATGAGGCCGACACTCATCAGGGTGGTTGATGTCATGTCACAGAGGGTTGGGAGCCAAAGCAAGAAGTTCTGCCAGCCCGTCATGGCAGGCGCAGGGGCAGCGCCGTCCTCGTGGGCGCTGATCAGGGGAGTAGACTCGCCAGCGGCAGAGGTGCCCACGACTCCTGCCTCTTCGTGGTCATCGGGATGGATGATGGACGAATGCGACGAGACCGCGGGCGAAGACTTGGCGGACTCGGAGTACAGACTGATGTAGTAGACCAGAAGACACAGAGCCTCGCCGATGAACATATTCAGCGTCTACATCGCACACGGCAGACAGAGGGAGGTTGCGGAACAATGGCGGTTAGATCGGCAGCGCGAGCCAAGGATCGGTCACGGACGATCAGCAACAGTCGAGGAAATCACCAGCATTGACTGCCGATGGAGTCTGTCGGCCACAGCTCTTGCTGCTGCACAGCATGCCCACGCATCGCGAGGAGACGGACCTGCCAGATGGGCTGCTCAAAGTACTTTCGCTGGGACGCATCGGGGTCGTCGCAATTCTCGACGCACTGCAGAACCTGGTACTTGTTCAGGATGGTGTTCACCGTGCCGGTGAAGAGCATGCCCGCAACGAGGGCATAGACAAAGACGGACGAGGACGGCATGGCGTCGAGTGTGCAGCAGCGGCGGTGTGAAAGCGGGACGGAGGCGATGGATGTGATAGATGCGATGGATGGGTGGGCGGGAGGTGGATGGAGACGGATGACGCAGCCGGACAACGGCCGGGGCTGGTGACGGGTCACCTGGCCGCGGAGCCGATGTCTCCGACCACGTGCAAGCATCTGCTGCGCATGCGCAGTCGTGGCGCGGCGACAAGCGAGACGAAGCGAGACGAAGCGAGGCGCGGCGAGGCGCGGCGAGACGAGAACGTGTCCGATTTATCTCCCACTATCAATTTACTCCGGCCCCTCGCGGCTGCTCATCTCGACATCCATCTGGACATTGGCCTCGACATTGCGTCCTGCCGGGCTCTGCTACCACTGCCGCTGCTCGCCATGGCCGTCTCGACGCCCGAGTTCCTTCTGCGGCTCATTGTGTTTGTGCTGGTGTTTGACCTCTCGTCCGTCGCCGTCAATCTGGCCCAGTTCGTTGTCCTGCCGCTCGCGCTTGTGCCAGCCACAAAGCTCATCTACCGCCTGTGCATCCGGGAGTCCCAGCGATTGTGGGTGACATGCATGCTTTCCGTGCTTGCGCTGCTGTCCCCTGTCGAGCTCGTCTTGACTGGCGACTGGGAGGCCTGGAGGACCGACTCCCTGCACCCCGGCGACTCGGTCGTGATCGCCAACCACCAGATTTACACGGACTGGATGTACTTGTGGGCCTGGGCGCATCTGCGCAATGCCCACGGCGACGTCAAGATTGTCCTCAAAAGAAGCCTCAGAAACATACCGGTTGTAGGTATGCGGACGACCGCCATCCACTTCCCGGGCTGACGGAGATGTCGACAGCTGCTGTGCCCCGGCACCCGTGACATGTATTAATATCACGGCTTGCCTCCAGGATGGGGAATGCAGTTCTTTGAGTTCATCTTTTTGAAGCGCAAGTGGGCAGAAGACCGCGATGAACTCGTAAGCTCTCTCGAGCGGGCTCGCCGCGATCCACTCCCGACCGAGCTCATCTTCTTCCCTGAGGGCACCGTAATCACCTCCGACACCTCCGAAAAGTCGAGAAGTTACCACGCCAAGGCCGGATATCCATGGGAGCATCCTCGATTCGTCCTCGTCCCCAGGATTACGGGCTTGTGGACCAGCCTGAACGCTCTCCGGGGGCAAGGTACGCGGACCGCCACCAGCACCGCTGGTCGTTCAAAGGCACCCCTCCGTCATCTCTACGACTGCACCATCGTCTACGACGGCATCAAGCCGGGCGACTGTCCCTACGACAAATACCCGATCCTCGACGTTTTCCTCAAAGGCACCGGTCCGGCCAGGGTCTTTATCCATGTCAGTAGATTCGAGGTCGCGTCCATCCCTGGCTTCACCGAAGCCGAGTCCCGCGACTCTCTTGAGGACGGCGAGAGTCGCTTTTCCGAGTGGCTTCTCGGCCGATTCCAGGACAAGGACAAGCTGATAGAGCACTTCCACGCCACCGGCCAGTTTGTCGAGAACCCTGGACGCTCGCTCAGAATCCCGGTTGCGCCGTCGCTCTCCGACGCTCTCAAGCTGGTCGCACTGATCGTCACTGAGGCAGCGCTCGCATGGCTTGCGTTTCGAGCCGCTCGCTCTGCGTGGTAGCAGCGCTGCATCTGATTCATCTCCAAGCATGCTACGTAATGACCGATTCAGCAGCATTACCAACATCATGTTATGACACTGTCTATCCATATCCAAAGATGGCGTCGCTGCTCGCGATCTTGGTCAGCGTCACGGTTCAGGCTATTGTCATGCCCAGGTCTTATCGCCCATGAACACCAACCGAAGCCTTAGCAGCCCCCCCCCAGCTCCCACAGCGACGACCATCTGCTTCGAACTCCTGAATACACATTCTATTCTCGGGCAGTGCCATCCACAACGCTCGTTGGTCCACATGTCGATACCCGGCCGTCGCGCGGGTAGATCCGCAGCAGTCTATGGCCGCTCGTCCTCGCTTCTCATCGTGCGCAACTACACGACCCACCAGATATCAAGGCATGCCGACTCGAGGAGTTGCATATGCGACGCCAGCGCACAGCAAGGTCGTCCCGCTCTGGTCCAGCCAGCCTATTTGAGCATCGGCAATTCGGTCGCTGGATGAGCTGACATTCATGCACATGGGATCGATGGGCCATCGCCGACCAGGAACGACTGTCCGCATCGGACGGCGGCACTCCGGGCTACATCAGTATCCCCGTCGTAAACAGGATCAGAGCGAGCACGAGGGCAAAGGCGGCCAGCTTTGATCTTTGGTGGTTGCGGCCTCGACCGCCGCTCAGGGATGCTTGTTGAATCGATGGGTTGTTGACGATGCTGGCGTTGCCGGTACTTGCGGTAATGTCGCTGCTGCCCACGGCCCCCGGGCTTCCGGGTGTCTGGGAGACGTGGGGATTGGACGAGGCTTCGGCCAAACACCGTGCAAGTAGTCAATACGTTTGATACTCCCACGCCTGCGACAACCATTTGCCGACGGAGCTTGCCCCTTCCCTCCCGTGCAGTTCAACTCACTCGCGCAGCTGTTGCATGTCGCCCGAAACCCAGTCAGATTCGGCGGAACAGGGCAGGACAATGGAAAGGATCCATAGCACGCTGCTTGGTTGCATGTATCGGCAGACGCCGATGCCGACATCTGAGTGTGCCAGAGGGTTTCCAGGGGCGGTGGGAATCGATCGAGGCGAAACATTGTCAGGACCAGCCGGTGGGGTCAACTGCAACAAGGATACAGGTGGCCCACCGTAATCGCTCCCACCGAAGGCAGGTTCTTGAAATCGCACTTCTTTGCCGACGTTGCTTGCACCGAGTTTGTGGCATCGATGCAGCAGTAGCATATGCACTTGTCATATCCGGTGGCATCATCGGCCCGAATCTGCTCGCAGGACATTGCAGCAGCAAATGGATGCCAAGAGCAGAGTCAGTATGTGTATTGCTGAGGATAGCGCCGTCGATGACGGCTCAGGGCACAGAGTGGGTCCAACAGGTGTGCAGCGGATTACGGTCGATACCCACGCCGCGAAGCGAAAGCGAGATACACAACGCAGCGACCACAATCGAATGTATGTAGCGATCCATCTTGCCGATGGACTCTCGGCGATACCGCATCTGCCCCGCACCCGATTATATCGTCTGCCGATGTTTCGTGGGAAGCCGGACCCTGGGATCTGCTTCCAGCGGCTGCCCGGCTGGCCCCTGAGGGACGACCCTGGCTGGCCATCGAGATCCAGGCAGGCTCCCAACAACGACGGGGGTCTCGGCAACGCAATGCTGCTGGATATGCACCATCGGTGTCGGTATCCGCCTCTCGCCAACCTCGGCGGCCTGGCTCGGCCTGGCTTTTGGGGGCCGTGCCCTGATACCCTCCCTCGCTTGACCACTCGCCGCCCCTCGCCACCGCAGACCAGCATATCTGTCTCCCCTCATCTCCTCCGCTCTCTCCCCGAGCCCTCGCCAGAGACTGCCCAGCCTCCAAAGCCCGCCTTCGAATATGTCCGCCTCCCAAACCAAGCCGTACAAGTGTTTGACCCACGGCTCCGACCACGAGCTCTTCCTCTCCTATCGAGCCTCCTCGGACAGTACAGCCGTCCAGCCGCTCAAAGAGCTGCTCCTCACAGTCTCGGCCCGCCGATTTGCCCGCCCTCTCAGCATCTTTTGCGATTCGGACTGTCTCGTTAACGCCAGCGCCTGGTCGGACGGGCATTTGCATGCCTTACCCAGGAGCAAGGTTGCCCTTCTGTTCCTCAGCAAGGCCTCGCTCGATGCGATGGTGCAAAGTGCCCTAAATGGCGAGGACAATCGACTTTTCCTCGAGATCCAGGCGGCCTTCAATATCGAAAAAAGCAGCTCTGCCCTGTCGGTGCTCCCGTTTTCCATTGCCACCAAGGAAACCAAGGACGGCTCCGAACACTACGTCGACTTTGATCCCTTGAGCTACAGCTTCCCCGACGACCCAAAGTTGGACCTGCTCAAGACGGTCATGGCCGAACTGAAGTCTGTGTACCTGAACCGATACCGCCCCGATCGACCCCACAGATTGCTCTACCGAATCTTCAGCATCGTGCATCCAGTCCAAGTCGACGAAGAAACCACCGACAGACTCAGCACCGTTTTCCGTACCAGCAGCACCCTTGCCGCCGACCCGGCCGCAATCGACAATCTCCTGAAGCAGATAACCCTGACTGGACGAGTGGTGCTCTCGGGAGCCGAGGGAGACGAGCATAGCATTCTCGTCCGCCAGTTTTCGCAGTTCATGATGGGAAGGCTCGCAGCAAGCAATAGCGATGAAATCGCCCGGCTCCGCCAAGAAACAATCGGCACAGGCCCTCAGTACAGCAGCGTCTACCATGTCGACTGCTCAACCGAGGAAGCGGCCAAGAGCAGCTTGATGGATGCATGCCCTGGGGCAAATCCAGCCACGATCAAAGAGCATGCCGCTCGATTCTTTGCCCAGAGTCGAGGCTATCTCCTCGTCATCGACGGTGTCAACGACATTGCTGTGGCAAATTCCATCTTTGAGCGCTCTGGGCAGTCCGGGTTCCGAGGGGATGTGATTGTGACTACCAAGCTGCCGACCTTGCCCGACGGAGTGTTTGTATCTGCCCTCGAGGCCGGCAATGGTATCGTCCTGGAGGACCGGCTCCGGCTCGAGCCATGGACCGACAACACCACGCTGCGTTACATCCTCTCCGCATCCCCCATCATCGCCAACAAGATCTCCAGCGACGGGGCCAAGGCGAGCCTCAAGAGCGTCGTCTCCAAGATCGACGGCTACCCACTGGTTGTGCAGCTATTTGTTTCGCTTTTCCAGCACAGCGATATGCCAATCGAGGAGATCGATCGTCAGTTCTCCGAGGCGCTTGAAGAGTTCCAAAACGAAGGCGAAATCCGCGCGTCTCTCCGAGCCATAGCCAGCATCTCCATCTCCCAGATGCTCGAGAAAAATCAAGGCGCCGATGCATGTCGTCTGGCTGGGGCCATCAGCCTGTTGGCACCTGACGGCATTGCTCTCCAGCTCATCCGGGCAATCGCACAGAAAGCCAAGCTATCCGCCGACGGTGAGTCGACCATGCATGGGAGCTGCTGCAGGGGTGGGCGTGGTGGCCGCTGGTGTCTATTTCATCGTCGTTACCGCATATATCACTCCCACGGCATCATGCGGAGCGCATCGGCTGATACGGACTCGCTTCTTGACTGCTAGGCTCGGCTCTTGTCGAACTGCTCGTTCAGTATGGGCTGCTCCAACCCGAAGTCAACGACAGATACTCCATGCACGCGCTGGTGCAGGCTGTTGTCCATGATTACGTGTGGGAGCACCCCGAGCTGCTGGCCGATGCGATGGTTGACGCCACTGGTGAGGCACTGATCGAGGTGGTCGAGCCATTGGATCGGACGGCCGCTCTCCTCTCCAAACATCTCGAGCGATACATCAAAGTCACGGTCCCTGAGCAATACACCAAGCCACTGCATAGTCAGGTCGCTCTGCAGAGTGCACGCTTGGCACTGTCCAAATCGTACTCTTCGAAGGCCATCCAGCTGTGCGAGCAGAACATCGAAAAGTCCACTGCGCTGCACGGCACTCGAAGCCATGTCGACATTGCCCAGACGCTCTGCACACTCGCAGCTGTGTTGAAGAAGCAGGGCCGGCTGGAGGAGTCGCTCAAGTCCTACCGCGAGTCTATCGACATCTTTACTCAGGTGCATGGCACCCGCAACCATCTGGACGTGGCCTCGGTCCTGGCGGCGGCCGGACAAGTGGAAGAAGAGCACAGCCAGTTCAGCGAAGCCCTCGAGTATTATCGCCAAGCCGACTCAATCATCACGGGGATCTACACAAGTGAAGACCACCCCGCTGTCAAGAACATTCGCCAAGCCATGGATCGCATCACAGCGCTCATAAAGTGAAACATGACACTGCTTTGGAATAGAATACATAACTATTCATCGTCCACAATGATCGCGGAGGCGGGGGCAAAGGGGAGACCGCCAGCTGCCGGGGATCCAATTGGACGCCACAATCCATCAATTCGCATACCAACGCAGCCAGAATGCTGCATAGGTGTCCTCCGCTCTCGAGCACGGTCAGTTGCAACCGTGGCCGCAGTCGCAGTCGGAGTCGTAATCACAATTGCAATCGCACAGAGCACACTCAGTATATATTGCAATGCACGCCCGATCGTGCGTCCCTTGATTGCTTCTTTGGCCAGACACTTTGCATGCCGATCCGCAGATGCGATGGCCCCTGCTGCTATTTCTTTGCAGCTTCTGCGGCACACATGCCCTGGGGGTATTACTTTTTCGAGCTATCGCTGCTGTTGATGACAGCGGCGTTGACGTAGTAACGAGCGCCGCTGACCGGGAACTGCGAAAGCAGATCGCGGACGACCTTGTCCTCCTCGGGTGTGATGGTGATGGTGGCAGCAACCAGATTTTCTTCGAGGTACTTGATGCGCTTGGTTCCAGGGATGGGAATAAAGTCGATACCTGTAGCAGCGCGGAACAATTGGAGCGAATGGCAGCATTTGTAGCTGCTCGACAGAGTGCAGATGTGGTGTGCGCGCTCGCCGTGGTTGGAAACGGTACTGGAGGATGAATCGTTCCATCGACAAAGTGTCCAGACAGACAATGCATGCTTACCTTGCGACAGGACCCAGGCAAGGACGTACTGACTTGAAGTTACGTTCTTCTGCTTGGCCAAGCTCTCGAACTTGCGCACCAGCTCGAGGTTCTTGGCAAAATTGTCGCCCATGAACCGGGGGTTGAATCGTCTGTAATCGTTCTCGTCGAGGTCGTCGATGCTCTTGATCTGTCCGCTCAGGAACCCGCGTCCAAGAGGGCTGTATGGGACAATAGCGACTCCCAGCTCACGGGCTGTCTTGAGGACATCGTTTTGTTCAATATCAAGGACCCAGGGACTGCGCCGACAAAGCCATCGATCAGCCAGGGTCTTGACCATCATTATAGTTCTAATAATAATCAAGGGACTTTCCTATGCCGGCCTCCAACGACCCAAAGGCATGCCAAACCACATGGCGTACGCACCTGAACTCCATCTGGATTGCGGCAATAGGGTGAACCTTGTGGGCACGGCGCAGGGTCTCGGCGTTGCACTCGCTCAGGCCGAGGTAACGGACCTTGCCCTCGGCCACCAGCTCGGCCATGGCGCGAACGGTATCTTCGATGGGCACGCTGGCATCGGGCCGATGCTGGTAGTAGAGATCAATGGTCTTGACGCCGAGCCGCTCGAGAGAGTCCTCGCAAGACTTGCGGACATATTCGGGAGTTCCACGAACGCCGGTGAATTGCTTGGTGACAGGATCGCGAACGATGCCGAACTTGGTGCAGAGGAAAACCTCGTCTCGGCGGGTTGCCAGGACCTTGGCCAGGAGCTTCTCGTTCTCACCAAGGCCGTATCTGCGCAGAATGAGTTTAGTGAGTTTAAGCTTTGCCCATGGACGAGCGGGGCGGGCGGGGCGAGAGGGTGTAGCTGCTCAGACACAGGACTTGGGATCGAGACTCACACATCGGCAGTGTCCCAGAAGGTGCAGCCCAGATCGATCGCTCGGTTGAGGACCTGGAGGGACTCTTCCTCACTGGAGGCTCCATAGAACTCGCTCCTGAAACACGAGGCGCAGATCGGTGAGCAGAACGGCGTGCGGGCCGACGAATACCATGCATCAGCAGCTCGCAGCCTGGGCCAAGGCCAGACGAGTAGAACCCGGCTGCATCAAGCCAAAGAAAGACTTACATTCCCATACATCCGAGGCCGAGACATGAGACCTGAGGGCCGTTGCGGCCGAGAGCGCGAGTGGGAATCTTGGAGATGGGCGACATGGTGGGCGGTCGAGTCAGAGGCGGGCTGATCGATGGAGCATGGGTGGGCCGATGGGACGAGGGTGTGCTGGAAGCGATATATAGGCGAATGAGCGGAGGAAGGGACAGTCCGCAAGCAACTTGCTGCAAGGCGGGGCTGACAAATGCGCTGCAAATACGACTCATGAATGCACTCAAACGGAGCCCCATGCCAGGCAGGCGCCACGAGACATGCTGCGGCAAGGGAGATGACGTCGAAGCAGCCGGTATTTGCCAATGGCCATCGCAAAAGCATGTATTCAGAACCAGAAGAGAAGCCATGGCCATATCCAGCAACCCGCACTCTCGCTTCAATTCAATTCAATTCATTTCATTTCATTTCAATTGGTTTCCATTTGTCTCGCTTCGTCTCGTTTCGTATCGCCTCATTGGCAATCACTCTATGCTCGGCAGCACATGTCCATGGATCGCTGCAGGAAGCCTAACACTTCTTCCACTGCAAGCCCCAGATCTGGGTGACCTTGCCGTCGATGGTGTCAGTCGTGATCTGGCCCTGGGGGGACGCGCCGGCGGGGGCATTGACATTGATCGAGTTCTTGATATTGAATGGCACGACGTCGTTGCATTTGCTCCAGAGAGTACTGGCGAGCGGGATATCGTCGTGGACCAAGTAGTTTTGGCCGCTGATAGGGCCTTTGAACACATGCTGGTTCGAGACCTGGGTCAGCTCGCCTTGGAAGTAGTAGAGCGAGTACTGCGTGGCAATACCGCCGGCAGGCAGCTCCACGAAACCTCGGTAGTCGACTCCCACCAGGGAGAAGGTCCATCCGTTCGGGACCACGAGATCAACGTTGATCTGGCAGCTCTTGCGGTTGGCCGGACCGTCGCCCGTGTAGGCAATGAAGCTATCAAAGATAAGCGTAAACGACGTCAAGTCCTGGCTGAGCGACTGGCCAACGCTGCCCTGTGGACATCCGCTACCGCCGTAGCTGATGCCGCGGATGTAAACCTTGGAGTGGTCTGGTTGAGCCGAGACCAGGGCAGCAGCAAGGCAGGCGATGACGACCACGAGGTGAAAGAAGCCAAACATGACAGGGCGTGCCAGGATACGAGTGGAGTAGTGTTCAAGAGGATGGCCGGGGTGTATCTGATCGGACAAGGTCTGAGACGGGTGTCAGTCCAGGACCAATGTCGAGCGACTACTTTATACTCCTGGAGCCCAGTTGAGAGGCAGCGCTTCCCGCCAGATGCTACCGCCTTTTCTCGCGCTCTGCGTTGTCATCTCCGTCGCATCGTCCTGCGAGGCCGCCCCGCAGCCCCTGGGCCACTGCTGGATACGTACAGCAAGGCGGTCTTGGAGCCCGAGGCGATGACGGGCCGAGCGGGGCCGTGGGGTCAGCATCGGAGAATGCCGCCTTGGATCGAGCGCCGAGAAGCTTGGCCGATGTCGATGGGCGGGCCGGGGTCGCTGCCAACTGGCTCTCCGGCATCACAAGGCATGTACCGGGGTAACATGGCGGATACCGGCGGCACCGATGTGGGGCAACATGGCGGGTGAAAAAAAGGGCGCACTTGCATCCATGAGCCGAGCGGATGCTTGCGCCGCTCTTGCCCCGATGCTTGCCTCCGTCAATGTGACGCAGTGCGGATCGGCTGCTGGCTCTCTGCCAAGACGCAGCAGCAATGGGTTGCCTCCCATACATGACACCATGTGCCTGCTCATCATGGCGCCCAGTAGCGAAAGTTCCCGCCTTTGAAGCATTCGGATTCACAAGGAGCGCGGGAAAGCCAGCACCACTGCGGCCCTCTCAACATGGGTCCTGGGAATCAGGGCCGGTCTTATAAGACCTTCGTGGCGGGGGCCCGATGCATCGTTGTCCTGCACCCAACAGCGTCGCATCCTACGTGCATCATATTCGCACACTACCTTCAACACTCCCTGGACCCAGACTCAATCTTGTCCATAGCAAGGGTCATGGCTGCTGAAAACCCGCAACTTCTCCGTCTCCTCGGCACACTCGTGTGGCTCCTGTCCCTGACCGGACTTGCCATGGCTTCGAGCCCTCCCACCGGTGTCGCAATCAGCAGCATCACCTACGGCGGATCGGGCTGCCCTCAAGGCACCGTCGGCACCTCGATTGCAAGCGACAGCACCTCCTTTACCCTCATTTACGATCAGTTTGTGGCCTCTGCCGGACCCAGCAGCACCATCACCGATAGCCGCAAGTTTTGCCAGATCTCTTTGGGGATCCATGTACCTCCCGGATGGCAGTTCTCCATCCTGACGGTGGACTACCGTGGATTTGTACAGTTGCCAGCCAGCGGCACCGCAAGCGAGTCAGGATTCTACTACTTCCAAGGTAGAGGCAACCAGGCACCGTTCTCGGTCGACTTCACGGGCCCGATCTCCAAGAACTACCTCAAGAGAGCGTACGACGCCGTGCCGACCCAAAACTTGAACTGGTCTGATTGCGGCCAGTCCACCGTAGTCAACATTCAGAATTCTGTGCTGATCCATGTTGACCCTGCTTCGGGGGACTCTGGCCTGATCACCACCGATTCTACAGACGGGAAAGTTACGCAAGTGTTTGGACTAAACTGGAACCAATGCTGAGCACCTGACTCTCGAAGCAAGAGTGATGGAGCATGTTCAGAGTAAACGGGACAGTTTCCATTGTGTCCTTCGCATCAACCACCGCCTGTTGGTGGTCTGGGAGCACCGTCTTCAAATACAGCATACATTCGATCCTTTGGGCAGGTCCGTGGGTCTCGCCGTCAAGACAGTTAGATTCTCCGTGGTTTCAATGGATACTCCTTCCAGGGGCATTACCAGAGGCAGCCACAGCGTCGGTCGCTTTGGACACGCTGCCTGGTCATGATTGCAATGTGGGTGGGTGTATTCAGGATGCAGAAGAGAGTGCCGTGCCTGGTTCAGGCCCACGGGAAGCGGATGCCCGGACGGTGAGGTGCCGCACTCCATGCCAATCCAGTCCGTCCAGCATGCCGGACCCTGAAAGCCAGGTCTGCGTCTGGCTTGCCAACAGGGCCTTTTCCTGCCCCCCCCCCCGCATAGCTACCGATCCCCAAACAACGGCAAGGGGCTCAAGACATGGCCTTGAGCAGTATATATCAAAAGTCCCGGTGAGGAGATCGGCCCTCCATCGCCGACAGCTCGATTTCCCAGCACTCAACAATCGAAATGAAGTTGCTCGCCATCGTGACTGCTCTTCTCGCCTGCTTCACCCACCGGTCCGCCCAAGCCCTTCCCTATGTGCCTTCCGGTGCCCAGGTTCTCAACATCACCTACGACGGAGTTGGATGCCCTGGCGGCTCCGTCGGCCACACCTCGTTCGGCAGTAGTACTGGATTTACCCTGATCTTTGACTCGCTCATCGCCCATGCCGATGTCAATGCCAGTATCGCCGATGCCACAAGCTCCTGCAATATCGCCATCTCTCTTGCGGTTCCATCGGGCTGGTATCTGACAGCACCGCAGATCCAAGTCCGAGGTTTCGTCGAGCTCCCTCCAGGCGGCTTGGCCTATCTGATTCAGTCCCACAGATTCAGTCCCACAGATTCAGAGGAACATCTCGACACGGCTCTAAGATTCAAGTCTTTGCCGGACCCGTTGCCGGAAGCGAGTACATGCGATCGGTCGCCTATCCGATACCGCCGTCTCCAAGCTGCCTCTCGAGCCAGAGCGGCGGAGGCTCGACCGTCGCCATCCTGGAGATTCAGACAACAGTCCGCCTCGTCGTGCCGCCCGGGTCTATCGGCCAAATCACCGTCGACTCTGAGGACAGCAGTCTTTCAGGCAATGTGTCGTGCTAAAGGACATTCGCATACTTGCAGCCCTCGCAGGCTATCTTTTACGACTCCCAGCTGCCCTGTATCTTTCCGCTCTTGACCCTGAATATACATGCTCATTCAATGCATCCGATCAGCTCAGTGTGTCCAAGGCATCCAGGGTGTTGATTCAGGACCCAAACATACAGTAGTCCATTCGGAAGTACCCTCGGCCCTGACAAATGGCGGGCTCGGATCCCAATGTTCCCGCCATCCGCTGCTGAGCCGTCGATCTGTATCCGCCGTCGTCATCGTCCACGATGTGTGCGCTTGAGCCAGCATCGTTGTCTGTACACTCAGATTTGCGTCATGAATTCGCGAAGCGCTCTCATCGATTCCACCAATACATCCAGCGACAGCGTCGATGCCAACGACGCATCGGCGGTCCCTCAGGACGGGCGACGCATCTCGCTGGCCAGAGACAGAAACCCACAAAACCTGAGGATCTCGGTTCCGCGATCGACGAAAAAATCCGTGGGCTTCGCCGACTCGGTTGCTGTCGAGCGATCCGACAGCGGTGCCGCTCGCATGATCGGTCCTGACTCGATCGTGTCGATCGACGATCCGATTGCGCCGCGCGATGCTGCAAGTGGTGAGGTGCGGACGTCGCAGACTGAGACCGAGCTAAGCAGCAGCAAGGAAATGCCCGAGCTGTCGCCCCATCTGGAGATGGACAGCCCGTTTGAGTGGCATGTCTTCAACGACCGTGAGAGCGTCTTCAGTATCTCCAAGAAGAGAGGGTAGGCAACTCGCATCGCATGCCATCGATACCGCCGGTTACCAAGAAAACCATCCTCGTTGGATACGAGTCTCTGACTATGCTTCTGATGGGTTTGTTCCTCTCGATGCCAGCCATGTGTATCAAAAGTACAAACGATGCATGCAGAAGCTTCCGATGGGCCCGCGCTTCATTCTCTACGGCATCTTTGGCATTGCTCTCCTGGGAATTCCGGCTCTGGTGGACTATTTGGTAAATCTGCGGGCCTCGACGACGGTGCAGGCCGATCTCCAGGTCTTCAATCTCGGCAACATGACATCGTATTCGGAGCTGCGCTCCATCAACTCGCCGTGGTCCATCGGCGGAACTGCGCTGTTTGTCTGGTCCATATTCTTTTGTATTCTCTGGGCCGTGTACTGGCTCCTCACTTATGGAGCCGCGGTGGTGCCCGAGATTCTGTCCAAGCTTTACGATATCCTTGTCGGAGACAACAACCCGGAGGTGCACACCGTCTTTGACTACATGCGGTTCATGAAGCCGTATGTGACCTTTTTCGCCTTCGCAATCATCACCCTGGTCATGTTCGACAACACCTTTACCGGAGGAACGACGTCGAATCCCTTTGCCTTCAACGGTGGAAACAGCGTCAGCGTTAGCACCAACGGCACCGCCAGTACCAACAGTAGCATCGGCACCAACGGAACCACTCTGAACAGCAACACGACCGCCAACAACACCAACTCGACCCAAACCAACAATATCTCACAGCTCGCTCGGCTGCCCTGGCAGGTCGTCGTCCACAAACTCTTGCTCTGTCTGCTGTTTTACGCCATCATGCTTGGTGCAGAGCGACTGGTGATGCAGATCTTTTCGGTAAGTGAATCGCACCGACAAGCTGTGCCCGAGGATCACCGCCTGCCCTGGTTTCGTCACGGCGATTCTCCCGGACATGCTCCCAGCAACTGGCTGTGTCGATGCCGATTGGCAGTTCTTGCAGGGCAGCCCGTCACTCATGCCTGTCCGCTCCTGTGCACTTGAACTCACCCGCCGTCTGCTGCCGGTGCTTTCAGCTCAGCTTCCACAAAAGCACATATCAAGATCGCATCGCAAAGTACAGACACAAACACGCCATCATGGAGCATCTCAACAACGCCCGCCTGCACCACAAGCTCAATCGCGTTACCAACGGCCAGAAGCCCGGAGAAGCGGCACCGAACGAAGCAAAGTCGCCAGTCAAGTTCCAGGCGGCCGCTCTCCGACAAATCGAGTCCAAGATACGGACGGCCAAGTATTGGGCCAAAGACGTGGGTGGACTGGTCAGTCGACTCGTGGGCACGACGCTTGGGATGGATGTCCAGATCGCAGGCGAGTCTATCATGGTTCAGTCTCGGAAGGAAGCCGTGGCCTTGGCCAAGGGCATGTGGACTGCCTTGCGAAAGGATAAAAGGTCGATGATCCTCACCGTATCAGACTTTGAGCCGTATTTCGACACTGCCGAGGAAGCCGCCGAGGCATTTTCGATCTTTGATGCCGACGGGAATGGCGACTTGACGATGCGGGAGTTCCGAGCGGCAGTCATCAAGTTCTTTGAGGAGCGCAACTCACTCGAGATCAGTCTCCGCGACACTGGATCGACAGTTGGTAGGCTGGCGTGCTGACGGGCGATAAGCGCAAGGACAGAGCGACGACGGCTTCATGACAGATTTGTGGCGGAGTGGCGACAGAGAAGCGACACTATGACCCGCTGACTCCATCCATTCACCATGAACCCCCCCCCGACCAGGCAAACTCGATAACATGGTCATGTCGATCGTCTACATCATTGTGCTGCTCGTGTCGGTTGGGATTTGGAACATCGACATCAGTTCATTCATGACAGCGATCGCCGCCGTGTGGCTCGGTACGCTGTTTGCCATCAGCGGCATCATCACCAATGCCGTCGAGAACATCCTCTTTCTCTTCTTTTCGCATCCCTTCGACTCTGGAGATCTGATCGAGGTGCAAGGGCAGCGATACTATGTCAAGGAGTGTAGGTGAGCTCCCCGGGGACATCTCTGTTGCCGACAACGAGCGCCGTTGAGCCAACCGCTCAATGGCTCTGCAATTCTGTGCTGAAGCAAGTCTCTTGAACATGGTCCGATCGGCACTGGCCTCTGCACTTGGATACAGAATCATGCAGGCCAATCTCAAGCGCCAGGACGGCAAGGAAGTCTACGTCTCCAATGCGGCGCTATCGAAGCAAAAGATATCCAACATTCGCCGGTCAGGCGCCATCACCGAGGACGTCAAATTTCAGGTGGACTTCACCACGACTCGGGCTCAGGTCGCCGAACTGCAAAAGTATATGATTGCCTTTGTCGAAGACAACGGGCGCGAGTTTAATCCCAGCATCAACTTCCATCTTGTCCAGATTCTGTCAAAGTATAGGTATAGCTGCCGAGCACCCGTTCCCACACTGCAGCACATCCTTCGTGGCTTGAATCCACCGGAGCCCGTCGCATTCAGCCGGGATGGTTCAAATCCTGCCCGCCGGTTCTGAGTGCGACGCAGGTCGCTGGCTGCTGATTGACTGACTGACTGACTGACTGACTGACTGACCGGGTCCTGACTGTTGATCCGGTATGCCTGGACAGTCTCCAACTCTCCGTTACAATACCGCACAAGCACAATGGCGTGGAAATGCATCTGCTTCATGCTCGCAGGCAGCTCTTCTTCCGAGCACTGATCGACGGCCTCAGCACAGTCGGCATAAGCACTCCCGATCCCGACGATCTTTTGGTGCGGCTGAACGCTGTGCCGCCTGAAGTTTTGGGTTGGAACTCCGAGCCGAGTCAGCGGAACAGCGACGATCGCGATGACCATGTCGACGGAGCGGCTGGGGTGGACCAGAGCCATCTCTGATTGACAACCACACCGTGAATGGAGATCGTGGAGATCATGGAGATCGACCGGCTGTATTCAATAGTACGCCCCTCAGCTCCACAACGAAAGCAATCACACGGCTGGAATCGTACGGTCTACAGATCATCGAGCTTCAGGCCCGCAATTACTACAGAGATGTGGCATGATGTTGTGCACAAGATCAATTTGCCGCACAAGATCAATTTGCCGCACTAGATCTAGTAAGGATCGGCCCAGTACTTGGCGTTGTAGTTTTCAACAAGATCCGGCTCCTTTTGGTGCTGGTGGACCCAGTTTTCAAAGCCGCCGCGCAAGATGACGACCTCTTGCTCCTTCGCCGTACCCTCCTGGACGGCGGCATTGAGAGCTGTTCGGTAACGGCCGGCGCACTTTGGCCCACGAACTGGGTGTCGACCGGCAGCAGCGCGAGCAAGCCAGGGGGCGGTTGAGTTGGAGCAAAGATTTGGGTCAGTCGGCCGACATGCCGGAATCGTCAATGGCCTTTGGGATACCGAGACCAATGTCCCACACAATCCTCTCCCAGTGGCATTTTCCTCGCCGTCGGTAATCGACCGCATCCTTTCTGGAGCAAGCACCATCGAGCCGGACTGGGCCTCACGTACCTTGCGAGAGAGCACAATGGAAAACAAGCTTCTTGGCGCTATTGAGCCGCTCGATCTGCGACGGCACAGTCTCGAGGAACTCGTGTGCTGGCACATTCAGGGCATTTGGGATGTTGCCGAACTGTTCGAGCGGCAGCATTGTCAGGCGATCGCCTCTTTGAGCGCCTTGGTCGCCCTGGAGCATTGCCCCACACCTAACAACATCGATATGCAAGCCGGCGAGGTCCGCGATACCTTGAAGTCCTCATCCCGGACATCGACGACGAGATAGTCGACGCCGCTTCTGAGGGCTGGATTGCGGATATCCTTGACGAGTTCACTTGCATCGATATACTGGGGCGCGGACATGCTGCTGGTGAGTTTTCTGGCGGCCGGTGGCTGCAGGATGGTCTTGAGGGATCGGTCTGCGATCGAGCGGACAAAGGCGACACGCAACATTGACGGAGAGAGAGCTTGAACGAACCGCCTGTTGCGAAGAGCCAAGCCGAACCCCCCCTCGCTCCCTCACCCGTCGATGTCGCCATGCTGCGATGCAGCGTGCCCACCCCCAGCCCGTGCAGCGTCGTCATCGCCGGCTGCTCGAGAGTCGCCATCTGTTGGCCCTTATGCTGCTCGAGAAACAGCTGCGACCAGCGATCAAATACAATCCCACGGGCTGCTTCAATCACAGAGCCAGCTCGCTCTCCAGCAGGATGGGAGTCGGGGCGCCGATGTGCCCAGCAGCATGGGCAGGTCAGAAGCTGCCGCTTCTTTATTAGGTAGAACCTGTGTAGCCCGCCGGTAATCACACAGACATGTTCATGGCAATCTTCTTGTGCGGCTCGTAGCCAAAGATCTCGATATGCTCCAGGGTGAAGCTCTCGATTTCCGCCAGCATCTCATCGACGGAGCGCTGTCGTCGCCGGAGAAGCTCTTCTTGCTCCGACACGGACGAATACTCGTTCTTGAGGTCCTTGATGTACAGCTTCGGGAATGGCCGGGGCACACGGGCGAGCTGCTCCTTGAGTGCATCGACGTGATCCAGATAGACATGTGCGTCGCCAAGACAGTGGACAAAGGTGCCGGGCTTCAGGCCCGTGACGTGGGCAATCAGGATTGTGAGCAGGGCATACGAGGCAATGTTGAAGGGGACACCGAGGCCCATATCGCAAGAGCGCTGGTAAAGCTGGCAGGAAAGCGTCGGGATGGGGTCGCGCTCGGTTGGTGTGGATACGTAGAACTGGCACATCATGTGGCAGGGCGGCAGGGCCATGTCCTTGAGAGCAGCGGGATTCCAGGCAGTCAAGATGATGCGGCGATCATAGGGGTTGTTGCGGATGGCCGATATCACTTCGCGCAGCTGGTCGACGCCCTTGCCGGCGTAGTCGTCGTCAGCGGTCTTGTATTCGGCGCCAAAGTGTCTCCACTGGAAGCCGTAGACAGGGCCCAAGTCCCCGACACGGCGGTGGGCCAGACCGACCCGATCGAGGAACTCGCGGGAGCCGTTGCCATCCCAGATCTTGATGCCCTTCTCGGAAAGCAGGTTGCTGTCGGTCCGGCCCTGGAGGAACCAAAACAACTCCTCGATGACAGCACGCACGGCGACCCGCTTGGTGGTCAGGAGCGGGAATGTGTTTTCCGACAGGGAGAACCGCAGCTGCGGCGGGGCGAAAAGGGAGAGAGTGCCCGTGCCCGTGCGATCGGCTCTGTGGGCGCCTTCGTTGATGATCTGCTGGACGAGCCGGAGATACTGCAGCTCCTCGTGCTCGCGCTTGCTGGGCTCTGGACTGTGGGTCATTTCGACGGAGGACTGGATGGGGTGAAAGACATTGGCCAGGACCAGGACCAAGACGGCATTGAAACACAGGGCGGACTGTGGCTGGGCGACTGCGCAATATGACCCGATCGGGCAGACATGGGTTCCACAAAAGGAAGGAGATGCGCTGGCACGTGGATGGAGAGAGAGAGAGAGAGAGAGCGGGAATGCAGTTCCCCTCCCTCCAGGCCGCAATCGAACCGCCGTGTCGATACCCCCCGGCAGCGATACCCCGCTCGCAACGGAGGGATGCATTCATACCACTCGGCCGATCAGGGCACGGGAGATGGTACATCTGCAGCGAGCTGCCGTGTTGTTGACGCGGTGACGACCTCCTCGCATGGCACACGAGCGAGAAGACCGGGTTGGGCTGGCTGGCTTTTCGCGATCTGGTCCCTCGTTCACCCCTGCAGCCCAACTTTCGCCTGCGCTGCCTCTCTCATCACCCGCTGCCGCCATGATTGGAACTATCTTTGCCTGGGTCGCAGTGTGCTCGCTGGCCACGTTCCTGGTCCCGTTTGTGATCTCTCTGTACTTGCCCGTGCAGAACCTGAAGAAAAAGTACAATGCCGAGTGGGCCCTCGTCACTGGTAGGCGCCGCCCATCCTCGCCATCCCGCACAGGCGCTTGATCCCGCACTCAGCAGGGAGCTTGAGTTCTCAACGCCGTCTCGTTGTCGTCCGTTTCTTGTCAGGTGGCTCCTCGGGTATCGGCCTGGCTATTGCCCGCCGCTGCGCCGAGCAGGGCATCAATGTCGTCATCGTTGCGCTTCCGAACGAACTCTTGAAGCAAGCCATGACCGAGCTCCAGCGTGACTTTCCGCAGCGCAAGTTCATTGCTGTCGAGGCCGATCTTTCCAAGGATGGATTCATGGATGGCGTCATCAAGGCTACCGACGGGTTGGACATCCAGCTGATCTTCAGCAATGCCGGTACGAGCCTGGTAGCATGAGCCATACAGCTACGCTGGTGGCAGTAGCGGTTCGGGTCAAGCGACACCGAACCTGTGCCCTGCCCTGTGTGCATCCGCACAGTAGATTCGGCATGCAAGCCTGATCCTCTGCCATCGACAGGCTACATCGTGACCTCCTTCTTTGCCGAGACCCCCCTTGAAACCGTCCTGGCCAACTACAACACCAACGCCACCGCCTCGATCAAGATCGCCCACCACTTTTCTCGCAAGCTCATTGCCAAGAAGCTCAAAGGCTTCATCTGCTTCACCAGCTCTGGCGCCGCCTATTTGCCCACGCCCTTGACCTCCATGTATGGCCCCACCAAAGTCTTCCTGACGGTAAGTGTACTCATTCGGCACCATGGACTGCGAGCACGGACAATCCTGTCCGCAAAGAACTGCCTGCTAACCGTCCCCCCCCCATCTCATCCCGCCTCCCCACTGCCCGCACCTTCCAGAACCTGGGTGCTGCTCTGGCCGCCGAGCTCCGCCCCGAGGGCGTTGATGTTATGGTCGTCCACCCGAGCCCGATCGCCTCCAACTTCTACAAGAACTCCTGTATGTTTTCTTCCACTCGCCTGGCTGCATTCGATAATCTGCATTCCGAGCTAACCAACCGATTGCTGTTACACCGCAGCTCTGGATATCGTCGTGCTCTTCAAGAAGACTGCCGCAAGCCCCTCGGTCATCTCGGATGCCATCTGCCGAAACGCCGGCTACTTTACCCTTGTCGACGACGGCTACTTTGGCGTCACCACCAAGCTCATCCTCAAGGTCCTGGATTGGTCGCTCTTTGGCGAGATCATGAAGTTTGCCGTCCCCATCACCGGCGACTACAAGCAGCTCAAGGCCAAGGCTCAGAAGACCAACTGAGCCCCGATCCAACCCAGCCCGCATACGAACGAATGGTTTTGTTGTCTGCTCATCCGAACAGTCCGATCGCAGTATCGAGATGTCCTGGGGAAAATACACCTGTATCCCAGCCAATTTAGAGCGTTGCTGTGGCCTTGATTCGTGACCCTGCCCATGATTCGTGCTCATGATTCGTGATCTTGCTCATGATTCGTGCCCGAGGTCATGACCATGATTCGAGATCGTGATCGCGGCGGATACGGCGCTGCACATCCATGGACCTACCCTCTGGGACGCAGTGCAGCGACTGTGAAGGCTGCTCGATCGAGAACCGCACCTCGACCGCTCTTGGGGCGACGGCATGGGATCCTCATCCTGCTTGATTGTGTCTCCAGGCGACCACCATGCCGGGAGGGGGAGGGAGATGGCAGCTGGACGCAAGAGGCAAGGGGGCAAGGGGCAAGGGATGGTCAGCAGCAACCTGCGACGGCGGTCAACTGCCGAGCGCAATCTGCTCTTGTGGATGGGGTATGCTTTCCTCGGGTGCACTCCATCGGGCACTCTCCTCGGGCTGGGAAAGCAGCGGAGGTTGCTGGTGCCGCTTGTCTCGCTTCCCTCTTGCTCCAGTCACTGCTGCCTCCTCTGGATCTCCCCCACACACGCAACCATAACCCTTCATACGAGCATCATATCTATTGCATGCCGGTGCGGATTATGGGATCACTCAAACGCAAGAGCATCCGTTCTGCGATCAGCTGTTATCTGGGTTGCATGATGCCTCGGCAGCAATCCCCGACCCGGCAGCAATCCTCGACCCGGCATCCTTTCACTACTTCCCTCCCCAACATCCTCGCCCTGTTTGTTGAGTGACTGATGCCGATCTGCTCGGTGGGTCTGCTGCTTCTGGGGGACAGAGGTCCGCCCCGCCTCGGATGGTTTCGTTGGGAGCTGGGCAGCGAGAGGGGAGTCCCGCGGGTTGCCTTGGCCCCTTCCAACAGCAACGGGACTGGGACAGCGACCAAGCCGATCCGGCCTCCCTCTCCCTCCGGTCATGAGTCTCTCCGCTGTGTCGAGTCAAGCATATATATCGCGGCACCTCCCGCCCAAGCGGGTTCTTGTCCTGGGGATGCCGCAACCTCTATTGCCGCTGCCGACCCTGCTTTTGGTCCGATCCGGCCTCCTCGTCGTCTCCAGAGCGCTCCTTTGCCGAGCAAGATCCTTCCGGCTCGCTGACAGAAAGCCCGTCGAAAGCGCATCGTCTGGCCACACCCGGCGACAACAATCCTCGGCAGCCCCTTCTGCAACAGGCATCTCCATCTCCATCATGGCCAAGCGCTCGTCAAGACCACCCAGTCTGCCGCTACCGGCCCTTCCTCCCGCTCCCACGGCCATACCCAACACCCGCTCCATGCCACCAGCTTCAGTCATGCAGTATGGCGGGCAGTCCGGCCGCCAGCTGCAAGCCTGGATCAGCCAGCAAGTTCCCATCGTCGCCCCAGACGGCAAATCCATCATTGCGCCGCCTGTCCATCTTGCTGCCCAACCCACCGTCGTCCCCAAACCGCCAGAAGGCAACTACCACGTCCTGGCTCCGCGCAAGTCGTCGCTTCCGCGCAACTACCGGGCAGATGTACGTGGACAGCTCGGTCTCTCGATTCCGGCCCGGGACGATAGCCACTACCACGATCTCAGGGCCCTCGATGAAGCCGGGCCCCGCAGCTCCGGTACAAGGCGTCCAAGTCTCCCAGCCATCCACATGCCCTCAGTTGCTCCCAGGCGCTGCTCGTGGACCAGCATTTCCTCGTCGCCCAACGACTACGATGACATTGTCCAGAACTACCTGGACGATCCGGCGGATCACAGCGTGCCACTTTCGGTGACAGCCGGCCTGGATCCGAATGCCATCATAGTCTCGGGCAACAACCATAGGAGTCTGTGGCCGTCGTGTTCGGCCCGATCACGGCCAACATCGCCCGAAGCCGAAGCACCAGCACCCCGTTCGCACCAAACAAGCATCTGGGGCACCAAGGCTTCAGGCGGCGAGCCACTGGCCACCCCGTTCAACACCAAGATCGGCCTGCTTGCTCGCGATCGCAAGGGAAGCGTCGATTCCAACATCGCTCGCATCCGCATTCCCGAGTACAGCCCGGCAGGTACGAGCACGCAGACGGCGGAGCTGGTGCCGTCGCCAACCATCGCATCACATCGATGCAAAAGCTCTCCGGCGGTCGGCATCGGCTCGACCGTCAATGATGCAGTCACCCTCGTTGTCGGCATTCAGCAGCTGCTGAAGCAAGTCATTCAGAACGGCGAGAGTGCTGTGTATGGCTGGGACCGAGACACAGAGGACAGCGGCCCCAGCCATCCCGACCAGCACCCAGCTCGATCTCAGCCTGGCTCAGGAACATTCGAGAGCTTAGTGGGTGCCAGAAGCAGCGTCGGTAACTGGGCATTCAGGTCAAGCTTTGGTGCCGCAAAAGCCGAGGGCCCCGAGGGTGACCGCAGCCATCGGATAGCGTCGGTCGGGTCAAAGCTCGATGTCGCCAAGGGAGAGCTGGTAATGGAGAAGGCCCGAAAGGGCCTCAAGACCTTCCGAAATGCCATCCGCAGTGGCTGGTTTTCGAAGCGGAAGGACAGCGACGACTCGAGCTCGGCCGAATCGCCGAAAATCCAGCCCGCCGCCAGCACCCGATCGTCGACAGAGAACATCTTCAAGCAAGGCACGGCCAACGTCGAAATCGAGCTGGAGCAGTACATGAGCACACGCAAGCCGAGCGATGCGTCCTTGACGGGCGAGTCGATGCCCGCAATCAGACCATCGGTCTCCCGGCATGTGGATTTGCCGCCTGATCTGGCGGCTCTGGCTGTTCGGCAGCAGCGGGTCTACTACAAGTCAATGCGTATGCATACGCAGCTCCAGTGTAGCCTCAAGCGCCTCAGCCGAACCCCCGAGGCGGCCTCGCTGCTTCGAAGCGCCGAGTCTGGGCCCATCATCAACAGCATTCTGAGCGATGACCTCATGGAGCTCTATAGGGACCTGGTCAACCACGACATTGGCTTTGATGAGATGATCGGCAAGTACTTTGGGCCGGAGCTGGTTCCCATGTCAAAGTAACTCAAAGCCGAGAAGCAGCCACGGCCAGAGAGAGTTGATCCAAGTCGCCTACATTGGCCTATACGGATAGGGCTTTGCATTATATCGCTTATGGTCGGATCGCCCCGTCATGAGATCGGTTGCGGTTGGGTTGTAATATTGGTGCCGTGCTTTGTCCCAATCGAATGGGCACACTTGCATACAGCTTGTTCCAGAAAAAAACAAACAAACGGAAGTGTCCCTTTTTCTCTGGCACCAGAACCCAGAAGCCTGCTGATCGACCAGCTGTGGACTGTTGTGGATTTGCAGCCGTGCGATCGGTTCCAGTGGGGTTCGTTGATTTCGGGGGCATCGTCTTGAGCATCTGGCTGATCTCCTGCAGCGATGATCGACAAGCATTCAAGTCGCAGTGCAGGGGTGGTGTATATACTGGAACTTTGGATGGCTCCGTGGGTTTACATGTCATGGTACTCCTGAGGCCGCCAGAGCCCTGTCGAAACCCAAAAGCCGTGCGCGACGACTTTTGATCTTGCTTCGGATCTGTCTCGTCCCAGCCCGCACAATCACCCGCAGCACTTGCTACCCAAGACCATGGCGACAACAAGACAGGCTGTTGCGGCGCTGGTGCTCCAGTTCCGCATGGCTGCAGGCAGCGATGCCGAAGCATCGTCTGAGCTTCGCTGGTGCATCGAGGAGTTGCTTCAGCGGCGCATCCGGCCATCGCACCACTTTCCCCGGAAGACGGCCGCCTCTCGTTTGCCCAGGACGGCCAAAGCCGCCGACGCTCTCGAGTTGCTCTCGACACTGCACGGCAGCGAGGAGGCCCTCGTCAGGGCTTACTCTGGACTGGATCGGGCCGAAAGACGACGACTGGATCGCTGGGCCGAGCTCCGATCCAGAAGCCACAAGCCGCTGCAATATCTCCTTCGCTCACAGCCGTTTTTGGGGCTCGACATTACCGTGCGTCCGCCGACGCTGATCCCCAGGTGGGAAACAGAAGAATGGGTGGAGCGGCTGATCACACAGATCCGCAAGAGCCTTCTGTATCAGCCTGATCGACGGCATCCCATTCGTATCCTCGATCTCTGCTCCGGGAGCGGCTGCATTGCCCTGGCCCTGGCCCATCATCTCAACGGACAACCGCTGCCATCGCAACCCCACAGCCAGCCGCAGTTCTCGGTCACCGGCATCGACATATCCGCGCGGGCGATCGCTCTGGCCCGAATCAATCAGCGTCGGCTTGGAATCGGAAATGCCGAGTTCCACCAAGCCGATCTCACCGATCCTCACCAGCTCGCCAGGGCACTTCATCCAGAAGGGTATCATATCCTTGTCGCAAATCCTCCCTACATTCCGCGAATGCAGTATCAAAGGCTAGCGGCAAGCGTCAAGGACTGGGAGGATGCGGTGGCGCTCGAGTCTGGCGGAGACGGCTTGGAGCTGATCCGCACCATCGTCAAGCACATCAACCAAGAGTCCATCCGTCTGATACCAACCGAGCACACTCTCGAAGCCCACAACCCAGGGCCGACGCCGGCGATTGCCCTGGAGATCAATGGATGCGACCAGTCACAAGAGACACTTGGGCTGCTGCGGAGCATCGCCCAGATCAAGCGAGCAGAAGTGTGGCAGGACCTGGCCGGTCATGACCGCGCTGCGGTGGGATATTGGTCATGAACACCTGGGTCGACGCGATACCCAGGCTCGGACGTTCGATCGGCGATAGCACAATAAACATTGCATCCTTGATTGTCGTGCTCTGGGTCGATTGCTGTCTGCAGTCCCTGTTGAGCGGCAGCCCAGCCCCGAGTGATTCACGAGCGAAAGCTGCCGGAGAGATGCGCATGGACGGCCCTGTTTCGCAGGGCAGGCGGTTGCATCGATGGACCTCTTTCAAGACAGGTGTTCAAGACAATCGTTTGAGGCAATCGTTCGAGACAATCGTTCGAGGCAATCGTTCGAGACAGTTGTGCTGTTGGCTGGCGGGATGATCCCAGCGAACACCCAGCCCAGATGTGGCGCAGCGACTCAGCGACCGAGAAGCCACGCGCGGCGAGAAGGCGGCGAGAAGATGGGGCCGTGTGTGTGTGCGGTTGTTCTGCCCAAAGGCCGTTGGGTCTGGAGGAAGGCACCCCAACCAGGTTGGAGCTGATCAAGCTTCCCTGACCGGCTATTTGCAGCACTCGCTGGACGCAAGGACACCGCTGTCGATGGCACTCTTTATTGGCCGCCTGCCCTCTGGTGCGTTGTCCTCAGCTTGTCTGTCACGGCGACTCGCCTCTTGCCCGAGGCAGATCTTGATTCGCTGTCCGGCTTCTGGGCTTGGAACGATGCACCCTCCCCGGAAGCGCTGGTCTGCCAGCAACACATCACGGCCCATGGCAAGCGGCCCACCGAGCAGCCAGAGCAATGCCCTGGGCAGCTGCATCTATCTCGTATCTCTTGAGCCCCTGGCTTGATCTTTTACCCTGCCACTGTTTTATTTCAGGCCTCCGCCAGAGGGAGCTGGAGGATCTCTATACCCCCTATGGCAAACTCTCGCGGTAAGACGGGGGTGCACTTGGTTCCGTGAGGGCGCACCGTTGGGAAGCACCGTTGGGAAGCACTGCCGGGAAGCACTGCCGGGAAGCACCGTTGGGAAGCGTTCTGGCAACGATCGCTTGGCGGTGTTTCATTTGACCGCAAGCGTCAGCCGGTTTTGGGCACCAGCCAGAATCGGCTCCGCGTTCTGCGGGCTCGTCAAGGTCTCTGACCAACTCTGCTCTGCGGCGGTCTGCCGTCTGTTTCGGTGGCCTGTCTGTGACGACGTTCTACTTCCAGCTGCGAGATCAAGCAGGGCCACTCGGTTAGTATTGCAGGGCTGAGTTGTTGCCGGCCGGCAGATTTCCGTCCGTGACCCGCCGTGGCAAGTGAAGATTCATGCTGTCGTGCCTTGATTCCCAGTTCAACTATGCCTTTGTCGAGTTTGAGGAGAAGCGTGATGCGGAAGACGCAAAGAATGGAACCGATGGAAAGTCCGTAAGTATCAGTCCAATCATGTCCGACCAGCTGTTGAGCCGGCAGTCCCGCTCTCAGACTGTGCTCAACCCGGGCACTACTGACCGCACTTTGGCCCTTAGATCAATGGCATGCGCATTGTCGTCGAGTGGGTCAAGGGCGGCGCTGCTCGCCGTGCCAGTGATAACGAATGCTTCAAGGTAGGCGTCCGTGCTGAATGCATCGTCATTTCCGTTGCTGAGCGCGAGGCGTTGTTGACAGGTGGTATGAATCTACGTCCCACTTCCAGTGCCACCGAGAAGGTTTGTGTCGTCAAGCAGCTCGCTGCTCGTCCCCTTGCAGGACAGCATGTCTACCATCACCGACTCTCTGCCGATGGAAGTAGCCGCCGGAATAGCATCAGAGTACCAGTGCACCTGTCGAACAACTACCCCCGATGTCGAGGTCCTCCTGTCCCGCTCAACTTGCAACTTGCGTTCTAGGTCACTGGGCCCGCGACTGTCCCGAATCCGGAGGGTAAGTTGTCCTTCTGACATCGTCACTGCATCCAGTACAGATTGCAATCCATCGAGAGCGCCCCCCAAACCAGCTATTTGTCCGGCGGGTGGCTGAAGTGTCACGCATCCCGACAAAGTGCTCACCCATGGCCTTCTAATCCATCTTCGCTCGCAGAGACCGCAACCAACGGGATTCTGACCGAAACCGCGATCGAAACAGAGATCGCGATCGCGATCGTGGCAGCGACCGAGATCGAGACCGTGATAGAGACCGCGATCGTGACCGTGATCGTGATCGTGATCGTGCCCGAGACAGGGACAGGGATAGAGATCGCGCTCGAGACAGAGACAGAGACCGAGATGCAGATCGTGACCGAACTCGAGACAGAGACAGAGATCGTCGCAACGATGATCGCGACAGCGAGCGCAACGATGACCGCAACCGCAGCCGTCGCAGGTTTGTATCGGTTGGCAAGTCGATGCCGTGAGAGTACGTCAGAGGCTCGGTCTTGGTCGCCATCCCTGGGTGGTGGAACTAACCTGCGGACATTTGGGACCCTGTGTGTCTATGTGCCTCCTTGACTCGCTTGCACTACGAACGCAGCCAATCGCCCCGCCGCAGGTAATACGCCTCGCCGCCCCCTCCGCCGCGCCCGGCTGTCTCTGAATCTTGCTGGGCATGGACCTGCAAAGACAGTGTCGCTCTCTGCTCTGTTGGATGGATAATGCTTATGACGTGCCCTCGCTGGACTCGACTATTCGACCATTTGCCAGTCCGCCTGTCGCCGTTCGTCCTGCCACATCCGCTCCCTTGAGGCCATGATCGCAATTGTGCCTCCCCTGCCGCATTCGCTTGGCAGAGTTGGATACCTTTACTTCTACATTGAGCAAGTTGGCCCCGCGCCTGCCGGAGACATCGAAAAACGAATCAGACCGTGCCGGCTACCTCCTCCTTCCATGCTGCTGCTCCGGATCTGCTCCTGACGTATCCCAAACCTACCGCCGCCGCCATCTCTCCCGTCCCACCCCCCTGGCGCAATCCGAATCTACAGGAAAGATGATGACGACTCCAACTCGTCGGCCCGTCGATCTCGCCGCAGCCCGTCGCGCGACCGCCGTGAGCCAGAACGCAGAGGCGACCAACCCAAATCCAAATCCAAATCCCGCTCCCGATCTCGCTCGAGATCCCCGCGCCGTGAGCGCCGCGACAAGGACCGCCAGGATGATCGAAGGATGAGCGACAACAAGGATCGCACCCCTGAGGGGGATCGCAAGCGCGACATGTCCGTCGATCCCCCATCCGACGAGGAGCGCAACCGCAACCGCCGCGGGTAAGTGTCTGCGGCGAGTCTCTGGATGCGCTGGGGACTGACACGGATGCTGACCATGTGTGTCATTCGCTCCTCGAATGGACTAACGATGGGCTATTTGCCTTTGGGTGTTACTGTTCCTGGCTATCTGACAAATCCTCCCCTCTAGCGCCAGCCCGGAGCAAAGCCAAGGAAACGCAGATGACGCCAATGGCAAATGGTAAAACACCGCACTTCGCCAGCCATAAGATAGGCTTCCTGTAAGTATCCTATGGTCAACGGTACTGATCGTAGAGACATGCATGGCACTGCTCTCGTTTGCAGTGCTAGGAGCAGCGACCTCCATATGGAGGCACAGCCGCCTTCTCCGGTACTGATGCCGCTTTGGATGCGCATGGCCTCTCGTCTTGTCAGTAGTCCGGCTTCATCGCCCGCCGCATCAACCAAGATCCCTCGATTAGCAAGCATTGATGACCGGCCACCAGCTGATGCCCAGACTACATCCAAAGCGGATGCGCCTTGTGAGACTTGTCGCGTCCACACACATTAGTTGATTGTATTTGCTTGAATACAGCGGAGGCCATAAGAATTGGAATGATGACAAGAATGCGCGATTGCTGTCTAGCATTTGCGACGTGACGGCGACTGGCCAATGATGAGAAGGGAGGGGGAGAAACATGGTGCTTTGGCGCGCCAGATGGGCATGGCCTCTACACACCCCCTTGAATCTTCGTGTAGGCGCTTTGGTTGATCTCGAATGAATGGCCGTCGCCAAATCTACGGTCGATAGTATAATAGGGTCAGAGCACAATCCACTTCGCGCACCTCATGCACCACGCACCATGCACAGCCCCGGCAGCAGGAGCGTCAATTCCTTGCGCCTGAATACTGCTGAGTGCACTTACTCATCGGACACAGGCAGAAGCCAGCTCCACCAACCCCGCTGACCCATGACCTGCGAGGCGTTCTTCTTCCAGCCGAGATTGTAGATGTTGACCTTGCCCGTCCTCGCGGACGATCCATCCGGAAGACGGATGGTCCGAGCACCTTCGATTGACTCAATTGTGGTGGTGTTTGTGAGGAGCAAGGTGGTGTGCAGCCCAGAAAAGCCCAGCAAGCAGAGCCCAAAGATGCCCGAGAGCATAATCAACAAAAGGAGCTGCAAGTCGACTTCAATGATCGACTGGCAATGATGGCAATGATGGCAATGATGGCAGTCATGGCAATGGTAGCGAGTCTGTTAGTCGAGGACGATGATGTCGTGTGCATAACCGCTGTATAAAACTCGCCCTACTAGCAGCACATCAACGGATCGATGGGTTCATATCCAGGTCTTGCACGCCTCCACGCTGAAGGTCCAGCGTTCGGCTGCTGCTACTTCCTGGAACGGTCGCTCGGTGCCGAGTGATTGTGCTGCATGTTGGAGGCCATACTCACGAGCGACTGCTGCGACAGGAATGTTCCCAAGGCCGTTCCGAACACATATATACAGTAGAGGGCCCCATAGCTGACAAAGAGATCTGTGTGGGGATGGACATTTGCGTTAGGCGAGCCACCTGTGCCAGCGACAGCCGCCGCATTTCCGTATCGTACGATTCCCTGGCTTGACAAAGCAACACTACAATACGGCTCACGGGCTTTATCCGCTGGACACCGCCTGAACAGCCCCCTGGCGACAGAAGCGACACCTACAGAAATACTTGTAGTTGCGAAATCCCACACAGTTGTTGATCCAGGGGCAGTGATGGTCCATCTTCAGGATGCATCTACATCAGAGAGAGAGAGAGGCGGCCGCACGACCACAAAGCAACTTGGTCCGTCAGCGACTCTGGCTGGTGTCTCCTTGGGCCACTTTCCATGCAATGTACGGATCTGATAGCGGCTGCTTACTGATCGCAGGCGGAGCAGTGGTGGCATCGATCAGGCTTGTAGATTTTGCACTTGTTGCAGTATCGCTTGGAGCCGTCCCGTTTGAGCTCGAGAGCCCGCCAGGTCGGCTGATCGATCGAGTCTCGATTCGCAATCGGATCGTCGTCGCGGCGGATAAAGTCGTCGGGGTCGTACTGCGAGATGGGGACGTGTCCACCGACAATGCCGGTCCCTGATCCAAACCGATTGTGGTATGACGACGAGCCGTGCGGGGCGGTCTCGTAGCTGAATCCCTCGTCGTCCTCGACAAAGCCATCGGTCCCCACGACGGGATTGGGGGCCAGAGGCGGAGGATGCATGTCAGGCTCCTCAAGCTCAAAGTCGTCGTGAGCACCGTGCGGACCCAGAGAGAACTGCAGAGAGGCCGGTCCATCAATGAGTGTCAGTGACGACTGGCAGCACGGCTTGCAGCACATCTCATCTCCGGCGCCGGAACTTTGGCTGCCTGAGCCCGCTGCCGACAGCCACACACATCTGATACCTTGACGACGGGGGTTCCGGGATGCACAGTCACGATCTTGTAATAGCTCATCATGAACAGACCCACGAGCGGCAGGTATCCCATGATATAGAGTGCTGTGAGGAAGGCAGTATCCGTTCGTCAATGAAGCACCTGCGGCCGTACCGGATCTCTCTACTTGGATCGGTGCCTCCCAGGCCCAATATCACTGCAGCGGCCGAGACCAGCAGTACACCAATCACAGCAAGAGTGTATCTGCTCCGAAATAGGGCATCCATAAGTAACTAGACTAGATTCGACAGGGCGTACCAGCAGACATTCCGTATCCGTGAGTGAAGAGCGAGGGCACGAGGTGTGTCAGGTATACGTAGCTTGACCATGCTGAGGATAGAGAAGGGGGAATATTCGAAAGGGTGGATCAGCACGGCCGATTGACAAGGCGGAGGCTTCATAGACTACTGGTTTCAGACAGCTTCAGGGCTATTGCACTGCCGGCTTTGCCCGATTACGCCGTTGTTTGGACGACCGAGGCTGGGCGGCGGTTCGACGACAGCAACGAGGACCTACCAACGATTGAGACCACGAATATCACGGGCAGCAGCCTGGAAAGCAGGAGGCACATGTTGAGCCAATTTTTCCATCGGTTGATCATGGCTTGGGACTGAACAAGACACGGATTGCTTTCAGGGGGTGTCTGCGGGACTGTCGTTTGCCGATCGTCGCTGATTCAAGGTATCGATATATGGAGATAGATAGGCTGTGCCGAGTCACCAAGCTCAGCTAATGTCGACAGCAAGCGGCGTATTGCCGGGGTCTACAGGAGAGAAGGCCGGGCATGTGGTGGTGTGAGCGGATGTCCGGCAATCTGCCAGCGGCTAATCTGGGCATCGGTGTCGGATGGCAAACACCAGCCAAACAGCCAAACAGCCAAACCTCACCTCAGGGATCGCTCAGACGGCCTGTGGATGGGAGCTGGTGGGCCGCAGAGTCCACGGGCAAAGCAGGGAGCGGCGGCAAAGGGTGTGGATGGAGGGCGAGCCAGGCCGACTGGGGCGATGGAGGAGAAGAGCCAAGGCCGATGCGATGGCAAGCGCTGGATGAGCAAGACTGGGTCGGCGCCAGAAAGAGCGGCGGCGGTGTTTGAGGCAGAGGGCGGTGAGGAGAGCGCAGCCAGGATGCCCGGGCTGCCGGAAAATCCGGCGCCGTATATATATATATGCCAGAGCAGGCGGGGTGCTGGCAGGCAGAGGAAGCGCAGATATCAAACCTCGGCAAGACCGGAGACTGGATGGGCAAGCAGCAGCGTAGGATCTGTTCGCCGATCGGCGCCAACGAAGCAAAGGGCATCACACCACCAAAGAACACGCCCGATTTGGCGCTGCGACAAAGCCGAGGGCGCAAATGGAGGGGGCAGTGATACCGATGGAGGTGGCAGGGATACCGATGGAGATGGCAGTGATACCGATGGTGGTGGAAGTGCCGATACCGACGACCTGATCGGTGGCGGCATTATTTGCTGCATGTAAATGTTCACGGCGCTCGTCGGGTCTTGGAGCATCTGTGTCGGCTCTGACTTCGATCGCCGCGCCATCACCAGACAAACACACTCTGTTCGTTGACCGGCCAACTTGGATGTGCTCAAGCTGCCGCACCGAGTCATGTCGCCAGAATCAAGCAGCCCGAGAGTGTATTTCACCCGGCGGTCAGCATGTGGGCAACAAGACACGCAAACGTCACAGACACGCCGTGCGCCAGCTATATACCACTCTCCTCGGGCTCGAAGCGAGGAGGCTGCCGGATGGCCACGGACATGCCCAGATCAGCCATCGCATATCCCAAGAACCAGGGGGGGGGGCGCACAAGCGAACGGAGCAAGCGTTGGGCAGAGTCAATGTCGGCTATCCAGGAGCAAGGACTGCTACAGCATGGGAAGCGACTATGAGCTCCCTCGAAACCGGAGACAGGGCCACGACGGCCTCGGGACGCATCTAGTACTTCACAGTATAGACGAACGCATTGGTGTCTCCGGACGAGATGACAAAGTAGTTGCCGCAACTCGAAACTTCGGACGCCAGGATCGGCTGGCCGCCCGTGGATTGCTGTTGATCAGACATTGCATCAGGTTTGGGGGAGGCGAGGGCGAGATTTCGTCAGCTGGACAGCCCATCATCTGGCATCAGACCCGACCAAGCCACCGGCACTTACCGCAAACAGCGCACCCAGATCCTTTGCACACCAGATGATCCATCGGCAGTCCTGGCCAGTAGTGATCAGCCACTCGCCGTTCGGGGCGTACTTGACCGTCAGGATCGCCTGGGTGTGTTTGTTGCCCTTCTTGGAGAGCCCGTCGTGGTCGTTGACATCGACCAGCTCGACCTCGCCGTTCTCGAGGCTGCAGATGGCAGGACATTAGCGAGGGTGTGGGAAAGCATATACACCGCGGGGCAAGCGAAGCGACGCATGTTGTAAGGCTCGGCAACCGATCCGCGCACCAAGTAAGACTGCTCTACAGCCGGTGATCCCATGGACCACAGGTGGCCAGCTGATATGAAAGAGCCAGGGTGAACGAGCGCCTCGCACAACCCGACAAGACCGCAGTGTTATGTCCGCTCTCGCGCGCCCCCGCCCATCTCGACACTTACCCGCAGACAATATTGGGCCGCACAGGCGAGATGCCCAGGGCAAAGACTTGAGAGCCGAAATGCCATTTGCCGACTTCGCCCGAGTCCATGTCCCAGACGCGTACGGTTCTGTCAAGCGAGGCTGGTGGCGATAGGCGATAGGCGTTAGAGCTCAGCCTGTCTCGATGTGTGTCGATGCTGTCTCCGTGTATCCTGCGCCATGTGTCTCGACGTGCTGGGATCCATAGTTTATCTGGCACATCCTGGAGGAAGCTGTGGCCCTTGGTGATAGCCAAAGCAGCCGGCTGGATCCTGATTCCCCTTGGCGAGCCACCTCGCCCTGGTTGTCCCATATTTCCGTGATGAAAAAATAGCAGGAGGGTGCGGAAATGCTTACCAGTAAACAACTGATCGCCCATCGGCGTCAGCGCTACGCCGGTGATGAGATCGGTATGTCCCGACAGTGTGCGACCGATCTTGCCCTGATAGAGGTCCCAGATACGGACGATGCCATCGCCGCAAGCCGCGTAGGCCAGACGGCTATCCGTGCTGACTTGGATACTGTAGATGGCCACGTTCTGGGTCTTGAGCTTGCACGTCACCACCAGACCCTTTTCAATGTCGATGACCACGAGGTGCGAGCCTTCGCCACCAACAAGTAGTCGCTTGCCGTCACGGGTTGGTCTGAGTGCCCGCACAACCCCGAGCCCCAGGTCGGCGAAACAGTCCAGCGCGTGGATACACTTCCCGATCTTGCCTTCCTTGTGCTCGTAGTCCCACATCTTCAGCGATAGCTTGCTGCCCGTGAAGATGTATCGGCTGTTGACCGAGATAGCGATGGCGCAGACGGTGTCGCCGTGAGGGAGAGCCAGGCTCTGCGTGACCTTGGTCGGGCAGCCCTCGGGTCGGTTGGCAGCGACGGCGGCGGCGGCGGCGCCGGACCGGTGTGCGCCGGGAAAAGGGCCCCCAGCGACAGCCGGAAGCGGCATGCCCGGACCAGTGCTTGATACGACTCGGCCACGATTCGCCGGTGAGATCGAGGCTTGCGCTATCGGCTGGCCCGGCAGCTGCACGCCAGGCGGAACTTGGGTCTGAGGCGGCATTTTCGGGACTCCTGCTGGGACGCGGCCATCATTGGCGGGAGACGATACCACCGCCTGTGAGCCAACATGGGGGAAGGGTTGGGAATACTTGGGCACAGACGCAACGGGATATGCCGAGAATCGAGTCGGTGTCATTTCAGGAGCTGGAGGGATGTGGCCGAGGAAGCGAGGATCTGTAGCTGCCGGTCTGGAAAATGCGACAGGGCACAAGAACAACGGTGTCAGAAACATGGAACGCCGTTGTAGGTTACGTGGCATGGGCCTTGATAAAGCTTTGATCGATGCCAAGCGAAGCAGAACGCGCTCGTTGCGATATGGCGAGCTCGACAGACCCGATGCAAGTACAATCGGGCACTTGCCGAGAACGATTCCGCAAGAAATCCATCGACACTCACCCAGCATCGAACTTTGGCGGACCAGCATCGGTCTTTTTCGAGCGTAGGGCCGCCCGAGAGGCCATGTCTGCATCTAAACAATTGGAGTGCGCGTGAGCAACGATGGGATTGTAGCAAAGGACACTTGCTGGGCAAAGTCCAACCGATGGAGGGGGGGGGAGCGCGGCTTACCAAAGACTGATGAAGTAAGAACCGGGAACGAGGTCTGCTTCCAAGAGGGCGAGAATCGAGATTGGGATGGAGCCACCGAGCAAGGGACAACGGAGTGACGTCAGCTCTGGCACTCATCCGAGAGCCAGCAAAAGGTATCGATGGCCGTGAAACCAGCACAGGGAGCCAGGCGCAAGACCGGAAACGACCTATCTACCTCTTCAGGGAACTTGCGCTTGAGACTGACATCGGGAACGGAGGGCGGCGTTGTCGCGATTGGGGCGCCACTCCGAATGCCATCCGTCTCGATCTGATTGGAACGACATATGATTGGGTTGACAGTCCAGATCGGATTCGGGGGAGTGGGCGGAAATGATCATTGTCGGATTTGAACGGAGGGGGAGGAGGAGCGACCGAGATTTCGTCAAAGAATCGGAGCGGTCGTCCAACGATCGAGAACATTCGGCGAAAGATTGGGCAGTCGATCCAAAGCCGAGCCGTCAACCAAGAGAAGCAGTGATCCAAAATAGAGAACATTCGTTCGAGAATTGGCGAATCCAAGGATGAGTTACATGGCGAGTGGCGAGTGGCGAGTGGCGAGTGGCGAGTGGCAAGTGGCGAGTGGCAAAGCGATCGACGGACGAGACCGAGTGCGAAGCGCAATGTCCACACGCCAGTCAGCAGCGCCAGATTATGGGTTGGATGTTTGGGCTCGAAAGCGAGCCGCAACACACACACGTGTCCACTCAGCGCCGTCAAGGCGAATATGGAGTGAGGGGGGGGGCAGACGGGGCAATGGCGTACCTTCACAGACAACGCCGTTGATGATTTGGGCTGCGAGGATGGATTTGCTAAGGGGAAAGACGATGATGCCGGTTGTGGTGTCGGAAGGGGCTGGTGAAAGGAGAGCGATGGAGCGACAACAGCACGGGCGATAAGGGGGCGCACGCACAATTCGTCAGTGCAAAAGCAAGGCTGTAATCTACATCCGCAGCGCCCGTTTGCCTGCGAAGGAAATAGCATGACCCCTTCAAAGATGTTGCCGAGGGTGTTGCCGAGCCGTTGTGCAACACACGACGAACCTGCTCCAAGAACTCCTTGATCGTTTGCATATCTGACTGAACGCCGTGTTGGATTTGAGGCTTGACCATTGGCACCAGCTGGTTGATGATTCCCCGATACCGTGCGCTGGCATCAACGTACCGAGCATTCTCGATCTTGAGCCTAGAGTACTGTTCATAGTACTAGGCGAGAGAGAGAGAGGGGGCGGGCATTAGATCAGGCTGAAGCAGAGCCACAGGGACCCGACTCAGGAGACGCGGCCGTCTATCGGAGCTGAGCACGAACAGTCATATGGCGAGCAATCCAGACACAAACGACAGCAACAAGAAAGGGGGGTGCTGCAAAGAAGGCGAAACGGACAAAGGCCACTGGGGGGAGATGCGAGGCGGGGCGAGGGCGAGACCGCCGCCGTGGGAGGGGACAGGAGCATTGTATGAAAGGTGGGATCGGCAAGCGATGCGATGGGGGCAAGTTGATCATGGCGGCGGTGAGGGGTGCGGAGACGTAGAGAGGAGCAGCCGGATATCAAAGCCCGGGTTGGTGGATTGGGAACAGCTACGGATGCAAGCGGGGGTGTGGAGAGCACGGACACTCTTTGCGAGCGTCTCGGCAGAGGAGGCGATCTCCAACGTCAATATCCCCCGCACGTCCGGAAAGGCAAGGCGCAACACCCTTCAAAGTCGAGGTCAGACGGGGCCGGACGGGTACCTTCAAATAGCTGGCTTGGAGCTCGTGCCGTTCTTTTTGCAGCTGCCGCAGCGACCGCTCCATCGCGACAATGTCCTCCCGAATCCGATCGACGTAGTCAGGCGGGCCGGAGTAGCTGAACGGACTGCGGGCTCTCTTGGGGAGGCCGCCTAAGGCGGTCGACTCCGAGAGCAGCGCAACGTCGGGATCGGTCCCATCGCGGTCCTTTGGCTTTTGCGATTTATCGTGCAGGGCCTTCTGGCGGGAATAAAAATCGTGTGCCTCAAAGTCTTCCTGCGGAACCAGCGCATATGATGAGATGGCCGCGTGGAGGGCAGGCTCGGCGACGGCGTCCGATGTGTCGCTGGCTGGTTTGAGGTCGTCCTTGGCCGGTGAGCTACGGTGAATGAGCTCGGGGGAATCGGCAGCGGACTTGGAAGCCGCCATGCCAGCGCTGCTGCCGACGTTGCTATTGCTGCCATTGCCTCTGCTGGTGCCGTTGGCTGGGACGACGGGCTGGTCGAGCCTGGTGGGATCCAGAGCGGGGTGGTGCTTTGGACTTTCGGCGGCACCGTTGGAACCGAGCTTTTGTTCGGCTTCAGGGTACACGTATGGCTGGACGAGGTCCGGGGATCCAGAGATCGGGACACCGGTAACCGGCGAGTAGGAGACGGGCTTGGAGAGAGACCCGAGCTGCTCACCACCCGCGATCGCCTGGGAGGCTTCTGTGGGCTCTTGGTCGATCTGCTCATAGCTGTGCACAGGCGATTCGGCTCGTGGGGCGCTTGTGAGGGTCGCTGGTGGGGTGGCATCGGCAGCCGGATGGAGAGAGTCGTGATTGGGCTCGATCGCCATTGGGTCGGAGCCATCGGGCAGCGGGGCCATGGCGGCGACTGAGGCAAACTTGGCAGATGGGGATGGGTCGGCAGCGTGCGGCAGCGCAGAGAGCTTGCGTGCGGTGTTGGGTGTGGAGACAGGGTACGCTAGAGGCGAGTTGGATGCGGTTCGGCCCGATATCATGATGCGACCGCCGGAGTCGTTGCTGCCGGCAGCATCCATGTGCAGCAGGGAGCAGAAACAGGCTGGTTAGCGGGTCCGCAGCACATGGCTTCCCGTTCTCTCTCCCTCGACGGTGGCGGCGGTTGCGGACCGGCTCGGGGTGTTGCACGTTTGCGAAGGCCAGAGCACGGCACAGAGGTAGTCCGAGGCCGAACGAGACGGCCGGGGCCGGGGCCGGGCGATTTGGCCCCTGCAGGCACGAACAGGACGACAGGACGACGAAGGACGGGTGGCCTCGATCCGGTGGCATCATCGCCGTCGTGAAAACCACAGCGCAAAGGCCGGCGTGGAAACAGGATTCGATGCAGAGCAACAGACACTGCTGGCGGCCGGCCGGACGGCAGAGCTTCTCAAGCAGCCAGCCGAGCTAGACATGGCACAACGGCAACAGCCACCCTTACCGTGGAAAAGCAGTCCAGAAGCGGGGGAGCCGTGTCCTGGGTGCGAGGGGAGGGTGATGGTCGAGAGCCTTGGCGGTGCGATCTGGGGGGGGGGCAGTAGCCGGGAGGAGAGCCGTGCGAGATACGCAACCAGGGAGAGCGATTCGAGCGAAGCCGCACTGGGCTGGACGGGCGACGGCAGATCGAAGAAAGGATGAGTTACAAAGTCCCCGTTTGACGGCCGTGGCCCAGATTGCTTTGGCGTGTGGCCAGTCGGCCGCTCACAGAAACTCAAAGAATAAGCAGGAGCCCGGCGGACACAAGGACGTGTTGCAGCGGCCTTGGCCCTGTGGTGAGGAGCGATGGAGCAAGGGGGAGGGGCATGTCAAGGCGATCGTGTCTTGGGCAGAGGAAGAGAAGGCCGATGCAGTATAGCGATCGATGATAGGAGCAGTCCCAGGGCAGTCGCCAGGGAAGCCAGAAAGCCAGAGAGCAATGCAGCGGGCTGGTGAGGCAGGGCAGTCAATCAATTCTTGAGCACTCGAACGTCAAGTACCTTGATAGAAGCGCGACGATGTTGTCGATCGCTCTGGGGTGGCGAGTTCTGTCGAGAGCCGAGGCACTGTCCGAGCAGATGCTGGGGGGGAGTGGGCAAGGGCAGAGAGGTGAAGTGCTGAGGAAGGGAGCGGGGGCAGCTCGGTGGGTTTTACTGGAGAGGGACTAGCCGAGGTTGATGTAAGCGCGATTGGAGGGCAAGATCCCCCCCGGGCAAGACGGGCTGCTCAAGTGCTAGTATGTGGCTACGTGGCTCGGCAGGTAGTCGATTCAGGGTGATCGAGTCGGTGTGCAGATCGGCAGAGCAACGGCAATATTCATATACGGGTTGGGAGAGCAGCGACGATGCAGCTGCCGATCAACAAAGTCAAGCCCAATCACGAATCAGCACAACTGAGCGAGAGGGGACGGAGCCGGGCAGCACCCCGCTGGTACGGCCAGCGAATGCAGCCCGATTGAGCCGGCGGAGGCAGCGAACCCCCTCGGCCCAGGCGGAGGCAGCGGAGGCAATAGCATGCTTTCCCGACCCGTGGGGGCTTTGTCCGGCCTCAGAACAGGAACGGCGCACGAAGAAACCGGTGTCGGTGACGATGGGGAGCGCCGCTGTGGGAACGGCAGGCGGCCGGTGCCATGCTCAGCACGGCCGCAAGCAGTTGGGCCGCAGAAGGCATGACCATGAGCGGTGGGTCCATGAAGGACATGAACATACGCAGTTGGTTCATGGGAGGCACAAGCATGAGCGACATGGCGGCATCCAGCACAGAGCAGATCGAGTGACAAAGCCACCAGCAACGGCGGGCCGTCGGCATTGTGGCATGGGCTCAGTGTCCGCCGGCTGTCAGCGACAGGGTGGGAACCACAAATGCAGCATGGTGTTTTGTTACAGAGGTTTATCTTGATGATAATACTCCCACATCGCTTGCAATGACAACCGCTCCCGTGGAGACAGAGCAAGGAACGTAGTCCCGTCGCCTGAGTCGATCGAGTATGCTCGTGCGGGAGTGAGTGCCGATCAATTTGATACATCACAACCTCCATCAATTTGATACACCACAACCTCAATTTGATACACCACAATCCAACGTCGCGACATGAACATAACCAAAAGCACGATCATGATGTGCAAGTCGATCGGCTCCCAGCGAGATGATGGAGTGGAGGATTCACGGACGCGCGGACATTTCGACCAAGAACGGCTTGATCAAGCACAACAGCGGTGCATTTGATCGAGTGCGGCCACATCCCTCGCATCGCTCGCATCTCTCGCATCGCTCGCCCTGTTGCCAAAGCACACGTCGGACACACCCATGCCGCCGCCTGTAGTCATCACGAGCGGCCTGTCTTGCAGGTGACTTGAAGCAGCGCCATGGGAACTCGCAAACGGCCCCGATGGACCCCCCTCCTCCGCATCTGCCGCTCGTGCCGCTGTCTACGGAGCCTCGTTTTCTGCGCAGGAGACGAAGACCAAAGGGAGGCTGGGGGGGGGGAGTCCGCCAGTCCGCCAGCAGCCAAAGTGGCGTCCTCGAAATCTGCGCCGGCACCGAGAGAGTTCAGGTCTGTTCCCGGCCGAGCCTGCATCCCCCTGCATTTCTCCCCCCCCCCAAGACTCTGCCCCACGGCTGGGTACTGTAAGGTGGGAATTTCTCTCCTTGGGGGTCTGCCCGCCTCTGCCATGCATCGAGGCCTCAGGAACGACTTGGTCGGAGCAGACGAGGAGGAGGAGGAAGGGAGGGGAGAAAGCGCGGGTTGGCGCGGAGTTTGGCATGGAGTTTGGCATGAAGTTGAAATGGAGTTGAAATAGAGTTGAAATGGAAATGGCATAGCATTGACATGTCCAACGAAGCCGGAGCATGTCCCCGGGACCCTCGGTGGGTCCAGCACGGGCTGGCGGTATCTCGCACCGACGACAGAGGATGGCGGGAAAGGCATTGTGGACCAAATGGTCCTGGCCCATGGATGCAGGCTGTTGTCCCTGGCGAGCTTGCCTGCCGAGAAGCCCAAGAGCCCCGCGCAGCGACCATGGGGACGGTGGTCGGAGGATTCAAGCACAGGCGGTGCCAGCGAGAGAAGGGGTGAGCAGGGCATGGCGGGAAGGAGAGTGCAGCCCATCCGCTTGCTGAACATGCACTCAGAGTCAGGTTTTGTCCCGGCCTTTGTCGGCGCCGACCAGCCGCAGTCCTTTCATCGTCCTCTGCCCTGCCGTGCGATTGTCCATCTGCGGTTGTCCATCTGCCCTCGCCCAGGCTCCTCGCCACCCCACACGCCCTCGCCTTCTCGCCAATCTAACGGACATGCCCTCGGACGACCCGGAACAAGCTCGCTCGAGTGCCAAGGATGCGGCCGCAGCTGCAGTCGCGGCCAACGGTGCCGACGACAATGACGACGAGGATCCCTACATCACCCGCATCAAGAGGAGCGGTTGCTACGACGAACACATTGCCCTGCAGGACTGCCACTGGGACACCAAGGACTGGCGGCTGTGTCGTCAGCAAATGTCGGCTTTCAAACGATGCATGAGCAACCACAGCGCCTCCGAATCCAAGTAGTGATCTCTCGTTTTGGATCTCCTGCGCGATCCGTCCTTTCAGGCTGCACGCAACACCACCCCGAGTAGAGCTGCGTCGGGCAGCTATCAATCCCCCTAGCGGGATCGTCATGAGGCAAGATCGTGAGCAAGTTCGAGAACAAGAATCACAGGGCTGAACAACACCAACAGCACCAACAGCACCAACAGCACCAACAGCACCAACAGCACCAACAGCACCAACAGCACCAACAGCACCAACAGCACCAACAATACCTACAACGCCAACAAGAAAGCGATCACTCAGAGCGATGGAACTCTCGCCGGTGTCTTGCCATCGAATACAAGTGATTTCCCTGCCAGGCCAACGACATGTCCTCGAGCACGCCGTATGCCTGGATTGGATCTGTATTTGGGATGTATTGTATCATATTGGACATTGAGAGGCTCGATAGCATGCGGTGGATCCAGCCAGGGGCAAACGCAAGCAAGGCCGTCCCTCGCCCGCTACGAAGGGTTGAGTGCAGGAGCAAGGCGCAGAGCACAGATTGGAGACAGGGAGAGTGAGCACCGACAGAGCCGGCGAGAAAGCGAGCACGAGGAGAGGGGGGGGAGAGAAAGAATCGGATACAGGCCTCAAGGTCGAAAGGCAAACCATGATGAGTTTTAGTACAAAATAAGATTCGAGCGCAGAGAGGAGAAAGTGATGAAACGATTGATTGATTGGCCGGGCCACCAACTCGTTCTGGAGACATTGCCGTCCATGTGCTGAGGACCGCAGTCGCTCGTGCTGCTTTTCTTTGCAGTTGCGCATGGTGTCGGGTGGGGTGGGGAGGGGAGGAGGAGATGAAAGGGACGTCTAGTTGATTTCACGCAACAGACTCATAGGAGCGGCACCCAAACTGCCTGTCCGCTCGTTGACACCCTAGAGGGACGAAGGAAGCAGGCCGCATATACGGTGAGTGGTGGTCTCGGCAAGGCAGTGAGGACAAGGCGAGACTCGGCGAGGGAGTGGACGCAAAAGCCAGAGACTGGTCGGGCGAGGACAGACAAGAGCGGATCACGAGTGCAAGAGATGCACATACCTGCGCCCATCCATCGTTGAAGATCGACAGCAACGTGATGTGGTCGCCAGCCTTGAACTCCAATTCGTCGTCCCTTCGCGGATCGAAATTCGAGAGGGCAATCCACTGCTTGTTGAAGGCACTAGAGATGTTTGTGGCGCTGTGGCTCGAGCGTTGCTGCTGGTAGTCGCTGCCCGTGCCCGACGACCCTGGGATCGAGGGACGAGGGGGCAGCGGGCTCGCCGTGTCGCGGAAGCTGCTGGCGTTGGACTCGGCTCGGGTGTCTCGGGATCCCTTGATCAGGGTAGCCAGCTTCTCGCGACGGCGGCGCACGACGCAGAAAAAGAAGAGCACCCCGAGCACCAGTAGGAGAGCCACGCCGCCGGCAATGCCGCCGACGATGCCGCCAATGTCGCCACTATCGAAGGCGGCTGGTGTCGGAGAGCTCGACGGACTGGGGCTGTTGGTGGGCGATGGCGATGGTGGGCTGGAGAGGTAGGCGTTACAGCACGATGGCCGGCTGTTGGATGGGATACCGTTGCAAAAGCGGACGGGTGGTGGGAGCGGGGCACCAGGGGCAGCGGGACCGCCAGTGCCGCCTCCAGGAGGGCCAATCGAGAATCCTGGGGGGGGGGAATACCAGCAAACAGGAGGCAAGGAGTAGCTGTCAATACAGGAGCTGGGCGAGTGTCCGTCCAAGGGCTGTATGGGTAGCGGCGTCGTCATGCAGACGACGGACGCAGACGACGGACGCAGACGACCTACCGCAGTTTGTGGTGTTGGAGTAGGCCTCGGAGATGCACGTCGGGGTCGTGGGGCTGGCCAAGGACTGGCATGCGGTGGTAAAGTTGCTGTAGCTGAGGGTAGCCTTGTTTGCTCCACCACAGACGCTGATGAAGTTGGTGATGGAGGTGAGACTGTCGTCGCAGATTTGCTTGCAGATGGGCTGGTATGCAATTTGAGGACAGGCCTTGGCGGACTGCTGGATGGCGTTGGCGCAAATCAGTTGCTCGGTAAAGCGAATCGGGGGTGCTGGTGCTTCAGGGGACTGCAGCCCAAAGCAGAGGGGTGGTGGTGATGGTGAGGAGATGATTGGGAAGATTGTCGCAGAAGACGGGTTGACAGCACGGCGCGGTGGGAGACAGCCGAGTCGGCAGATTGGCGAGCCGATTGGGGAGAGGAGCAGACGAACGACGCAAGATGAGCAGAGGGTTAGAGAGCTACCCATCAAAGTTGGCGAGCTGGACAGCTGCTGCTGCTGCTGCTGCTGCTGCTGCTGCCCAACGGCCGACACGACACACGACACAGGGATGTGTGGCTGGGATATTCGCGAATGTGTCGCCGGAACAGATCCAGCACCGGGTGGATGCCACAGAGCGAGGATCTGGGATACACCGCCGACACCGCCGACACCGCCGACACCGCCGACAGACACACCGCCGCTGGATGAAAAGTTCAGGGAAGGACAGATACGTACAAAGGTGCCGGTGGCAGGTGCTGGGCAGGTCAGGTTGGTGAGCAGTGCCGTGACGAGGGCCGGTGAGCCGATTGGGCCGAAGAGAAAGGTGCTTCGAACGCTCACGTATTGCGACAGGCTGAAGGAGGCAGGGTCGGGAAAGAGCGGCTGGATGATGCTTGGGGCTAGATAGAAGCCCTGGCCGCCGTTGACGACCCAGTCCTTGCAGTTGGTGGCATTGCTTGCGTCAAAGTAGATGCAGCTCATGGCGGTCTAGAGAGCGACAGCAGGAGGATTCGCAGAGTTGGGACGAGAGCGGGAGGCAGAACAGGAACAAAGCGACAGGAGCGGTATTGGAGTCCGGGACACAGAGAGCCGAGCCGAGCAGAGCGACGAGAGGCAGATGCGGCAGGAAGGGTGCGGGATAGGGCGGCGCCTGCGAGGAAGCAGCCGGCGACAGACGACTGCAGGAGCAGCAGAGGCTCGGTGCTGGCTGGGGGGAGAGATGCAAACGGATGAGGGCAAAGACGAGCAAACGACGCCGCGCGGCAAGACGGGACGACGGCCGCCGCGGAACAGAACCGGGAGGAGGCGGGCACACAGCGCCGGACGACGCAAACAAACGCCCGGCGGGGCCGCGGCACACGGCACAGTGTGTGCTGTTGTTGCTGTTGTTGCTGTTGTTGCTGTTGTTGCTGTTGTTGCTGTTGTTGCTGTTGTTGCTGTTGTCTGTCGAATGGCACTGTCGCCGGCTCAGCTCTGTGCGCTCCTCCATTCTGCTGCAGGTGCACTGTGACAGTGCCGGACTCGTCGTCCCACCCCACTGTCGCTGCTGCCATTGCCATTGTCGCTGCTGCCCGCTGGTGCCATGCCGCTTTCGCCGTCGCCGCTCCGCCGCACGCCGTTGTCTCTGTGCCGTGGCCCTGCTCGCGCGTGCGCGTGCGTGCTGTTGGCTGTTGCTGGGGGGCGGCGGCAAGCCCATTCCGCACCAGCCGCGCGGCGCACCACACAACCGTGGCCGGATCACTGCCCCGGTCCGTCACCCACAAGGCCTGTGGGCCGCCACGTGGTCCCTGTCCCTTCGGCGCCGCTGCGCACCGTCTCGCCACAGCGCCGTTCGCCAATCGCCTTTCCTCTTCTGTCCCCCCCCTTCGGCTTGCCATTGGCCCGCGATTGGCCTGCCACCGGACATGCGCATCCCTGTCTGCGCACAGCCGCGCAAGATCAAGGTGTCTGTCCTTGGTGTCTTTCACGGGCCGGTGCCCCCTGCATCCCTCGTCCGTGTCCGGGGCTCCCACGGCGCGGTGGCATGAGGCATCGCAATACTGTTTCGGATCACGGCCACGCAGGCAGCCCATCGTTTTGTGACATTGCCGAACCACCCATCGGCCGAGTCGCTTGCTTCGAGCACCACGTTCCGCCTGTCCACGGAGGCTCCCTTCCACATCCATGCTGCATTGGCTTCCGCCTGGTCAGCAGGGGCAAGTCAGGTGCGCGTTGGTCGGAAACGAAACCCGAGCTTCTCGCCAAAGATGCTCTCCTGATCGAGCTTGCGCAGAAACCGCTCCTCTGCGTCCGCGAGGAGCTTTTCTCTGGTCTTGCCGTTCTCCATGCGGATGCGCTCCTTGGCTTCTCGGGTCCGTCGCCGGGCTTCCTGTGACAGCATGGGGACAGTCGTAGCGACACACCAAAGTCAGCCGGCCTGTGCATCCACGATCTGCTCCACCCATCCCCCGTCTGCTCACTGACCTCGCGTTGGGCCTTGCTCACGATTTCCTCTTCGCGTTTCAGTTCTTGGAGCTGCTCCTCCAGTAGCTGGATCTGGCCCCTATAAGTGCTATCCCGAAAAGCCAGAGTCATCGCAGCCCACCGCGAGGCAGTCAAGTTAAGGATTCGCTTGCGTCGTGCTTGGGAATCCGGCCCCACGCCCCGCCGCCCCCCACCTCCCGGCATGAACAAGGATATTAATTCTCCTGGGCTTCGCGCGTTACTCGCTCGCGCCGCTCTTGCTCCTTGCGCTGCTCCTTTTCAAACTTTCGCTCCTCCAGGATCGTCTGTCGCTGGGCCTTGATGTACTGGTCATAGACACCAGAGAGAAGCTGCGGAGGCCGGAATGGGAGCGAGTCCATGTCAGAGCATCGTGGAGTTGCAGGGCGAAGCGGGACGACGCACATGTGCGAGCAGCAACAAGGTCCAATCCGGTGGAGGAATCGCAATGCTGTGGAAAAGACGCAAATGCCCAGCGCTGAAGATGGCTTGCTCTGTGGGGGGGGGGACTGTGCAATCCCATGGCAATCGACCAGGCAAAGTGCCTGGGCCGTGGGCAACGAGTGCCACTGCAGCCGCTGTCCCTGGATTGGCGCTGGCCAAACGTGACCGGGTAACGGGGTCATGACGAGCGAGCCCATGACAGCCACGTCGCATGTCGTACCGTCTCGGCCTTTGCAGCTGTGCGCCGCTTGAATCTCTCGCTTTCTTCCTGGGCCTGCTCGAGTTGGTGTGCGATCTTGATGCTCATGCGATGCCGTTCTTGGAGCTGTGTCTTGGCATCCGTCTGCCCCTGCCTTTCTCTGTGGAGGTGTTGCTGGCATCGCCGTCGACAAAGACACGAAATAATCGAGGGGAGGCATCGAAGCCAAGTATGCAGCCAGGTCAGTCCATAGCCTGCCTGTCAATCGGGGCTGCACCTGACCATAGTGTGCCGGCAACCAGTGCTCACACATCCACACATTCAATCGCTCATTGACTCATTCACTCACTCATTCACTCATCCACTCATTCACTCATTCACTCACCAGTCGGGCGGTTTCTTGGCTTTGTTTCTCGAGAAGCAGTGCCTGTCGTTCAGAGTCGAGGCGTTCGTGCTGGATCTGGAACCGCCATTGCATCGGTCTCAGCGAGAGCACATCAACACGGCGCGGACTGTACGATGATGCAGTTGTAACGGTAGGCAGCTCCGCCCGCTCTTGTCCACAGTCGAGCCCAAAACACCATGCCTTGGCCCAAACTTGTTCAGCCTTCCCGGCCGATATCCTGCCCCACGCTTTGCTGCTCACTTACCGCACCGACTTTCTTTTCATAGAGCCTGCTGTCGAGTGCCCGCTCCCACAGACGGATCTGATCGTTCCATGCTTTTGTCTGGACGCTCTCCGGAACAGCTATCCCCGGGAGTTCTCGTCTCGCAGTTCTCTCCAGCACTCCAAAGTTGTGCTCGGGGATCGACGGACTCTGCGCGGGAACTTTTGCTTGGGGTGGATGCCTCGAGCCTTTGTTCTCGACGATCCAAGGACTGGCGAGCTTGTGTCGGAAATCTCGAATCTGCAGCGGAGGGCGGAACTCGGGCGTCCGCGGCGCACCGCTGCCGGATTGCTCATGACCAGCCGGATGGCTGCGGCCCAAGGCACCCAGGGTCTTTTGATGCTCCTTGTAGAGACGAGTGCGACGGAGTTTCAGCGCCTTGGTGTGAGGAGAGTCGTCAGGTTCCAGCCGGAGGACAGGTGGGGTGTATGCTTGGACCTAGTGAAGGGAGTTCCCGGACGAAGCCTGAAGTGAGTCAACTTCGACTTCGACTTCGACTTCGACTTCAGCCTCGACATCGACAGGCGCTTGGCGCGCTGTTCGTTTCAGCAGAAACCAAGAGCCATACCGTGCGATGGACAATGCACTCCTGGCCCATTCCTCTCATATGGTCTCTGCCACTCCGGTAGATGCGCATGCGCTTACATTCATATCGAATCGGATTCGCCGCCTCTTGCTATGGGGCGTGGCCCGAGTAAGGTCGACGTTGGTGCCGCTGCTGTCGGACCGGCTCGAGGCCCTTTGCGCCTCGGCAAACTGCTCCACATCGTCGCTAATTTCGCGCAGCATCGATCCGGTGGGTCGTCGGCGCTTGGTTGGATGAGTATGGGCGGATACAGCAGAGGAGGACGACGGCGACGACTGCAGCTGCGACTGCGACTGCGACGAGGATATGCGATCCATCGGGTGGTCCGATGGGATTTCGGACGGAGCAAGAGTCCAAGATCCAGAGCCGCCCTGTAAACTTGCCGGGTCTGCCCTGGACGAATCCAGGACGCGGGCCAGCTCGCTAAAGATCTCAATGATATCCAAGATGCTCTCGACGTCAAAGTCCACCAAGGCTTCGGCCGACAGATGGGGCAGCTCTGTCTGCAGAATGCCATGGCCGAGCTCTCGAAGCACGATCCGGACGTTGCTGATGCTGGCTTCGCGGAGGGCCTGTTGCTCCCGGTCGCTTGCACCCCGCCCTCCATGGGTGGAATATCGATCGATCCCCTTGAGTCGAGTCTGAAAGAGACCCTCAAAGAGTGTGACCCATAATGCGGGGACGCACTGGTCCAGCCGCTGGATGCGGAGCGGAATCCGGATCCGCTCCAGCAGATCGTTCACGAGGTCGATGCTGTCTTTGTGGCGATTGTGTCGGCGGCGGATTGAGCGAGAATTGCCGGTAAAGGTGCAAGGGCAATGTGAGGATGCAAATGTTCGACATGGCCATATAATGAAGCCGACGGTGTAAATTGATGGAGCCGACGGTATAAGTTCATGGAGCCGATGTCGTTCCTCGTGTCTGTCGAGACGGCCCTCCAAACCACCCTCGAAGAGCGACCTACCCGAGACCCGTCTCACCATCCGAATCGGCGACGCTGTGGCGGAGGAGAGAAGTTGCGCTGGATCTATCGAGTCAGGAGGCTGGCGGCGGCTCGGGTCGCCCTGGACGGCTGCAGCTCGAGTCGGCCACGGAACAAGCCTGGCTTTGGTGTTGGCAAAGGCCCGCCAAAGCCAGGCCAGGAGCGAGAAGACGCGTCACGTCCTCTCGCGGGGTCTCGCTGGCTCTCGCCGTGAACGCTTCTCGCTTCGAATGACCATCAGGCGACTCTGCCAGAGTATTGTGTGTGGAGTGGATGTGTGGCTGGCACCCGTCTCGGTGGGAAACGACTATAGTCGTGCCCGCCGTGTGAAATTCCAACCCGGATCCGACGCAAGAGCACATTGCCGCGGGTATCTCTCGTCCACGGCCAACCAACAACCCCGCCTCCAGAACAAGCAAAGACACAAGAACCAGCCATGTCGTTCCGAGAGGTCCGAGGCAAGTCAAAGTGATGGCCTGGATATATGTTGGATAGCATATAGAGGCAACATGCACCATCCAGCCACGCCGGCCACACCACGCCTCGCACACCCCATCCGTTAAAGGTCTGACATGATCGCCACGTTGTTTGACTGCCAACACTCAGCTTTCACGGAGAAAATGAGGGCCCTGGGCTATCCCAAGCTGATATCGATTGATAGCTTCCGAACACCCAATTTTGATCTCGTGGCCGACATACTCCTGTGGCTCATCAAGAGGTAGCGTGCCCGAGCACCAGACAGTGCATCTTGTCGCGCTAGTCGCGCTGATAGCGGATGGTGGTCGAAGGCGTGAGAACAGTCGCTACTGAGACGAGCGTCGGGGAGGATTCCCAGCTCCGTGTTTGGCTGCAAGCATCTTGGTCTGACGTGCACATTATGTATATTCGGCGGATGGTGGGGACGCATGTAAAACAGCTATGATCCCAACGTCGATATCAAGGCCGACCTGAGCACCGAGCAGGATCGAGTACTCTTCATCAAGAGCGTCGCAACCTTCATGGTAACCGGTTTGAGCCTCCGTTCCCCCAGCGTGATCCCGAGACGCGACCAACGGATAGAATCGAAGCCTGGAGGAGGAGGGCCTTCGCCAGCCTCGACTGGTCCGGCTTGGTTGCTGATCCCAACATTCCGGCTCTTATCATGTTTGCCGCTCCGGTCTTGCGATGCGCCCGTGTCCAGGCACCAAAGGCGCACATCAAACTCAACACTCGCAAGCTCTACATGGCTGACGGATACGCCGTCAAGGAGCTCCTGAAGATTGCCGACATCCTGTACCAGGCGAGCCAAATCAAGATTGTAGACGACGAGGTTGAGTATGGGGTCGAGAGGACGGGCAGTGTATTTGGTTTTGAGGGAGGAGGAGACTCAAGCGCTCCTACACGGTGGATGGCAGCGTCGGGAAATATGGCTCGAGAGAGGATGGAAATAGACGTGAGCAGTAGATGCTGCAGAGTCCGGTCCCAATGCCGATTCTGATGGGAAGTCGCTGCGGCCAGCGGGTACATCGCACGCAGTATTGCTGGGCCCTGCTTGCCTCGTGGATGGTGCTGCAAACCTCCTCATCCAAACGGCGCTTGTATATTCGTGGTGTGCAGGAAGCCACGACCGTGCCCTCCCTGGACATTGCTTCCAAAGTAGGCCAGCTCAAAATCTGCCGAACTCTGGCCTCTGAAATCACGGAGAAGGGTGCCACGCTCTATGATCTGCTCGGAAAGGAGCTGGAACTCAGGGTAGGTCAAAGCTGCGCGTCCAGGAATCAGGGGTCGAGTAACCACTCCCTCGTCTTGGCTATGCTTCTACTCAGAAGTACCCTAACGTGACGACCATCGCAACCCAACCCAACCCAACCCAACCCAACCCAACCCAACCCATCCCATCCCATCCCATCCCATCCCATCCCATCCCATCCCATCCCATCCCATCCCATCCCATCCCATCCCATCCCAGGATATCCGAGCCAACGTCATTTCTCGCCCCTTTGAGATCCAAAACATGGAAGCAGCCGTCAACGAGTCGATTCATAATCTCCGCGAGCAAATATCGGTTACCAAGGCCGCGATGGAGAACCTTGGTGCGGACGAATCCAGCCTCATTGCCAAGATTGAGAAGAAGAAGGTGGAGCTGGATCGTGCCGAGAAGCGCCTGAAGAGTCTCCAAGGCGTCAGGTGGATATGGCTGGCTGAAGTGACGGAGGGAGGGGGCAACGAGGGTGCCAAAGTCGGCAGGCTTGGTATTTGGTGTAAAGTAGGGGGTAGTAGTGATAGGTGCGAGTGGGAGCGCTTATGGGTAGTGTGGGTGGTGCGATAGTCGGGATGGGAGTTGAGATCAGTCAGGTCAAGGGTACTGATGCCGATATCGACACACAGACCTGCATACATGGATGAGTACGAGAAAATTGAGGTCGAGGTCGGAAGGCTGTACGAGACTTACATGGAAAAGTTCCGCAACCTTGCGTATCTCGAGTCGCAGCTGGACGAATACAACCGCCAGGAGCAAGACAAGTTCGAGGTGGGACTGTGTTCCGCTGGCTCTCCTTCCGCGTCGCCTTTCCGCCTCAATCTCCAGTCCAATTCCTCCTTCTCTATTTTTCGTTTCTTTTCTTTTCGTTTCACTCTTTACCTCGATTCTCCACCTTCATGGCACTCAGCGCCATAGGCAAATACTGATGATGCACTGTGTGTGATCACGGACAATAGGAAACAGAGTCGTCTCTCAAGAAGATGCAGAACCGGCTCCGTGAAGAGGAGCTGCGTTTGTTGCGGGGCGACAAGGAAATCCGCGACACCGTGCGGGCCCACAACGAGGAAAGCGTCGGCCGTCTGAAGCGACCCAAGGGTAACATTCTGGCCACCCGCTACATTCATAGAGGAAGGGGGGAGGAGGTGCATGTGGCAGACACCATGTGACGACAGAGGGTAGGGTTACTCGAGGCTGACGGATCAATCCACCCATCTGTCAACGCAAACCGTCCAAAACCATTACAATAGCAGCCGCCGGCCGACGCAACCCGCGATCGATCAACCCAAAGTCCGTTGGCGGAGACTCCCAGGCGGACCAGAGCAGCAGCGAGAGCGAGCCAGACGGAGTCTCGCTGGGATCTGGGCTTTCGGACGACGACATTATCGACGACGATGCCGGCGAAGATATGGACGATGACGAAGACCGGAATGCCGACAATGACGATGAGGAGGAGGAGGATGACGACGAAGGTAGGTCTCGTGGGCGATGGTACAGAGGCATCATGCATCTGAGGACGCGCGTGGCGAGAGGATTCGTTGATGGGTAGATTGTTGAGAGAGGCATACAAAAATGCAACGTCATGGGAACCGACATTGCCTGCCTGACATATCTCTGATGCGCATGATCTCCTGGTCTTCTCCGAACTGTCCACACCCAGGCAATCTCGACATGGACGACGACGACGACGATGATGATGATGATGACGAAGACGACGACGAGGGCGACGGCAGCGACATTGGCAACGATGGCACCGGGCCCGATCAGTTTGGGGCGCTGAGTGACAACGACAACGACTTTTAGGACCGCCGTGCGGCCATGATCGCTGATACAAAATGAAACGCCCGCACTGGAGCACCATCGAGAGGAGGGCAGCACTCCTGGGAAACGGGGGGCACAAGCGGCGGAGAGGCAATGGCGACGCGCGAGGATGGTTCCGATGGGGCCGCTGGCGAGGCCGGAAGGGACAACATGGGACATGGGCCTGGAGGCGGCGACAGGGCGGTCAGGGACAGGAGCCACTGCCTTTGATAGACACATGTGTGCGGCGGCTGTGCACCAACAGGGGCCGGCTGGCGAGGTGCCTAGTCCACCCCGGCAGAGGCCGATCCAGCGCCTTGCTGGGCTGACGACCAGAGCAAGTAGTGGGGAGGCTTGACGCCGAGGTCAGGGGCTCGGGCACAAGGGTGCAGCCACAAGGAGCATCCACAAGCGAGCCCGAGACACTGCCGTGCTGGGTGGGCCGCACACAACAGCCGGACCCGTGCCAGAGGCGATGGCCGGGCTGCGGTCTCCTGTCGGATGCGACAGCGCGGTGTGGTGGTGGTGGTGGTGGTGATGTGGTCGAGAGCAGCACGATACGAGCGGGATGGTCTGCAGAAGGAAGGAAGGGAGGTGCTGTTTCCACGAAAGCTCCGTGGGAAGTATGCTGTCCAACGGAAGCCGAGGGACCAGCGGCTTGCGTGATCTTGCCCTGGCTGCAAGGTTTGGGATCCTCGGTCGAAGCAGTGCGATTGGACGTGCCCCTGAGCAGGAGCGAGGCGAGGCAGGAAGGCGGGACCACCCGTCAGGACAAGCTTTCAGTTTGCAGGCGTCTGTTTGGGCGGCGAGGGAGTGATCGGTCCAGCCGGCCGCAAGAGACGAGCAGCTTTGGGGAGAGGAATGGAAGACAGACACGGCGCTGCAGCAGTCGGCAGAGGAAACAGCATCAGGAACCCATCGCACTGCATTGCCTTGGGTCGTGAGGCGATACGCCGTAATGTCCGGCAATGCAGTGCGAGCATCCGTCGTCGACCAGCAGCGCCGTGCCTGTGTGGCCGTGCACCGACGGCTCACGTGCTGCGGGTCTTTCTTTCGGCGCCACGGCAGGAAGCATCGGGCTTCCAGCCTTGCGCTTCCACGACCAACCCTATCGGAGGGCCCCCAGCGCACCGAGGGAGGCCGGCGGCGGCCCCTGACGCTTCTGAAGAGGCCTTCTGTGCCAGCGTCGGGCTTGCCGTCTGCAATCAGCGGCCTTCTGGATGAGCAGCGGCGACAGGACAACAATTGCCCCTGGGCAGCAGGTGCCGGCAACAATAAATAACAAACACCCGCCTCGCTCTCTTCCGCAGCGTTTCGTGGCCTTTGCTTCTCCGCCCGTGTGAGGGTATTCGTCCCCCCCCCGACAAACATTGCAATTCCGGCTCCTTCGCTGCCGTCCCTTGTCGACTCGACGCCGATCCTACTGCCGCCTGGACAACATAGGGTAAGAAGTCAGTCCCACGGAGGAGGGCAGTAGTTCAGGCAGAAGAGCGCTCACGCGGGAAAAGAGCAAAGTGGTCATCCGGGAATGAGAGCCACCGGCCGGACGGTGCCGCTGGACGGGGGCCAGGCCGAGGACGGACAGGCGGACGATGGAGGAGGAGTCTTGACGAGGCAACGACATACGTGCTGCCGACAGTCTCGCGAGCCCAGCGTCCGTCGCTGGGGCGGTCCAGCGCTCTTTCGGCCACCACCGCTCCGGCCTTGCTGTCGGGGCCCCGCCAGCGGATGGCCAGGCCCTGCATTCTTATCGCCGGACGACGACTTTGATTTCCATGCGGATCCCTCTTCATTCCTGCACGCCACCCCGTTCATTAGCGCTTGTTTTTATCGAATTCCCCACCGCCGCGGCCGACACTGCCTCCCCATTCCCAGCGGTTTCATGAAGCCCTTGTTGCCTGGATGTCACGTCATGGGCGAGCTGGCGCCGCATTCGTGCCTCCGTTACTTTTTTTTTTTCTGCGCTTGTAATCGCCATCCTCTCGCGTGTGGGCTCACACCGGACCATTCCCTCGCCGCCCACCCCATGGCACCGATCGCACACTGTGGGACATGCACCTTAATCGGGCATGTCCGTAGCACCCACTCTCGCACCAGCGCTGGTCGGTGTGTTTCTGTCCTTGCGCCTCCTTCTGGCGACAGCGCCTGGTCGAAAACCTCTTCGGGCGGCGCTTTGTCCTTGTGCGGGGGGTGTGGCTTTCTTGTGTGGGATTAACGGTGCAGGGGCGGTGGTGGGCTTGTGACGAGGCGTGGCCGCGACAGCAAGGCAACAAGGCAGCAGGCTTGACCACGGGCTTGCTCCTCGGCGTGCGTGCACGGGCCTTGTGGCTGGTGGCAGAACCACTCGCGCTGTGCAGGACGCCGGGCTCAAAGGCTCACGACGACAGGGAACGCAGCAGCAACGGCGGATGCAACGGCGGATGCAATGGCAAATGCAATGGCAAATGCAATAGCAAATGCAATGGCGGATGCAAGATGCAAGCAGCAGGCAGCAGCAGCAGGTATCAGACAGTAGCAGGCAGCAGGCAGCAGGCACACCGCACACCGCACACCGCACACCGCCCGGCAAATGCAAGGTTATCCGTGCCGCTGGGCTGGCGACCCTCGGCAAGGCAGCGCACAGCCCCGGACAGGTCACGACCGATCACCGCAGACGCACAGAAACCCACCCGCAACCGAGCCGACACGGGCAGCCGGCTGAGCACACTCGCGGTCCACACTGATACAAGACGCGGGCCTCACACAGAGACTTGGGGCGATCCATGGACAATGCGGGCCGAGATCGACGCGGCTGGCTCGGCAAGTGGATGGACAAGTCGCCGGACAAGTGGATGGACAAGTGGATGGACAAGTGGACGGCCAAGTGTGTCGACCGGCTGGCCCGCGACTCTGTCGGCAATCGCACCGATATGTCTTCCCGCAAGTCTGCGCCGAGGTCCATCCCGCAATCTCAAAGTCGCAACTTTCACCTGCCGAGACGCACTCAAGCATCGCAGGCACAGCGCACGGGAGCGACGCGTGGCGTGGTCGCCACGGACAGCGCCACAGCGGCCTTTCCGGTTTGCGCGCACGCGTGACCCGCCGCGGCCGCCGCGCACGGCCCGATTCGTCGACGGGGCTGTGGGGCCTCCGCAAGAGCATGCCCGCCTGTGGTGCGGCGCCAACAAGGCCGCAGCCCCATTGGTCCGCTGCGCTTTGCCTCCGCCGGCAGGACCACTCGAGCCCTGGGCCGCCTCCTCCCCCTTTGCCTCGGCCGCCTTGCTCGCAGGCGTGCCCGCTGAGGCCGATCCATGTCGAGCCGAGCGCGACAGCCAAGCGGAATGGCCAAGCGGAATGGCCAAGCAGAATGACCAAGCGGAATGTCCAGGCCAAGCAGGGCGGTCAAGTCGAACGGCCAAGAACATTGTTAAGCACATTGTTAAGGGCATCGTTAAGGGCATTGTTAAACACATCGTTAAACGCATTATCGCTTCGGCAGCGACAGCCGAATCCCTCGTGAACAACAAACCTCGCCCTGCGAACAAGCCCGCGCGACATGCCCGCCCTCTGGTCTCGTCGCCCTGACCACTCGCCAGGAACCCGCTCCTTGTGCCCCGCTCACACAGTCCCCCCTTGTGGCCCACTCGAAAAACGGGATCTGTACACGAGCCACAGGCATACGATGGCCAGAGCCACTGGTCGCATGGTACCGCCTCGAGGAGCCTGGCCTTGGACATCCCGCCTGCTGGCCTTTCCTTTTCCTCCAAAGCACGTCGGCCCGGTGTGCTGATGGATCCGGCCCCAGAAGGACGCTGTCGCCCTCTGCCGATCGCGCCCGTCTCTATTGCTGCCTGTCTACTCTGCTCTGCTCTGCCTCTGTCGGTCGGTGGTGTGCCGTCGCCATTGCTGTTGCTGTTGCCATTGCTGCTGCTGTTGCTATTGCCATTGCCATTGCTGTTGCCATTGCTGTCGCTCTGCTCTCCTGTCGGCTGTCCTTGCTCCTGTCGGCTGCCTCGGTGCTGCCTTTGCCTTCTGCCGCATCCCGTTGCATCCCGTTGCATCCCGTTGCTTCCCGTTGCTTCCCGTTGCTTCCCGTTGCTTCCCGTTGCATACCATCGCTTCCCGTTGCTTCCCGTTTGCATCCGCACCGTCGATTGCGCCAACGGCCCACCTTCGCTTTGCTCGCCGCTTCCCTTGCTTATCCATACCACCGGGTACCGCCTGTTCCTGTCGCTGCTCTCGGGCAACTGAGGGGTGGCCCCAGTGCGCATCCTTGTCGTGCCTTCCCTTTTCTGTTGGCGTTCGCCATCCCTTCTCCTGCCCCCTCCCCCAACCATTAGTCGTCTGCCTTTGGTCTCTTGTCTTTCCCTCCTCGTCCACCCGCTGCTGCTCGCGAGACGCTGCCCCGCGGCATCCCTGTGGCTCTCAGCAGCGCCCGTCCCTGCTTCTCATCCTGGCTGTCCATGCTGATTGCTGAACCCTTATTTATTCACTGCCAGGTGCCCAAGTAACCCGCCCCCTCCTCCTCCGTCCACAAGCACATCCAAGTCTTGCCTCGTCCAGACTCTGTCGGCCTCGCTCTTGGATCCCATCTCGCAGACTTGCTCGTTGGACTCTCTCGATCTCTACTCCGAGCCGTCACTGCAATCTCCGCGCCGCCGCCCCCCCCGTCTCCCATCAAGATCAGGGCGTTGTCTCTCGCGCCCAAGTCGCTCTCCAATTCCAACGAATTATCAACTGCCTTGCCGGTGATTGTCGATCCGCCGCTGAATCGCTGTATCGGCCTCTCTTGTTGGATCGTTTTGTTCCCCATCCACCCTCGCTCCACCAACAGGCTCTGCCCAACTCGTGCGCTCTTGCTCTCGCTTTCTTGATCGAGCGTCCTGCGATCTTTCGTCGGTCGTTGTATCGCTTGCTTCTCCACCCGCTGCATTCGCCATTGTATCCGCTCGCCGGTGCATCCGCTCCTGCTGCCGTCGGTCCTTCCCGCGGCTCCGCTCCTGCCTGTTGTTCCCCACCTTCCCCACCGTCTCCCACACTCACACAAACCCAGCTCAAGGGCACCATTGCCGCTCGATTCTCGACTGCCCCGTGCTCCCCCCCCCACTCGTCGTTTGAGTTCTCACACCATGGCCCAGATGATCACATCGCTACCGGTCTCGGTCGGTCAAGCCCCCGTCGTGCCAAAGCCTGGCTCCGATGTCAAGAGCAGTCACTCCACTGAGTGGATCAGCCAGCTGGGCTTCCGCTCGCCAGCCGGCCAGCCTTCCTCCTCGACACCAACACCCGGCAACCTCGTCAGCTCGGCCCTCTTCAAAGACGATACCAAGGATCTGTCGTTGACAAAATCCCAGCCGACGACCTCATTTCCATGCCTGCCTCCGCTCCCCGCCGATGTGCCCGCAAATCCCGCCTCGCCATCGGCAGCGATAAAGACCGGCATCGACCCAGCCTCCTCCGCAAAGTACGGGCCAAAGACCTTCCAGCCCAAGGCTGCGGTCCCCAACATCTCGACATCGCCAGCCCTGATCTCCCGGCCACCGGGCTCCACCAAGGTGACCCAGGTCACCGAGGTCACCCAAACCGCTGCCGCCGGCAACGGCGTCATGTCCAACCCGCCCTCAGCAGCCCCATCATCAGCGACTCCCTATGCCCTCTGCCCGACGCCCTCGGCATCAAAAGTCGGCAACAAAAAGGTCGATCCGCTGTCGCCCGACTTTAAGCTCGAGACCAACGCCAACGGCAAGCCCGCGCATTCATATGCCACCTTGATCACTTACGCAATCCAGCACAGCCCAAAGAAGCAAATGACCCTCAATGAGATCTACAACTGGATCCTGGACAACTTTCCTTACTATCGGACGGCTGGTGGAGGCTGGAAGGTAAGCTGGCCACAGAGTCGAGCAACGGCCGCTGTGAAGCGGAGCGATGCGCTCTGGTGTTTTCTTCAGACCTGCGCTCCCACTATGTGCGTAGTGGGCATTGGTCAGAGGGACATGGCCAGAGGGACATGGTCAGATCCTTGCGATGCAATCTCCTCGCCGACGTTCTGGCAGCACCCCACTATTTCGCTTCCCGTTCCCACTCCGTGGTCTGCTCATGCCTTTGCCCATGCCTTTGCTCATGCCTTTGCTCATGCCTTTGCTCATGCCTTTGCTCTTGTCCTTCACAGAATTCGATCCGGCACAACTTGTCCCTGAACAAGTCGTTCGTTCGTGTCCCCCGGCCGATGCGCGAACACGGCAAGGGCGCTTATTGGGCCATCAGCGAGCAAAAGCTCGCCGCCACCGGCAAGCAGTTGTCCCGACCAAGAGCCATCAGCGATCCTGCTCCCTACCGGATGGACAGCAAGACACAGCGGCCATACATCCCCGGCCCAAGAAGCGCCCCGGCCCACACTTCCTACAAGAGCCCTGGCTTTCCCTCGGCCGCCCAGTACGGCTACCCGATGGGCACCATGCAGGCCCTCCCGATGAACTACCCCTATCACAGCATGCCCTACGGCTCTGGCCTTGGCACCTCCTCCGTCATGACCACGGAGGGAGACGTCCTTGATCCCAACATTATGCCCCTCTACAGCTCGGCCATGCCGCCCACGCTCCTCAGCTCCACGGCCTACCCCACAGCCGAGTCCAAGTTTGGCATTCCCACGTCGCAGCCCATCTATCCTTACCACAGCCCGTCCCCCGACATGTACACCACCACGGCGAACCCTGCTCTGATGGGCGGCAGCATATATCCGCCTCAGCCCTCGCAGCTGTACGGTCTGGACTCGGCCGATGTTGCTGCCATGGATCCGTATGCAAGCAGCCTGCCCCAGCCCCCACCGGACCCAAACGCCATCTTCAGCTACGGCCCAACCACCATGGCTCCCTCGATGTCGGCTGGCCCTTACCCCACCGCTGCCTCTAGCCTCCATCCAAGCTACTTCCAGCCCATGGGCGTCACCGCTACCGCCCCACGATCGGCTCACAAGCAGGGCATGATGAGAAACGTCCCCGAGCCCTCGCCTCCTCAGAGCTCCACCACGCTGGCATCCAATTCGATACCGACCCAGTCGTTTGCTCAGCCCAGGATGTCGCAGTCGGCTAGTGGCCAGTTCTATCTCAGCGAGCAGCCCGGGATGGGCCTGGGACCGATGGAAAAGTACGGCGCCGCCTCCGTCAGCGACTTTTCACCCTGGCCCGCAACCATCCCCGAGGGATATGGCTCTGTGGCTCAGGATCAGTTCAAGGCCGATGTCGACGAAGGCGACGCCCTAGATCACGTTGTCGATTGGTCCTCGATGATGGAGTGAGGCTGTGTCGCGCTGGATGGCTGTAGCCGTGTGCTGCCCATGAAGTCCGCCATCGCTCACCTCCTGCCTGCTTCGATCTGTCTGCCTCTCGACTCGTCTCGATCTATGATGCCCGGGTCTGCTCCTCTTCTGCTGCAGCCGTCTCAGCTCGGGCGCACCTCCCACCACCACCACCACCGCCGCTGCCATCGCCGCCATCGCTTGTGTCTCTACTTCTAGCTACTCTTTCTCTCTCCTTGGTGTGTTTTTTCTTGTCTTGCCCCCTCGATGTGTCTTTGATGAAGTGATGCCATACCGCCGTTTCCTTCTTGCTACCCACCCCCCATCCCTCTCTTTCATTGTATATAGTGCACTTTGCTGAAAGTCGATTGTTTTGTCAAACGGCAACGCCGTCCACTTACCCTCCCTCCGTGCGACTGCTTTGGATTGATCCCCCCGCCCCTGGCTGTTATTGTGCACCTTGGCTTACTGCTGTCTATTCTGCTGCCTTTATTCTCTCTCTGTGCGTTCGTCGATCTGACTGACTGTCTGACTGTCTGACTGTCTGTCTGTCTGTCTGTCTGTCTGACTGTATCAGGGCCTCCTTTCCTCGCTATCTCGTCGTGGACGTCTCGACGCCGTTGGCTGTAAGGGTGGCCTGATATTTCTCTCTCTCTCTCTTTCTCTCTCTTTCTCTCTCTCTACCTCCCTCTCGATCCGTTTCCTATCTATTTATTTCTTCAGTCTATGACATCCTCCCTCCACATCCACCTTTCTCTTACTCGCTGCTTCCGATGCGATTCTGTCGAGTCGCACGCGAGTTTGCGCGAGTATCCATTGATAGATCCACTTGAAAGGAAATATATGAAGTCCACAAAACCCAACCGGGCTGGCCTCGCTTTTGCTTTCGCTTGTTACAGCGAACCGGACACTTTCACACACCGATGGCTTGTGTGGGGCTATGTGAGTCGGACGGCACCCGAACCCTTGTATAATCCCTCCCTCGTCCCCGTCGTGCCCACTCGCTCCATGCATCCTCCGCAATCGACCTGCACTGCTCAAAGTACCGAGCAAAACCGCTGCCTCCTGGGACTGGATGCCTTGCCCTTGCCTTGATGCCATGCCGCATTTCCAGAGGCGATGACGACCTCGGTCTCCTTGGTCATACTCTTTGTCTATGGCTGCAATGGGTGGGTGGGTGTGTCCAGGTTCCAGAGAAGAACAACTGTTCTAGCTCAAAGCGGTGCGCCTCATTTCGTTTTGGGAACACTCTGTCGAGCCCTTCTTTCCGGTATCGGATCGCCACGCCGCGCCTCCACGACCCTGGTTCGTCCATTCGCACACGCGTTCTGACTGATTCACAGGCGCATTGTACCCGGCGAATAATGCTACACACCGACCATCTGACCAATTCCTGCACCTGCCCCTTGTGCTTGCTTGCATCCACCGGGTCCTTTGACCTTCCCATCAGCAGCAAGCAGGACGCCGGAGCTCAATGGCGACTCGGCCAATCTATCGCCATCTCCAGCTCCATCTCCATCGCCATCTCCAGCTCCATCTCCATCGCCATCTCCAGCTCCATCTCCAGCTCCATCTCCAACGCCATCTCACCTCTTCCGTAACCTTGACAGCCCTAATCTGACGGTACGTTGTAGTCAGGCATGCACGTCTTCACAAGTAAACGACGAGCCCCCGACCGGAAACAATCCACATTTTCGCAGCGGGTGTCAATTGCCTCCTGACCATGCCGGACAGCGCCGGTTCGCACTCACCGCCTCTCGGCCATTATCGGTTCACACGCCCTTGCTGTAAACCCTCGTCTGGCTATCCCATCGGAACGACTCATGGTGTGACCCCCAACATCATATAGTCTTGATCAAATGCCAAAGTCCCAAGCCCAGAAGGCCTCCAATAGCAGTCTGGGCGATGGCGGCGGCGGCAAGAAGCCTCTGCCGCCCAAGCCGGCCACCACCGACTCGAGTGGCGAACCCATCGACCCCAACAAGGCTACGCCCGAAGTCATCTTTAGCACCATGCGAGCCGAGGGAGACTTGCTTGCCCGCCAAGGCGACTTTCTCAATGCCACCAAGGCGTACACCCTGGCCCTGGAGATCCGGCCCGACGACTTGTGTTCGCTCATTGCCCGGTCACGGTGCTACACCCTGACGGGCGAGCCCCAGCTCGGTCTCGAAGACGCCGAGCATGCGCTGCGGGTCGATCCGGCCTCGATCCGCGGCCTCTACCAGCGGGCCGAAGCACTCTATACCATCGGTGACTTTGAGACCGCCTTGGTACACTACCACCGCGGCCACATGCAGCGGCCCGAGATTGTCGACTTTGAGATGGGCATTGTCAAGGCGTGCGAGGCCATCAAGGAAGCCATCGAGCGCATCGACCCCACACGCATGAAGGAGCAGCGACGCAGGATGCTCGAGCAGGAGCGCCTCGCCTCCCCGACCCTCAGCATCATCAAGCCGGCAGACTTACATGCCGGGCTGCCGCTGCCTCCGCCCGCCGGCATCCCCAAGAAGTTCCGGGCAAGGAGCGCTGGGAGTAGCAGGGGCAGCAACTACGGCAGTCGTATCGGGAGTGCCCGCGGACCCAAGGCCGCCCTTGCGCCCCTCGACGGCAACAGCGCCGAGGTGCAAAAGAACCTCCTCGAAGAGATGTACGACGACAAGGTCTTCTTCCAGGAGCTCGCCCAGGACGAATGCCTGCTGCGTGCCGGCAAAGGCGAGATTGCCGACCTGATCAACGAAGGGCTTCGGTACTTTGATGCCCGCATCGAGTTCTGGCGCCAGCGCAATCCTGCTGGTGTTCATGCCGTCACCGTGCCCAACCCGCTGCGAGATCGGTTCCGAAGCCGCATCAACTTTGCCAGAGACGCTCAGGCCATCGCTGTCGACCGGAGGATCATGAGCATGAGGTAATCTATTACGGGCGTCGGTGGTGGCTGTGGCCACACGGTCAACGAGTCGCTTGGCTGCCGAAGCACTGAACACTCTGATCCAGGAGTCGCTTTGGGGGTGTACTTCCTGGCTGACATCTACTGACATGCTCTCTGACGCCCTCTCGTTGTGCACAAGTTACATTGGTGTCCCAAAGAAGGCTCCGAGCAAGCAGGTCCCCTCCCAGACGCGGTAATCCGTCAAGCCGGTGTCTCCGATCCCGGCGTGCCACATCCTTGGAGCTGCCGCGATTGAGGTGGCAGGCCGAGTGCTTGCCTTGCAGAAGTGGTTCAAGTGACCTGACAAAGATATACTCTCTTTATATATACCTCTGCTCGTGAGAGGGAGCAGCGGGTGCCTGGGTCTCTCTGCTGCAGCCGCAACAAAGCAGGGCACTCTGGTTGACCAACTCGTGCCTCGAGAGGGGCTGGATGAATGATGATTGCTCCATGGTCTCTGCGTTTTCCACACCACTGTTGGGGTCTGTGCTTCATGAGGAACGAGCGGGCGTTGGATCTGGAGGCCATGCTGGCACAGGCGGTGGTGATTATGGGTGCTGCTCGCCGCTACTCGGGATCTGCGAACACACCCATGTGCCATGTCGCCACCAGCGCGCCGGCTTGGATCGCCGTGTGGCGCATGCGCGTCGGCTCCGCCTGGTCGCTCTGCCGATTTTCCGCCGCCTCTCTCGCCACCACCACCACTCTTCCCCTCGACGCCGCCCTCGCCAGCATCCAAGCCCGCATCCCCACCCGCACCTTCTTCTCCACCCATACTTGCACCATGTACACGCACACGAACTGGAGGCGGCAACTGGAGCAGTCCTTTGCAGGGAACGGCGGTATTCTCAATTGCAGTGGGTGTCACACCACACCTCCCTTCTCGTCTTGGGCCGCAGCCAGCATATCCCTGTTTTGCACAATTCCTTCCCTTGACTGATTGTGGATCTCTCCTTGGCTGCCCCTCTTCTTGCCTCGGCCACAGGCTTTGCCCAGCTGGCCACCATCGGTACTGATGGACGCCCGGCAAACCGAACCGTCGTAATCCGAGGCATCCATAGCGTCTTGGTCTCGGCTTTTCCCGATAGCCCCGCGACAGGGTCCAGGGTATTCTTTGAGGTTGCAACAGACCGCAGAAGCAACAAATGCAGGGAGATCCTCCATAACAACTTTGGCGAGCTCTGCATGTATGTTTCTTGCTCCCCCGTCCATTCTTCTGTCGCCTCTCACTGCAAAAGTCGGCATAGGCGACCCTCCACGAACCCCATCGGCGACTCTCTGACCCTCTCTGTTCCCATTCGCACCAGGTACTTTTCTGGCACCTGGGAGCAGTTCCGATTCGCCGGGCGGCTCTATCATATCCATAACCAGGTTCCGCAGCATGCCGGCCTGGCTGGCATCTCGCCAGAAGAGCTCGAGGCCGAGCGGTACCGAGTGTGGAAATATGTAATCAGCGAAAACACCCGCCAGTCGTTCGTCGGACCCACCCCAGGCACGTCCACGAATAATTTTGAGGACCAGACGCTGTTGAGCGCTCAAGTCGAGGCAAAGTCATCCCAGACGTCGGCGAGCGATCTCGGATACGAAAACTTTTCGCTTTTGCTGTTTGAGCCCGATCGGGTTGACTACTTGCAGCTTAGCACCAGACCCCACAGCCGCACCATCTTCAAGAGCTCTCCTGGGTTGGGTGTCGAGCAGTGGTCGTTCGAAAACGTCAATCCCTGAGGCCGTTGCGACGAGCGCTTTCTCCGGTGCAGACATTCGATTGTCTCCAATATACCAGTCATATCGGTGATATATTGGGTGCAGCGTTCAGAGATGTCTCAGTCGAGAGCGGTACCGACCCGGCGTGGACATGCACTCACAGACAGGGCGACATTCCGTCAAAGCAGCCTTCGCCAGCATCAGCCATTCGAAGAGCCGCGTGTATTGTCCAAGGTTGGCGTGGCGTGCATACTTGTGTTTTGCAGTGACATTCCTGCAAGGAGCGGGGTCCTCAGATCGGCAGGTAGCTTCGCAGAATCCGGATCATCACTGAGAGGGAGTTGGGTGGAGGTGACAGTTGGCAAGCGTGAGCATCAGGGGGTAGGACTGGGAGCCCGTATTAATCCGCATGGCGCCGAGGAGCACGCAAAGAGGTCTGCGGACCTCACCCGCAGCCAGATGCCAGAAGATGCCAGAAGATGCCATCTTCCAGCGCCCCCGATGCCTTACGGCGATGCTCGCGATACGCACCCATTCGCCCCAGCATGCGGGAGAGCACAGGGAGGATGATCGGAGCGACAACGAGGGCCACGGTCTTCAAATCAAAGTCGTCGTCGTCTTCGTCGGCATCGCCACCGTGGTCCGAGTCGTCGTCAAAGACATCGGTATCGTCGAGGCCTTCCTCGTTCAGGGCAGCGTGCCGGCCGAGATGCAGGGCTTCCGTCAGGCGGTCGACCAGGGAGGTCATGGCGATCAAAGTCAAGTGCTGGGGGCGGCTGGATCAGCACGAACAGAACCGAAACAGCACCGAGACGGCCGCGAGGGCATCTCGCCATGCTCTCGCCATGCTCTCGCCATGCTCTCGCCATGCTCTCGTCCTCGCGGCCCTGCATTTCTCATCCCCTGCGTCGCATCATCGATTGCCCGTTGCAGCACATCCATCGCCCATCTCGTCGCCGATCTCATTCATCGATCTCATCCACCGATCCATTCACAGCCGCTGCAGCAGCTCCGCCATGGCCGTCATCACCGTCCACATCAAATCATCCAACGACAACAAGTTTCCTGTCTCGGTCGACTCGGATGCTGCCGTTTCCGAGCTCAAGGCCAAGATCGCTGAGCAGCTGGCCTCCACGCCCAATCCAACCCCCGCCGAGAGTCTGCGTCTGATCTTTGCCGGCCGGGTGCTCAAGGACGAGCAGACGCTCTCTGAATGCAAGGTTGCGGACGGCCACACGTGAGTGCTTCTGGGCAGTGTCGGCCTGTCGCCTCAGCATCGTCTCGGCGTATCATCGTGCTCCTCCTGGCCGTCGATATGCCCTGGGCCAGTATCGCTGCCCGATTGTTGTATCGCCGCATCGTGTACGTGACTTTCAGCGACCGCATGCCGAAAGCCGGCGACTCACCGTCTGCCTCGGATGTTCATTTCCTCGCAGCATCCACATGGTTCGTGGCAATGCCCCTCGGGCTGCACCCGCAACCCCAGCATCGGCAGCGGCCCCTGCTCCCGTCCCCGTTCCCGTTCCCGCTGCTGCTGCTGCTGCTGCTGCTGCTGCATCGACCACTCCGGCTTCAAGCACCGGCATCCCTGCCGCCACCGCCCCTGCTGGATCAACGACCGCCCCGGCGAATCCCTTTGCTGCACTTGGGGGCCTGCCGCCCGCGTTTGGCGGAATGCCTGGAGGCTTTGGCGGCATCCTCGGCAGCCCAAGTGGTCTGCCTGGAAATGCAGGCGGCATGCCCGGCAACATGGACCCCAACCTCATGGCCAACCTGATGTCCAACCCTGCGATCCTGGCCAGCATGGGCCAACTGTTCTCCAACCCCCAGTTCCTGGATCTCATGATCGCCTCGAACCCCCAGCTTGCCCAGGTCATGACCCCGCAAATGCGGGAGATGATGCACACGGAAGAGTTCCGCAGAATGATCAGCGATCCGAACGTGCTTCGGGCGACGATGGCTCTCGGAGGCATGAACGGCATGAACGGCATGGGTGGCTTTGGCGGCATGCCTGGCCTCGGAGGCCTCGGAGGCATACCCGATCCCGCCAGCTATGGCGGCGGCTTCAACCCGAACGCAGCGACCCCAGCGGCCGATCCAACTGCCACCGGCACCGCTGCCCCGGCCCCTGGCTCCTTCGCTCCTGCCTTCAACCCGGCCCTCCTCCAGATGCTCATGAACGCCAATGCGGCTCCTCCCCAGCCCCAGGGCCCGCCAGAGGAGATCTACCAGACCCAGCTCCGCCAGCTGCAGGAGATGGGCTTCTACGATGCCGCCGAGAATGTGCGTGCTCTCACCCGGACCAACGGCAATGTCGAGGCTGCGATTGAATGGCTCTTCAGCCACCCGCCCGGCCGCGGATAAGCGCTCGAATGACCCGGCGTTTTCTCGCCTGCAGTGCCATCGGCTCTTTCGCTTGGCCACCGCTTCTCGACAACGCTCTGCCTCCTCTATCCGCCACATCGTCGATTTGCCCGACCCCTCTATCCATCTATCTATTGATCTGCCAATCTGTCTCGGCGTGTTTGTTGGCTGTCTTCGGCGATGGCCACCCGTCCTCCTCGGCTAGGCTCCATCTCCTCCCCAGGCTCAAACCGGCGTTTGCGCTCTGGAGCAGTGCAAGTTGGCGTCCTGACCGATCCGAGGCTCGAATAAAATTGTTGCGCTGCAACCAAGCTGTATTTTGACAAAGTCATCCGGTCGGGCTTGGAGCTGCGGCAGCGCCGATCCACACCATGGCCAGCCGACCGATTCCTACAGCGGGGCTGCATCTGCCGCGACATTCGAGCTCGCATCTTGGTGCGGTCGTGCATCAAGATCCTTGATGATGTCGTGCACATCTAGCAACTGAATATCGCCATTGATGTGGACTGCATGGATGCCGACTTTGCGAGCGCCTTGGACGTGCTGGATGCTGTCGTCGAAAAATACGGTCTCCTCCGGAGCGAGCGAGCCCAGTGGACATGCTTCCAGGACGTGATGGAAGGTCTCCTCGTCGGGCTTGCGCATTCCGATCTTGTGGGAGTAGAAGATGCGCTCAAAGAGCGAGATCCATGTCGGGAGGCCGCCCTCGACGTCCCGCTCGATGATACGGTCGACTTCCTTCTCGTGCACTTCGTTGATGTTGGAGAGCAAGAAAATGCGATATCCGAGTCCTTGGAGTCGCTGCAGGAAGCGGATGTGGGCCATCGGGATATCCAACAGCATGGCGTTCCAGGCTGCATCGAGTGCCGAGTCCGAAGCCGATCCCAGCTGCTTCGGAAAGATCGCACGAAGATAGGCATGGATGGTTTGGCCGTCCTCCGAGCCGATGTTGTGCTGGCCCCGCTCAAAGGCGTTCATGAACCCGGACTGTCGGTGCTGCGAGAATATTTGGTTGAAGTCGTCGATGCCAAAGCTGTCCTTGAAGGCTTTGGATGTCAGGTTGTAGTCGAGGTTGAGGATGACCCCGCCGAGGTCGAAGATCACGTTGCGGATGACCATGGTGCTGTTCCGGCCAGATGACGATGAGCAAAGGAGCCCGGGGATGATCCGACAGCGACGCCGGATCGAGACGGCGACAGCAATCCGCACACCACAGCGAGCGCAGAAAGCGGTCCAAGCAAATGGCTGCCATGGCCGCCATGGCCCGCTCGTTCGTCCTCCAGCAGATGCAGCTCTGTGCAGCACAGCATGGCCGTGACGAGCCCATGCGAGGCAGATGATTGGAGGCACCCAGGCTTCGGCATGCCGATCGAATGAGATGTATATTCGCTCACCCGAGAGCACTTGTACTTCTGAGTACTTGCGGCAGCACCGACTCTCTTCCAACCCTCCTTCCCCTCCCCCTCCCCTCCCTGAGTACCCAGCGACCCTTGGCTAGCCCAGTGCAATTTGCTTGGTGTACTCCCACACAATCAGAGCGCCGCTGACGTGGACATTGAGCGATCTGGACCGGACAGATACGACAAGCGTTAGGAGCGGGGACTGATAACAGCCCAGAGCGCCTCTGCACTCAGACAGCGTCAGAGTCTCGCTCATACCTAATCACTCCATACTGCGGGATCTCCAGAATGTGGTCGAGAAGGGGGAGAAGGTTTGGTGTAATGCCTTGCCGCTCCTTACCTGCGTGGATGCGCACCCAAATCGAAAAGCATCAGTTGCGACGTTCTCTGGCACAAGGTCATCATCCCAAATGGCGATGGCAATGGTCCGGGGCGTTGTGCTGTTCTTACCGAGAACCAGAACACTCTTTTTGGGAAAGGCGAAACGCTCGATTGAGACGCTGTTGGTGGCTTGCTCGATGCCAAGCAGCGAGTAGCCCTCCTCCTTCTTCTTGAGCAGATACTCCGTCAGGCCACTTTCCTTGACCTGGGTCGGGCGAGCCAACAGTGCGAGTAAGATTCCTGCCTATTCCGGCGACGATCACTTGCGGGACGCTTTTCAGCGGCAACACATACCTCGAGCATCGGCATCCATCGGTCGGCCGTCACCGCCAGTCCTTGGAATATTGGGTCGTCCTTGATCTGAGCGTCGACACAAGCGGATCGTTGCTCAGCCGCGACACAGTCGCAATCCGGTCGTCGCCCTGGGAGAACCGTGGTCTGATCCTCGGTGCATTGGCTGCGTAGCTTACCTTCAAGTTGTCAACGACCAGCAACTCTGCATTGAAAATCTCACAGGTTCTGCACAGTCCACCCAAGTTGGGCGCTTTGGAGATCAAGCTGGCAACCACAATCAACGGATGGCGGATCTTCTGCATTGCGGGGACATTGCTCATGTCAGCGCTTTCGGGTCCATCCTGCTCACGCCAAATGACTCGCGCATGTGGGAACAGAGGCCTCCTTCCGGCCCAAACTGTGCATCATGGCCAACCTTTTGTCGATCTTCTCGCTCTCTAGACAAGTCGATGTCGGTCTCCATCATTGCTTCCCATGGAACAATCTTTCTTTGGATAGGGCCGTCGATCTCGGCTACACTGTCGTCAGCATGGCCATCGGATCGGCGTTTGTTCTCATATGCCTCACCGTAGCTGGCGAGGTAGTGTGAATGCATTTTAGCTTGTCATTCCACAGAACTTCCCCAGTCGGATCGAGTCATGCTACTCACATTGCAGCTAGGTCTTGATTCCACCTCTCCCGAGCGAACCCGGGAGAAGCCAGCGGAAGTGAGCGGCCATCGGCTGGGTTGACGCGCGCGAAGGCGAGCTGATGCATTAAAGTCGTTCGGCCCCGAGGTGTTGGCGTTGATGACAGGGACGAGGGTCGAATCAGCAATGAATACGACCTCAAAACCGGCATCCGACCCAACACGCCTAGAGCTCTATGTATCCGAAAGCAGCGGCGATGAAAAGCGCCGTGCGGCGATCGCTAGTTCACCAAAGTTGATGCAGACACAGCTGTGGGTATCCAGTCGAGACACACCATCCATGTCCCTCGCTGATAGAATGCCTGCTTACTGTACCCACCGCAGCGACTCGCTCCTCCTCGACAATGTCCTGCACAATCATTGATCCCCGGAAGATAAACTCGAGCGTAACGTCCTTGAGCGGGTCGAACCCGCCTCCCAAGATATACGACTTGTCGCACTTCTCGCGGTACTTGATACAGTCGGCGTTGTCGGTAATGAACTTTGCCATGTGCGTCCCAAACATCTGTCCTTCGACGACTTCACGGAGATGCTCGTGCGACGAGCAATACGACCACGCCCGGAAGAGGGCATACTGGCTGAACAGCCGAATCGTAAAGTGGTGGCTGGTCGTCCATGGCGATGCAAGCACAAATATCTGAAATAGCGGTACGAGCAGCAGACCCTCATCAGCATGAGGGTTTCGGATGCGTGGGATAGCTGCAGTCAATACTGACCTTTTCGAAATAGCTCCTCTGGAAGGCCGGGTCCAGGTGATCGCCGACATGGACAGCAACGGTGAGGAGAGAGCTCACCAGTTGGGCCCGAGCGGATACATTGGCGAGCATGCTGGTTCCGCATCAGAGGTTAGATCCATAAGCCGGCCTCGCAGCTTCAAACTAGCTCCGCGAAGGAGGCACAAGAGGAGACCGACGGGTTGGTGGACAAGTGCTCGTGGATATAGCGCCAGTCTCGCCGGAAGATGGGGGGAGGGTGTAGACACAAACACTTACGTCCAGGCTTGCTCCATGGTCGACGGATAGGCGATGGCGATGCGCATCACCGCCCACTCGATGTAGAAACGGGTCGACACAATGTGCTCTCTCTCCATGCATTTCAGAAGCAGCCCCATATACCCCGGGGCCTCGCTCTCTTCCACAAAATGCAGGATAACGTGCACAGCAGTCCACAGGCGGACCTACAGATCGTGAGATGGAGTCGCATCAGTTGGGCATCATCGAATGGGGTTGTCGAAGCTGCGATCAATCGTCTGGCCATGCATCACATCTGCAGGCTTGATCTCAAGCCGCGTTGCCCACCTGCTTCTTGTGGTTGAAAGTGTCCATGTGCCTGGCTTCAAACTCCCCACAGACATGTCGCTCCAGCAGTGCCCGGAGGAGCTTCAGAGCCACTTGGGCCTCATGTGGGTTGCTGCGGTCCAGGCGCGACAACAAGTCATTCATCTCGACACGGACAATGTAGTCGTTGAGCGAAAAGTTCCAACCAGCCGTCCTGACCAATTTGGAATAGCAGTCACGGATGTGATCAGAAACGATGCAGACTCGCTCCTCACAAGGGAGAGCGCGTTGCAGCAGATCGGCACCGACTGTTCTTGGCAGACAAAATGAATAGCAGTTGACAGGCGTGCTCTACCCGCTCATCTCGTCCAGCTCCTCCTTGGCGTGCGTTTCTTGGTTCAGCTTGAGGGCGATGGCTGCATCCAGTTTGTGCTCATCTTTGTCCTTGTCTCTTGCAGGTCCATAGAGAAGTAGGTCCAACACCTCACCCAAAAGCTCCTCGAGCAAACAGAGTTTGGCACCAGACCGCCGCGACTGCTCGATCGACCGTAGTAGCTGGTGATACAGCAGTGTCGAAAACTTTGGGGCGATGCCTTGTCGAATCTCGCTCCATTGCAGTAGCACGCGAACAACCTGCATATGCGACCGCAAGAGAAAGCCTGATCAATTCGGTGATATCGTGGGACGATCTATAGATCGTAGCAACAAGAATCGTGTCTCAACCACCCTACCCTACCTTCTTGACGGGGTTGCCCTCTCCATAGAGACGCTTGTCGTTCAGCACACTGGGTGAGAAAAGCAATTGCAACAGCTGGTCGAGCAATGCCAAGAAAAATCGCGAATTTGACCAGTTCTCCTCGAGGATGGCGATTGTGTAGGAAACGATGTGATCGATCTGACTCAACACCAGTCGGTCAGTAACGAGAGTGCCCTCCATCAATTGGCATTTGATGCTTGAGCTGGAAATCAAGCCATGTGCCCCCCTGCCACTAACCTCTTCGACACTCTTGTCTTCCTGCAAATCGATCGACAGTCGAATGACTTCCAGGAGAGTCGGTGCCGTGACTTCTGTGGCATTCTCCAGCTCGTCAATCAACTGGCCGATAACACGACGAGGCAACAGAGAGGACATGTACTGTCCAACCAAGAGGAAGTTCAGATGCATCAGTCATGCTCCAGCCGCGCCCCAGCCGCCTCGGCGCCATCAACACACCCTGCAGATGCTTACTTTGATCTGCAGCTCAACGAGAGCGCGGGCAGCGCCAAACTGCGCGACCGTAAAGGTCTGCTGGATGCTGTTCCAATTCTTTTGTCTAAGACGGAGGATGCGAATGCAAAAGCAACCATCAGCATCTGCAAGGCGACGCAACAATGCCATTCCGCAGTGGTTCCAAGGGTAATTACGATATATCCGCATGCTCTTAATACAGAAATGCAGAAGCAGACATACCGGTCCTCGATGTCATTAAAGATCTTTATCATCTTGGTTTCGGTCAAGAACAACTGGATGTCGGGCAGACTCGCAAGATCCGGCCTGATCCCATGGCGAAGCAGTGTATCTGCCGCGACAGTGAACAGGTTCAAAGCCGCGTACTTGGCCCATTGTCTTGCAGCCGTTGTCTGGGCTGGGCGATGCGATATGGATGAGAACCCATGTTCCCACACACTCGCCAATCGCACCTTGTGACGAAAGAAATGCAATACTCACGCTCGCATGCCAGAATCTGGAGATTGTTGGTGCTAGTGGCGACCCATTTGATGGCATAGCCTGCAGCATCAGCTTCGCATCGGTCGCTTCCAGGCTGGAGCCACGAGAGACTCAGGATTCGCTTCAAAAATTGCGCTTGCACTACGATCATATCCATGTCTGGAAGATGAAGGGGTGCCGGCCACGAGCACGATTCAATTCACCGAGCACTCCTACTACAGGAGCATGGGATTATGCATACTCGTGATCAGCGCTGAATGCAACAGAATGCCTGAGCTCACCTCGGTGCTGGTCGTCTACCGTGCAAAGCTCGGCCTCGAAGTACACCGTAGCGGATTGGAGGACCTCGTGAAAGGTTTCAAAGAGCAAGAAGATTGCTGAAGGGCTCGGCTGTGAGAATAGTCGTGTGGTACTGCGCGCCGGTACATGGTGTTGTGCATCGCGACTGGCTACTTACGAAATCCGACCTGAAGACCCTCGAGACCCTTGCAGACCTCCTCCATAAGGATGATGCGTTGGTGCCGAGCAATTCGGGGTGTATAAGGGTGGTGCAGCGTCGATAGTCCGAGAAGCAGTGGGTCAAGCACATGCCGAATCGCCGCGGCAGACTCTTGCATGGCACTGCCATCTACCAAGAACACAATCATGCGACTGATTCGGCAGGCCATTTCCTGGATGTTTTCTTGAGAAGGCACTGGGATTCAACAGCAAACAGTATGGCAGGATCAAAGGATTAGACAACACGAGTGCTGGGCGCCATAGCCGTAACCCAGAACCAGCGCGCAAGATCACGCAATATGATGTGGACCAACAACCTACCATCCGCGTTGCTTTGCAATGACAAAAACGATCGCACACTGCTACAGAGCCCCTGAATGAGCCATGTACCCTGCTCTTGGTTCTTTGTGATATTGGATCGGCAAGCACCATTAGCTATCCGCACATGCATCACAGGCACACTTCAAGGGAGCCGGCTGGTTCTTACTGATGCATCGATCGAGTGAAGCCACGCTTTGATGGACAAGAACTCTGGGGAACTAAACCCGACGGCATCTTCGTTCATCACGCTCGAAATGACTCTGCGAAGCAGTGATATGTGAGTTACCCAAGCAAAACGACAGTGGGAGATGGTGCAACGTCGTCAAGTCGAATCACCTCGCGAGATGCTCGTAGGTTGTCTGGGTCGAGTCGGTTAGCCGAGCTATAGCTGCTATCTCAAGGCGACGAAGGTATTTGCGCGAGTTGAGTTTACTGGACACCAGCAAACAACGATGCAGCCCGAGCAGAGCATGGGAGGAGCACGAGTGGTAATTTCATCAGTATACAATGCTGTCTGATTGATTGCGCATCACGCATCAAAGAGCGCCTCATATGTTGCGATGACGACCAACCTCCAGACGTTGCTGGCCTTTTCGCTATCCAGAACATTCATGAGAAGCTGGAGATCCTTTGTAGCCCATGGACGGCACATTTCCGAGATCCGATGCGCCTCGACGGCGTCCATGATGCCTTGCAATATAAACAGCGCAGCAAACGGGCAGTTGAATCGAGGAAGGTTGGCGATGGCCATGGAGAGGAGCCGGCCCTGGAAACACATCACGTATCAGCGGCTGATCACAATACGGCGGACCGACTCGCGATCCGGCCTTACCTGATCGCTGACCGAATACCCGCTCAGGAGGCGTCCAATGAACTCCTTGAGCTTCTCTCCCATGGGCGATATGAACAGACCCAAGCCCGGAATGGTGTAGAACATGGTGACGTCGATGTGCTTATGGAAAAAGTCTGTGTATGACAGTGTCCTGTCAGCGCAGATGTGCATGATAGCGACCAATTGCGGCGGACGGGGTTGCCGAAACTCTACCTGTGAGAAACTTCCACTGCTGGCCCAGAAGGAGGGTCAGACTGTCTTCCAAAGACAGGATGTATTCGATGACCTTTTTTCGAATGACCAGTGTAAAGTTCTGGCAGCCCCGCTCAAATAGGAGGCACCACCAGGATACATCAATCTTGAGAGTCGATCCTCGGCTTTCCTTGGGCTGCATGAACGCAGAGAGCTTGGGAAGGATGGGCTGCAAAGGTTACGAGAAAGATTACACGGGATGAGTCGATGTTGCCTTGCGCCATGGATCAATCCAACAAGCACAGGGTTTGTTGGAGTTGTATCATCAAGGCGGGTTGATCTCGTACGGGGGGCTTACCACCACGAGGTGTGGATAGGACTCTTGCATGGTGTCGAAAAGCAAAAAGAACTCGTCCCACATTGCCGAATACGTCTTTGTATCTGCGCTGCTCCATTGGAAGTATCTGGGGGGGAGGCCAAGACGTATAGCGTCCAGAGTCAGCGCCGTGATATGCTGAAGCTGCCTCGGATCCAAATCAGCTGGGCTATCTGAGCAAGCACGCACCGAGTCCAGGGACGGTCATTTTGGGAAAGCTTGCTGTGAAACTGTTTTGAAAAGTCGACGACCCGTTTCAGCAAAAACAAAGAGTATTTCATGGCAACATTGTCCGAGCCCTCGAGCGATGTCTGGAAGTGGAAAGAGGGGAGTTCAGCAGCCGTACATCATCGACTTTAGCGGTAGGATGAGCGGCATTGAAATTGCTCATTAGGAGGCATGTCTCTCCGAATACGCCCAATACAACCAGCTCAAAGTCGACATGTGCAACGAATGGTCATCCGCCTCGCCCAAGCCTGCTGATTCAGATTGATGGGACCACGACTACTATCGATCTGTCGAGCGCGATCGCTTTGAGGATCGTGTACCTGAATGATCTGAAAGAGCGCAGGTTCTTTGCGCAGATCAAGGTCTGCATGCCGCACGAGCTGGAGCCGCCCATTGCGTTCCTCCAGCCCGAAGAAATAATCAAACAGGCGACACAGTGCGCCGGGCGCCTCCTTGTACAAAACATGCTCTGAGCCAAGCTCTTCATGGATCGTCAGTACTCGGGTCCAGATAGCCTGCATATGTGATGAGAATGAGTCAGCTGTATCGGGAGAGTACCTCTCCCTTGGCTGTTGGTATCTGCAGGACTGCGTACCTGGCACCAATCTGGGTGTTTGGCAGAGCCCTGTGAGGTGTTCCAAGCGAACATCGCAGGAACCTGCTCGTTTCCGACCTTGGCCCGAATAACCGGGTCGCCGCATCCCCACAGCCTCAGAATCGAGCTGAAAATCGAGTCCAGGACCTCTTCTTCAATGGAATCCAGATGGGTGCTTCTTCGGAAGACCCGCAAGAAGTACTCGAGTCCCCAGACGACGGCCAAGCTGTTCTCGCTCGAGTGCGTGCTGCTGCGGATCATGTTATCGGAATCGGTATGCGACTTGAAGACACAGTAGTAGTTCTTGTAGGGTTTGGCGCTACCAATGAACTCGCTGATCCCATGGAGAGCGTCCGCGGTGATTCTCGAAAAAAACTCGGCGTTTCCTAGGCTGATCTCCACCGCGGTATCGACGACTGCAATTGAGCGACCGTCAAGGGACCCGCCGATGTGAGCCGAAGTGCGATGACAGCCCATTTCATGTCGCTACGTCTGTGCTCCTGTCGTTACGATCGGTAGCGCCGCAGAATTGGCGAGATCCGCTTACCGCAGCGACAGGCCATGTCCTGCTTGCAAACGTCGGGCTCCTGCTGCGCCTGCTCGGATAGGTATCGTTGAACCGCAGCTGTGTAAAAGCTCTGCAGTGCTCTCTAGATATGAATGTCATCCCGTCAGTTGTTAGCTCAAGGCGTCATGCCCTCGATCGTTCCAGGAACAGTATTACGGCGAGGCCTGTGTGGCGCAATACTCCGGCACATACCTCTCTGATGGAGGCACATCCCGCAGCAATTTTGACCGCAGAGAGATAGGACTTTATGCGAGCAAGTTGCTGAGTTGGATCGGACACGCATTCGCTCTCCCGCTTGAGGTTGGCCACGATATCGAGGAACGGCTCGGGCCCCGAGGCCTTGCAACAGAAGCCAAATCGAGAGCATCAGCGGCCCATCCGTATTAAACTATGCGCTTGATGTGACTGTTGTGGCCGTGCACCACGAAGCTTTCGGGCGGGAGGAATACCTTCAGGATCGAGCCGTATATCAGATCAGTCTCAGACATGGGCCGGAGTCGAGAAGCGATGCTATTGGTGCTGTCGATTTTCTCAGAGCAGAGGATCGTGACAATCGTGATGTCCCAGGCAATCCAGGCGACCCGGCGATCTCGACAGCCAAGCAGGCGCCCGCCGGGTGGATGGACTTTTTTTTTTTTTTTTGGGCCAGGGCGCCCCCGTGCACGCACAGAACGGACCAACAGGCGGGCCTGTCCATCAGCCTGCCCCGTCCTGGAACCGTGGGTCCTCGCCCGATTTCCGTCTCGCTGCGTCCTTCTCCAGAGAGCCCCAGACGCAGACGCAGGGGCGGCGCCGGACACACCCGCGCATAGATTCAGCAAGCGGCGCAAATCAACGACATGGATGCCGTGAAGCCTGAGGATCTGTACGAGAAGCTCGAAAGAGTTGGTGCGTATCGGCTGCTCGGCTCATTCACATCGGCTCTTTCTGCTTTGAAACCCCACAACCCGTTGCCGGCCGGCCGTTTGGCCATGTCGAGCAGCTCTGCAAGCCCCCTCGGCGCACAACAGCCTCTGACGGCCTCCCAATTTGTATGCCCGATGAAACTACAGGCCGTGGGTCGTTTGGCGAGGTCTTCAAAGGGTAAGTGGGCCGTCTCCGATCTCCCTCATGAACGGCGTCACCATCGGGGCGCCCCAAGCAGCATAGTATCGGGCAGAGGGCAGCCCATCGATCCTGTCCACCGTCGTTACTTTCGAGTGTGAACATGGGCCATGCACTTTTCCGAGTGCTCATGTCGCAGGACCCTACAGGCGGTAGTCGAGAGTGCTTGCATGTGCCGAATCGGCCCTGCTCCTGGCTTGCATCTGCTCGCGGCTGGCTTGACGGCACTGGCCTGGATGCCGGAGCGGCCCATTCACTCTGCATGCCATCTGTACGACTACAAAGCCGAAACAAAAAGACAAACTTGTTTGTCGCAATCAAGGTGCTGAACCTCGATGCCGACGACGATATCCTGGATGTCCGGAAGGAAATCAGCCTGCTTTCCAACTGCGACTCGGAGTACATCACCCGATATCACGGCTCGTTTCTCAACGGTACCAAGCTGTGGGTCGTCATGGACTATGCTGGTGGCGGCTCAATGAGGAGCATTGTGAGTTGCCCGCATGCCGCTCCCATTGTCTGCAGCGTTGGCTGAATTGCAGCCAGGGTCCTGATGCTCACGGCTATTCCTCATTGCACCAGCTCAAGTCCGGGCCCATCGAGGAGCCATACATTGCCGTGATCGTCCGCGAAGTGCTGCAGGCCCTTATCTATCTGCACAAGCACGCCCATATCATCCACCGCGATATTAAGGGTAGGTACCATGACATGGTCGATGCATGTTCTGGCTGGGCTATGTTGCAGCCGCATAGCTCCCCCCACTCATCGGGACGACGACCGAAACCGCAGCCGCCAACATCCTCCTCACCGACAACGGGTCTGTCAAGCTTTGCGACTTTGGTGTGGCCGGCCAAATGAGCAAAGCGCAGAAACGCTACTCGTTCGTCGGGACGCCCTACTGGATGGCGCCGGAAATCATTATCCACAGCGCCTATGGCTACAAGGTATGGGGGGCCAACAGGAGCTCTGGTAGCACGCACACATGGATCGCCGGCGCAAGCGAAAGGCAGTTGCGATGCCGTCAGTCACAACGACAGGTCGGCCATAGGAGTGAACAGCTAATCATGCTAATCCTCAATCCCTCGCTCGGACAAGGCCGACATCTGGTCTCTGGGCATCACCATCATCGAGCTCGCAACCGGCAACCCTCCGTTCTCCGACCTGGACCCGCGCAGAGCCATCTTCCATATCCCGCGGTCCAATCCCCCCAAACTCGAAGATCGTTTCACGCAGGCAATTCGCGAATTCATCTCCTGTTGTTTGCAGCAGAACCCCGACGATGTAACTCGATCGTCCTGCTTTCGTTTGAGTGGTCTTTCTCGTGCGTGTGGTTTGTCGTGCCTTGGCCACCTCAGCTCACCTAAGTAATGTCCATGAATCCAGCGGCTGTCGGCCGAGGATTTGTTTAACAGACTGTTCGTCAAGACCGCCAAGCCCACTTCGATACTGCAAGAGCTTTTGATCCGTCATCGGTCGTGGACGGAAGCCAACAAAGAAACAGCAACGATATATGATCCGACGTAAGCCTGTTTCAACATCGCTGGAAAGATGCTCGGCATACGATCGGGGCCGTCTGTTTGTGAGCTTTATATGAACGAGTTGCGACACGGACGCTCCACATTTGATGTGCCACATTGGCCTCCTCAGATCATCGATACCAGAGCGTCGGATTCGCATCGGGAACATCATACCGAGCGACGCTAATACGGCCATGCACCAAAGCTGTTGGTCGTTTTGCGATACTGTACACGGTAGACTGACCCGTCACTCGCTCACCTAGTGCCAACGGCGACCTGGATCGCTCGCTTGACGAATGGAACTTTGATACCGTTCGTATCTCAAAAACAACATCAGATGGAGCCGCGGAGGACTTTGCAGGATCCCCCGCTGGCGACGCCTTTGACACGATCAAAATCACTCCGCTTTCGGTCCTGGATGCCAAAAACGCATTGTCGCCGCACGAGATGGCCAGCGCAGAGTCAAGCGATTCAGTCCCGGTCGACAGAGCTGCAGGCGACCCTGCAGTCGACAAGCCGACATCAACCGTCCTCCCCGAGTTTCCTCCGCTTGAGGGCCTCTCTAGTGGGCTCGGTGAGCTCATCCAGGACTTTATCAGCAAGGGCGGTGCCTCGGACCTCCCTCCAGAATCGACCGAGGCGGTACTGTTTTTAGGAATGGAGGGCGCATCGATGAAGCAATGGAACAATCCCGAATACGACAAGTCTGTGGCTGCAGATTTTTCCACGCCCAGCGGAGAAGAATCCACCAATGACAACGCCAACGTCGGTGCTGGTGCTGGTGCCAGTGCTATTGCTGGTGCCGGTGCCAGTCCCGCAACTCCGACCCGACCCGACCCGCCGATACCTCCCCCGAAGCAACAGGACGTCCTGCAATCGGATCTTTCTCGTCAAGCTGGTCCAATAGCACCCTCTCGCGGCAGCAGCAGCAATATCGGCATCCCAACCCTTGGTGGAAACAGGATGACAGAGGTACTCGAAGCCCGCCCGACTTCTTTGCCACGAACGAGCGCTTCCTTGCAAACAGCAACTGTCACCAAGCGTCGGACCGGAGCCAATGAGACACAGGCCGACAAAGATTCTGTCGACCGCAGCCTGGTACCTGGCCCGTTCTCACCCACCCACTCCAATGCACCCTATGGTCCACTGCACTCAGCCTCCAAAGCGACCATAGCCTCGGCCGCGCCGATGCCGGCCCCGCCGATACAGCGCTCGTCATCTCAAAAGTCGCTTGGGCACGCGCCCTCTGTCTCGACCGTTTTGTCGCCGCAGAGCGTCGTTGCCCAGGCGTCGCAAGCCTACGGATCGCCTGTTCGCAGAATTGCAACCTCCGAGCTTGCCGGGTCTCCCCGTTCCGTTGGTGCCGCCCAGCCGGCATCCCCACAACCGCTTTTGATCCGGGAGCGCTCGCGATCATCGTCCAACGCCCCGATCCCGCGGACTCATAGTACCGGGTCTATTCAATCGCCCGCCTCGAGCCCAGATATCTACAATCTTTCATCACCGCAGCTTGCGACTCCATCTAGCGGGCATTCCAAGACCCTGAGCGCTGTCAAGCAGATGCTTGGCTTCCAAGGCACCTCAGCATCCAGTCCCACCTTGTCGTCTATGCTCTCCAGCAGTCGCGAGCTTGCAACCTCGATATTTTCGAAAGGTTCGAGCTCGGCGAGCGGCTCTGGATCCTCTCTATCGTCTTCGAACTCGCCATTGTCTCCATCGCTGCGAAAGCAAAGCCTCTCATCTGCGATACGGCCGGACTTTATTCGGACACACGCCGTGTCGACATCGATGGACGAACGGATTCATCTCTTCAGCCCGGATTCCCACCACCCGCCCCCTGGCAGTACCAATCGAGCACGAGGCAGCAGCATACCAGTCGCATTCAACAGCGGACGCACACCAGTTCGCAGTCTGGCACGAGGCCACGAGCGCTCGGCGTCTTTTGGCGGAACAGCCTCGGCCCAGCACCTTATCTCTGGCGGTAGCGCCCATGTGGCCAACGATGTGCCCGACCGCAGCCGCCAAATGAGCTCCAGTAAGAGTCGGGCCATGTCGCTCTCTCCTGGACGGCAAATGGCAACAACGCTGAGCCCTGGGCTCCGCAGAAACACCAATTCGAATAAGGAGCGCCGTAAGCGCAGCGTCAGCCGCGATCCATCGGAGCGGGTATGTGAGAATGCACATGTCAGTTCCTCCAGCGGCGTCCCCGCTCTGTCGCATCTGTCTCATCATCTAACAATCTGGCGATCTGAAAATCCGGCAATGCACAGGGACGTGGGTTTCATCTTGATGCGTCATCCGTGCAAATGCCACCGCATTCCCAGCGGCTCGCTCGGCACCATTCCGCCGGCGCCGCTGAGAACTTTCCGAATGGCCGTCCGCCAAGTATTGATGCGACCCAGCACGGCCTTGCTGTCCTGTCGCTGGCTGACCGGGAGGATGGTCTATTAGAGGAACTCCGAGCCCGCATGGACGAGACGATCCGCCTTTTGGAGCTATTCGAAGCCGAGTTCTCGGTGCTAGATCCATGAATAGAGTATTTGCTGACGGCTTGCTTCGATGTTTTGAGCATGGTACGAGGACCTGTGGCAGCGCAGTCCACTCCTTGACGTCCCCGTCGATGCGTGTGTACTATGGGAGTACCCAAAGCGAAGTGGGAGATGAGATGGTCGAAGCGGGAGTTGGCTCGCCATCCACGCCCATTTTCAGGGCGCCATCTTCTCTCACCCAGCCGCGACGGCCGGACCATGGAGAATGCTCACAGATCAAGATATCGAGGACGCTCTTGCGTTTGCGGCCGTGCTTGCCGGGGATGCCCCAGTCTCGGATCTTTCGTCCCTTCCATGGGCCCGCGGCAGATGGAGCGGTAGGTCGACCTTGGATGACAGCCCAACACAGATCACTGCCCTGATCGACCCGGGCCATCCAGACCAGACTCTGTCTATACCGCCTCTCACCGACAGCAACCCTTGCTTTGCTTGGCCCCGAGCCGCTCAGATCTTATCCTGGATGATTATATCTGTGCCATCCAGCACACAATCCAAGATGCCATCGGATGCTACAAAGTAAAGCTTGGATCGGCTCAAGCGAGCTCCATATCATGCAACCTCTGTCGGGCAGAATGGGGCGGAATCGAGCCAATGCCGGCTGGACATGCATACCGCCTGTCTGTATTGCTCCTGCCGTCTTGGGCGCCGCCTTCTATCGCAACCGCTTGCGCTAACGAGACTATGGCTGTGCCGCCGGTGACTGCTGTTCCCCCATCCTGGCATACTCGGGCATATCCGCCGCCTGCCCCTCTTTCCAGGAATACGGTTTGGACCGATGGTGCACCCAAAGGCTTCCCGATATGCTCAAGAATATTGAATCGATTCTCGGTGCTGCTCTGAATCTCCCTGGAGAAATCAACCACGACTGGATCCTGGACCAGCTGAGAGGCGAAGCCATCTATGAGCTGTGTCCGTTCCTCCCGCGGGTGCTTGAGCGCTTGCTGTCTCGTCACGTCACATATTACCAGCGGACCGATCGTCCCGAATATCGATATGGTATGGTATATACTGACAGGCTGGCCTTGCATGAGCCGTTGTGGAGCAACAAGCCACCGAATGCATGTTCGATACTGCTCGGGGCTGACTAGGCGACCTGTTCGCCTTTTGATCTGCTCATGCGTCGCCGCCTGCATGGTCGCCAGTTTCGAATGTCTGCGGCGATCTCAACCGCCTTGGCCTTGGTCTCGTTTTGACGGATCCGGTGGCAACGGTCCTGTTCAAGTCAATCGATTCCAAGCTGTCACGGAGCTGCAAGGCCGTCTTCCACAAACGCACACTCGGCCCATGCCTACGATGGATCGACGATTATCTGATCCCCTGGCTTTGCATTGCTTTTGGATGCGATGGTGAGTATTGCTCTGGCGCATTATGATCCTGCTTCAAGCGGTGGCAGACCGAGGTAAATCGGACCCACTTGACATTACCGGGAGTGTGTCGGACTCTGATTCAGGCGGTGCTCCTAATTCCATGTGGACAATCCAGACTCGAGTCAAGACGATTTCATCTATCCATGGCGGACGCGGTTGATTCGACACTTTCATCGGTGCTTCTTTGGTCTGAGGTAAGTCTCTGCTTCTGCTTGACTCGGCTGGCTTGGATTGGCGGCTTGAGCATCAGCATCAGCATCAGCATCAGCATCAGCATCAGCATCAGCATCAGCATCAGCATCAGCATCAGCATCAGCATCAGCATCAGCATCAGCATCAGCATCAGCATCAGCATCAGCAACATTCTCACCCATGTCATCATCGATAGGGTCAGCGAGCTCTTTGAAATCATTGTCGAGTTTCCGTACTCGCGATGTGCGCTGTTGGATCTCTTGGTATGTACAAGCTGCCATTGAGTGCATTTCATCGTCAGACAGCAGCAATGGCAACTCACTAACACTCACTTCCCACACAGGAGTCGCTGAAGGTGACGGATCGCTCCGAGCTCCTAGTCAGCTCGCTATCAAAATCGTAAGCCGCCGATACACCCCAGCGCAACGATCGATCGTTCAGCATCCATTTCCTCTCCCCAATGACTATGTCACAAGTGCTGGATATTCACAATCTTCATCTATCCTTGTCGGCCCTGGCTCGACGGCTTTGAAGCATCGGCAAGCGCTTGCTTCAACCGGGTGCAACCACCGCAACGATTGTGGATTTCTACATCGCACTACAGAAGAGCGTACTGCTCCTCGATCCAGTCGGTGCGATGACGCAGACTCTAGGGGACCCCATCAAGCAGTACCTCAGGTGCGCCTATTGTGCGCTACCCTCTCCCGCTCAGTAGCCCGCTCCCGTTCGCTAGCCCGAAAGCCCGTGGTGATTTTTGATTGGCTTCAGAACAGTAGCAAGGATGGACCAGGTCCTGGAAGCTCTGCGAGTAGCGCGGATCAGTTGTCTGACCATGGATCTGTGTTCATTCCCAGACAGCGAAGTGACACCGTCAAATGCATCATATCAAAGCTGATCGATAGCCCGGGGAGCGAAGGTGGACAACACGACGACGGGAACAACGACTTGGCTGTCGAATCTGAAGGTTTGAATCGGCTCCGATCTGGCATTCGTGCATTGGCTTGCCGACCACGCCCTGGAGATTGCCTCGCACCAGGAAGACGAATATCGATTGCGGTGCACTAATAATTGTTGATCAAATCGACCCTCCCCTCCCCAGAAGGTCCCCTTCCAGAATCGATCGTCCGAAATCTGCTTAGCATCTACGATACTTACGATGTGTTTGTCAAAGAGTTTCAAAGTTCTCTCGCGAGCCGGCTGTGCCGTTTGCCCAATTACGACACCGTTCTCGAGGTAGGTTGGGTCGCGTTGCTAGATGCCTGGCTTGCCATCAAGGTTGTTCTGACGTTTCTGGGCAAATCAGATGGCCCAAGTTGAGCACCTCAAGACTCGCATCGACGAATCAAACCTACAAAACTGCGAAGTGATGCTGCGAGACATTTTCGACTCCAAGAGGATCGACAGCCTCATTCACGAAACCGGTTTCTTCAAGGTATTTTTGCCCAGGGATAGATGGTGATGGGCAGCTCTGATGCTAAACGACCGAGCGGTGGATGGCACTTTGCTGACGATTGAACGCCTAGCAGGTCCCACTCCACAGCAGGATTCTGTCTCGGCAGTACTGGCCCCCTTTGGAACAGGAGATGTTCAAGCTACCTGATGCGGTGCAGAGGTACGGACAGTCTTGAGCTGCACTGCATCACTGCATCACTGCGTCACTGCATCACTGCATCACTGCATCACTGCATCACTGCGTCACTGCGTCGATCGATAAGCACGTGTTGTTGATGATGCTCCGTCAAGTAAATGACTACGTCTTGTTCAATGCCCTCTGCGACCATGCTCAAAGTCAAATGGAGGAGTACCAGAAGATGTATGGGGACATCAAACAGGGACGAGCACTCAAATGGATACCGTCCGCTGGAACAGTCTCGTTGACACTCGATTTGAAGGATCGCCGGCTCACTCTAGACGTGACACCTTTCCAGGCATCGATCATCTCGTGCTTTGAAAACCAAGGTTGGCTTGCAGCAAGATCGCTCTGCACGCCTACAATCTCGCCATTGGCCTGGACAACATTAACGATGGCTTGTGGTTTCCCCGTAGCGGAATGGACCCTTGCAAAGCTCGCGGCCCATCTTGAAACTTCGGATAGCACCCTCAAGAAGAGGATGGCATATTGGATAAAGATGAATGTCATATCAGAGCCGGCCGACGGCGTGTATAGACTGATCGAGGAGTTGGATCCTCTTGCTCACGGTAAACTGGCCGCCAGCAACATCCAATTGTGCTTGCTCTCTTCGGCTGGGAATCAACTGATAATGGCTGCTTGTCTTTGCCACCCACATTGGCACTGAATTGTGTACAGATGCAGAGGTGAAATCCGCGTTTGTCCCTGCCAACGACGCTCATGGGAGGCCGGCCCAACGGACCACGGCCGAGCCCGAAGAAATGTGGGCATTCCATATTCAAACAATCATGGGGCTGTTCCCGGCGCTTACGGCTGAGGAGCTGCTGCAGAAGATGCAAATGATGTCATTTAATGGAAATGTGGATAACGTCAAGGCGCTGCTCCAAGTCCTCGTTGTTGACGGAAAGGTTAAAGCCTGCGGGCAGACATATTCGCTCAAGCAGTAGCGGAACTTGGAGGGCATGGTGATTCCAAAGTCGCATGTCCGGATTGTATTTTCGTAACCATCCGACTAACAAAATATTATAAGAGCAAAGCAAACACGGGATGGCCCATGTGCAATGGGCATATAGGGTACAGATGCAACAAATGCTCAATGGAATGGACGGAAGGGGGCAGGGGGCAGGAGTCGAGTGAGGGCAGGGTCGATGGAAGACATTCTCAGTGTATGGGATGTACACTTTATTCAGAAAAAAACGGGACAACATAGCCGTTTCCATGAACATGTAGTATGTGCTGTGCTTGCGTCAAGCAAAGCCACAAGAAATAAAACAGATCACTTTGGCAGCCTCCGAGTGAAGACCGCCGGTCGCTCTCCGATCTCCACAATCGACCTGCATACTGTGATCATGTTGCGCGCCGCATTGACGTCGCGATTCCACACTGTCCGGCAGCTGGGATTCTTGCAGCTCCTGACAAAGTGGGAATTCGCAACACTGGGCGCATCGAGTCCTTCCAACCGAACTGGCTCCAGGCACTTGGAGCACACTTGCGAGGTGTTGAACTCGTTCGTCGAGACTACCTTGACGCTTCCATGATGGTGATTGGGACGGCGTCGGTGGTGCTCGAATTGCTCAAAGTACCGAGCAAACCGCTGCCTCCGAGGGCTGGATGCATAGCCCTTGGTACATGCGATGCAGCACACCAGAGTGGTTGATGGCAAATGCAGCCGAGACAGACTTGTGTTTCATGTGATTGCGCTGGCGAAGCGGAGCACCCTTCGGCGAGTATCCGTAAAGAGGGAAAATGGATTTCCTGATCCCTGTCTCATCGACAAAAACGAATCGCCGCGGGTCGATGGAGCGGACCTGGTCCCTGAACTGTGCCACTCGCTCATCCAGTCGCTTGGACTTGTAGAGGTGTGTTGCCCTCTTGTGTGAGAGACCTGCTCGCTGGATGGCAGTGTGGCAGAGTGAGAGTGATACTTTCCTCTGGAGGATGGACTCGAGCTTGCATCGCAACACAGGACCAGTCTGGAACGGGTCCTGTTCAATCAGGGTGCGAATGACTGGACATGCCTGCTCGAAGAAAGTGGATCTGCGAGCTGGGACCCGGGATGGGTCATCCAGCTTGCATCCTCGGTGCCATCGATGGATGGTGCTCTTGGATACACTGAATATGGAGGCGACCTTACGCAGGCTATGGATGAGGGCGTAGCATCGCAATGCGGCGGTGCGAAAGTCGGATGTGTGGCGAATGGTCATGGCCAGCGCGCGATAACATTGGGTAACAAAATATTCGATGAATGGTCAAAAACCCGGGTGTCCCGTTTTTTATTGGATTGCCTGTAAGGTGGGGCCAAGATGAAGGGAGCGGGCGCGGCGACAGCCACAGAAATGCTATGGTTGTCTCTATGATTTCTCGGGAATGAGCACGGCTGCTCCGACGGGACATTCCGCGGTAGGTGAGGCCCGTCGCGGCACCAATTCATCGGTCGATAGCATCTCCTGGGGACGGTGGATCATTTTGGCTTGACTTGCAAGGGTGTGAGCGCTTGCGAGTCGCCTGAAAACATCCTCTTCGGGGTTGGTTGGAGTTCGTCGCAGTGCCGGGCGCGTTGGGGAGAGGTTGTTGGAGGAGCGGTACTGCTCAGCATCTGGAAACGGGCGGGTGATAGTCCCCTGGGGACGATTGCTGGCCACGGCCTCTTCGTCTTCGCCGCTGGTATCGCTCGCATAACCGATTCGGGGTGAGGGGGGCCCAGCAGCCTGAGGGATGCGGCTCCTGCGCGGAAGGCTGAGTGCCCGGCTTGGGGGCAAGTCGTCACGAGATGAATGCTTGAAACTCTGTCGGAGAGGCGACGGCGGGCGAGGGGCAGAGGCATCGCTGGTGCTGACAAGGGAATCGCCGCTGGCGTTGAGGCTGTGGGTGCGAGGCACATCGCTCCAGGCCTGTCTCCTGCTGCCGCTGCCTTTCTCCGCCTGTTCCTCGGGTTCATACGTGAATGACGATGACCGTGGTAGCCGATCCGCCCCGGCGTTCTGCAATACGTAGAGCTTGCCGGAGCTGCGCTTCGACAGCCTCATCTTGTCCTTGATGATCCGTAGAACTTCCAGATCCTGATCGGTGAGCTCGTTCTCGTCCGCAACTTCCTCTATCGGTTGGTCAGTCTCGGTCGACACGGAGATTCGCGGAGACTGCCGTGATTCCTGCAAGGCTTTCTCGACCGCCACCTGGACAGCTTTCTTCTGGCGAACGAGATCCTCCTCTTGTACTTTTTGGATACGCCCCTCATAGTCGACTGCGGCCTGGCGGGCGGCATGCTGGATGGTGTCGATCGACGACTTGAGCTCGGCAATAATCCGATCGCGCTCGTTCAGCGCATACTCCTCGTCTCGCACAAACATCCGCAACTGGATGATATCTTCGAGATAGAGTTCGAGGATTAAGCTGAGCTCTTCACTTTCCAGCGAATGCAAGAAGTTGACAATGTTGTCCCAGATCTGATCCGTGTCCAGGGGCAAAGATGCCGGTGGCGCATTGGACTGGCTCTTCTCGGTGTCTATTTCCGGCAGTAGTATGATAGAAGAGAATGGCGTCGGTCAGCAGTCCAAGTCACCAGACGCTCGCCTCGTTCTTTGGCGCGCTCTTGCTCTCCAGCATATCCTGGCACACATCTGTCGGTACTAACCTTGCGTGCGGCAACGGTTGACATCCTCCATGAACAGGGTCTGGTGCCTGGTTTGATCGACACCATCTGCTTCGGGCGCTGCGCTCCCGAGTTCGTTGCCGCGATCGAGGGCTGACGGTACCATCGGAGACGACGGGCGCCGCATTGGCCGTTGCCACACCAGGCGCCGTTCCTCGGGGATGCTTTCTTCGTCCTGGGCTGAGCTGTCTGCGGGGGCACTGGGCTTGGACTGAACGCCACGCTCCTCTTCGACAGCGAGGATCCTCGAGTTGACCATCGCGATTTCGTGATCCAGAACCCAGAGTCGATCATCCATATACTGTGGCTTTTGAGGATCGAGCGGCAGTCCTGTTGCCTCGGAATCGGCCAAGACCACGCGCTCTCGCTCAGCCAGCAGCTCGCGTTGCTCGCCGAGCAGACGGTCGCGCTTCTCGTAGAGTTCGTCGAGGGCCATTGCAGCGCGGCGCGCAGAGATGGCGCATGCCATTTCCTGCTCAAGCAGCTGCTTCTTGAAGCGGGCACGGATAGCCAGCGGCGGCATGTTTTCGTATTCGTCAAGGTCGCCATTGAGTGGATTCGACAGCCGTCCGGTGAGGTCTTCGCCACTCTGGTCGTCGAACCAGCCTTGTCGGAGACGACTTGAAGCGGATCCTTGGCGTGAGCCCGGCCGACTCTCGGTGCGTTTCAGCATCGTCAAGACCTTTTTCAGCTTGCTCTTTGAGTGCCGAATTTCTTCAGATCTCCGGCGGAGGATGATGGTCTGCAACAAGCATGCCAGAGGACGGGCGAGGGCGGGTTGGGGTCAGTCACCGTTGCCGTGGCTATGGCTATGGCTATGGCTGTGGCGAGTGCTACCAGGGCAGTTCGGTTCGATGGTTGCTTCGGCACTGGGAGTGGCACTGCGCTCGACGCCCACCTGCATCTCGTGGCTCTTCTCAAGTTCCTGGAGTTTCTTTTTCATCTCGAGGGTTTCGACCTCTCGTCGCTGGAGTTCCTTCTGGGTTTCAATGTGCAGAGCCTTGTTCTTATCGGCCTCGCGCTTGAGATCACGCATGATCTGCGCCTTTTCGGCTGGAGGTGGCCAGTAGGCAAGAGTAAGTCGAATGCATTGGCAGTCACAAGCGACAACGGCAGAACTCTTGGTAGCGAAAGCTGCCCCGGGTGGCGTCAATGCCCGAGCAGACACTGGCGCCACAGCGACTCACCTTTCAGACTTTCGATCGTTTCCCTCAGACCCTTTGTGAGCCCTTCGCTGCGAGATTTCGATGAGCTTTGCAGCCGTCCGTTGTCATTGAGCTTCTTTTTGTATTCTTGGATCTCCTGCTCCAGTTTGCGCTTCTGCTCCTCATATCGAGCTTTGACTGCCGCCGCGCCCCGGTCCCGTTCCCCTACCGGCGTCTTAGTATCCCCGCGAATGCGGCCGAGCGCTTCATCCCTCTCCTGCTGAACTTGGATAAGCTGCGACTGCAAATTGGTCAACTTTTGCTCGTAAGCATCTTTCATGGCCGCGTAGTCGTTCTGTCTGGCCTGAAGTCGAGCAACGAGTTTCTCGTGCTCGATGATTTCGCTCTGGATCTTGTGAATGAGGGTATACATGTCTTGGGAATGATCGGGCTCTTGGGCAGCTGGCGAGGGCTCTGCAGCGGCGCCATCGGCCTGGGGAAGACTTGGCCCCAGGCCGCTCTTGCGCGACGGCCCTGTCTTTTGTCGAATCTTGGACTGCGCGTTGGATACGAAGGGGCAGTGCGAATCGAGCAATTAGCACAAACACTTGCATTCGACACATGGGTCTGCCGGCCAACACAGGTGCCCACGCGCTTGTTTGGTATGTCTGGGCTCGTGGGTGGAAGTTGTGATGCGGGGCGCTGCTAACAGGGTCCGATGGAATGCAAGAGGGGCACTAGATCGAAACTGTACGCATTCCATGCGAGCCCGGCTGATGCCGTCTGACACAAGTCTCGACCACATGTCCGTTGGCTCCTGGTCACATCCGCGGCATCACATACCAGCTTTGAGTTGACATAATCCTCTGGGATTCCCTCGTTCAGACCGCCGGGCTCTCCCAGCGCCTGTAGTGGCAGAGAAACGGTGGTGAGCGGGTGTTGCTTAGACTGCGGATGCATGGCTGCACAGCAGTCTCACCTTTCGAAACTCTGGATCGTTTCGCAGTGTATGCAGAAAGTTACGTTCGTGGGCAAGGCCGCCGGCGCCGGCATCAACATCTTCCGTGAGCATGTTCTTGATTCGCGGAACTTCGGGATGCTCCGGAATCAATAGCTCTGTCGGGCTAGAAAGATTCTCGATGCTCTGTTCGGTATAGGCCCGCTGCGCAGTCTCGGAGCGGGCTTGCTCGATCAGCTTGGCGACGGTCTCTGCACGGGCAGACAGCATCGAGGACAGCGTCTCGCCTTTCTTTTTGTTGCCATCGGGCTGGTCAGTAGATTTCAGCTTAGCAACGACGGAGTGGTACCACGTCAGGCGGTCGTGCGCATCGGCCAGGCGAAATCGCATATCCGAGATGATGGCCACATACGACTTGATGAGATCGCTCTGAGTCCCCGAGTTCTGGGTGCCGGGATAGCTGGCAAGGTCGGCCTCGACAGTGTCACTGCCGGGCTCTTGCACAAACCCATTGGATACTGTGGCTGGGCCGCCGGCCGATGCCGGGGGTCTCTTGTGGCCGAGAACTTTCTCGATCAGGGCAGCGTCGCGCTCCGAGAGAGCTTCGGAAAGATCCCGATTGAGTTTGGAGGCTCGCTCATACAGACGAGTGTTTTTGAATTTTAGACGCTCGATCTCAAAATCGAGTTTCCTCTGATCGCCTTTGATCTGGGCAACCTCTCCCTTCAGCTCTCGGTTTTCCTGGAGAAGGAGGTCGACTCTTCGCTCCTGCATCGACAGTTCGTGCTCCATTCTCTGCTTCTGCGACTGCAGATCTGCAACAAGCCCCTCGTCGAGCCGGCCCGATTGCTCTGCCGAGGCGCTGCCACCAGCGGTTAAGCCGGTCCCAGACCGAAGCGAGGCGATTTCGGCTTGAAGCTCAGCGACCACCATCTTGAGGGAGCGAATCTCGCGATCCTTGTCCTGTGCCGAGCCAGAAGCACCGTCCCAGTCCTGGTTGATGGCGACGCGGTTCTTGATGTTGCGGGTCCGGTTCGCATAGTTGAGGGTATTGACTGTTTCACCGTAGTTGGAGTCGCTGGGGCTTACACAGGCCAGCATCAGCGTCTGGCTGTTGCCGCCCAAGCTATCTTGCAGCATCCGCGTCAACTTGGAGTCACGGTACGGGATGTGGACTGCCCGCCGCGACTCATCGCCCAGAGCCGAGATGACGTTTCCGAGAGCCAGGAGCCCCTGGTTGATTGAAATGCCCTCCTTTTTGCGCTCGCCTGCGGCGTTGGTTCGCTTAAGTCGTTCTGAGCCAGCCAGATCCACAAAATGGAACTTTGACGAGAGGTGCTGCCATGTGCTCGCGGATGATGCCCCACTGGGTCGTGGTTCCGGGCCAGAGGAGCTTGCGACCGCGATTGGAGAGGTATCGGACCGAGCGGGCGACTCTGAAACGCCTCCAAGTCGTCTTTGCTTGAGGATTACCGAGAAGATGGCGTGGGACCGTGAGGACGAGGTATTCATATCTGTTGTGCCAGTGGTGCGGTAAAGGGAGCCTTTCTGAAGAAAGCTGTTGGGTGCGGAAGAGAATTCAGAATACACAGCATCTCGAAATATTCGTTCTTCCAGGATGTCGAAATCGACCGACAAGACGAGCGGATTCGATGGGGAAGCACAGTGCGCATATCAAAAGTATAATCATCCAGTTTGCCAAATGGACTCGAGCGATGCCACTCATATCCATCTCCAATGAGCTGGTAGGGATCTCACCTCAGCAGCTCTTCTGGAGATTTGACTTCCTCTTCGCGCACGCCGGTCCAGACAATGTTGCCGTTGCCGTCCTCGCGGATCGACAGCCCGCCCCATCCAGAGCTGCCGGCAGTCCGCGGCCGAGGATTCAGCAGGTCCAGTAGGTCCTCGTTGTAGAGCTCGAGAAAAGAAACAAAGACCTGGAATCCAAACTTGTCGGCCAGCCGTGCTTGCGTCTGTTCCAATCGATTGTATATCTCGTATATGGCACGCGGAACGATGCCTGACGAATGCCCAGCAACAGTCAGCCAGAGCATCGTCCTCCCGAGCCAACACAGGCGCACAGCAACACAGGCGCACAGCAACACAGGCAGCATGCCACCGTGCCCGGGACCAAATCTTCGGCACTCGAACAGGCTACTTCCAGATACACCGGCAGTCTGAAGAATGCTGCCGACGGGCCCAGTCGGTACCAACCTTGGTTCTCGTGCGTGCTGGTATCCAGACCCGTTCCCATGCTTTGCGCCGAATCAGGAAGTAAGACCAATATCGCGGCGCAAGGGTCCATTGGTGCAGGATACGTTAGCGTCAAGTCATCAGAGGCCATGTCGACTGGCATGACTGTGTCCAGCCGTCCAATGACCTCGCCGACAGGTGCACCGCATTGCCGAGTTACCTGTATGTTTTACCCGAGCCTGTCTAAGGCGATCAGTAGAGACAGATGGAGTGGAATGAGCGCATGTGCTTGTCAGCGATGGTCATCTTCTCTGGTCGATTGAATCGAAACTATCGACCAGGGGAACAGACTGGGAGAGCGGGTGCGGGAAGCAGCCCGGGGAACTGTGTCTCGGAAGTTTGATTCGTACCTGGCCGTAGGCAAGAATGGTGGCATTGAAGCCCTCGAGGAATCGGTCGATCAGGTCCAGGACGCACGCCTTGAAGACTTCGTCCTGGCCGATGCTCGGAGGAAAGACATGGTCGAAGGTGTAGGGGCGCTTCTCGGCTTGGTGGCCATATATGGTGGTCGAGTCAGCACCGACGATGACGGTGCTGTTGCCGGGATAGGCAATGCAGTCGACCGAGTTGGCGAGGATCTCTTTTGGTGTGATGGGACGCACACGAAGCGCTACTCTGACGGATGTAGTTGCCATTTAGTGGTCAGCCAGGTGCATGTCTTGAGCCGGTGCAAGGAAGCCGAGACCGAAAGGAGGGGTCGAGGGCCGCAAACGGCGCCGGTGGAGAAGGCGAGGCGGGCGCTGGTCGTTCCGAGCTGGCAGCTGCAGCGTCCAGGATTCAAAGAGGGCAGTGTGTGCTTTGCAAGCCGGGTCGGTGCAAGGCCGGAGACGGACGACGAGCAGATCGAGGAATTGCAGACGAAGGCGACTTGGTGATTGCAGGACGGTGGATGGGGATGTGAGACCAAGGCCGCCCGCCCATCCTTGGAAAGAAGCAGGCACGAAGCGCGGGACAAAGGGGCGGGGAGCAGTCTGATTGGACCGCGGACGTGGCCGACACGCACGACGCGCGGCTGGCTCGGCCACAGCACGGACCGGAACGAGCAACGCCGACGGCAGGCAATGGTATCAGAGATATCGACGGCAGGCAGTGATATCGGCGGCAGGCAATGGTATCGATTGTTGGCGGTGCTGTCGGGAGAACACCGTGCAGCAGTGCGCCGCGAGAGGCACGTCGCAATTCATTCGTTATAATCGAGCCCAACCAAGTCCAACCAAGTCCAGACCCCCTGCACCGCTCGCTCGCAGCGGCACGCAACTCCTCGCCGCCATGGGCGAGCATCGAGCCACTCCCTTATGCTCGACAGTCGATCTGGCAGAGCTGGCGGCTTCCGTCGTTCCGGTGGCAGTCCACCAGGAAAAAGTCAAAGTCGGTTCGGACGGGTATCCACCGCAGGATGCTGTGAGGTCTTCGCACGATTTGCAGAATCGAGCCGTCGGCCAGACTGCGAATCTCAATCACATCTTCCGTGCACACAACCAATGCATCGCCGACGGATTCTGAACGAATCAAAGCAGGGAGATAGACCAGATATCGGCCTGGTCAGTACACGCTCCAATATCATCGTCATCACAGGCCTCATCACCCGTGCTGCACGGCATCGTACTCACTCATTGCGATAGGGCGAGTCAGCCAGCTCATTTTCCAGATCTTCTTGGTTTGGGACCGCTGCCGCGTGCGGTTGATAAAGACGCCGTAGTCTGCGGATGTCATGACAGCGGCATCAGCCGAGACTGCCATCTGTACAGCAGCTTATGGGCGAGCTTATCGACCGGGGGGCATACGTACCGGGGTAGCACAGCAGGTAGTCGCCGTCCGAGAGACGAAATACACCCATTATCGTTTGCTTTTCCAGGTTGGTGATAAATTGCAGCTCGGTGTTGGAGTCGCTTATGAGGGCTGGTGATGTCCAGCCGCACGGGCAGAATATATATATACCAGACTGTCAGTACTCGGCAGCTTGTTGAGCTTGTTCATGGCAGCGATCATCATCTGGAACAAGCACACTAACAGCGGGTGGTTACCGCGGTGTCCAAAACCACATCCCAATACTTACGCCCCATAGCAGCAAGCGCTCCCTTGGCCATATCAATTTGGATGAGGTGAATGCCTTTGTGGCATCCCACAAACATGAACTTGCCGAAAAAGTCGATCGACAGGATCTCGGCCGGGAAGAAGCAGCTCTGAGATTGGCCCGCGACCATGTCAGCGATCCCGCAGGTCGGCCGATAGAGCATTCGCCGTGTCACACGGTGCCATGTCGAGCCAATATTAGACTTACTTCGACTCCTTCAACTCCTTCTGCGGTAATCTCCCAGATGCGAATCGAATGGTCGATAGGAATCGACCGGAGTGGGTCCTTGACCAGAGCAACCAGGTTACGTCCGTCACAGAGGCCGGCTGTGAAGTGAACCACGTCCGAGTTAACCTTGATTTGAGGGAGCTGAGGCGGCACGACTTCTGACGAGCGCATCAGTTCGTCTGGTACCGAATATAAGTACACGATCATGTCTAGTGAACGGGGAGGAGGGTGGTCAGCCATCGGACATGTCAACACTGACAGTGTGCAGATCACTGATACTGATGGCACTGATGACACGGATGATACTGATGACACTGATGGCATGGACATCGCTGATGACACGGACACCACCAAGCCCATTACCGTGCTGGATTAGTAGCATTGTTCCTTGTGGAGTGAAAACCACCTCGACATTGATGATGGCCCCGGCCGACTTGTCGACGATACACATAAAGTCGTATGGGAAGGTCGCCCGCCGGCCTGGGTCGGACTTGGACATGTCCGCACTTGCCAGGTGTTCAAAGAAGACACCGCTCGGCGTGCACACCAACAGACGTTGGTCGATCTTGGAAACAAACAAAATCGACTCGGCCAAATCTGGGGCAACTTGGAGGAAGTTTTTAAGCCGAAAGGCGCTTGGAACAGCCGATTCGGCGTGGCTCAGATACACCAGTTGTGTCCGGATATCGACGGGCCAATGCGAGGCGCTCTCTGATATAAGCCGCAGCTGCCCGTGGTTTGGGAGAAAGTGGTCGACGGTCTTGATGATGAAATCGCACCCGATGGTTTCGACCACTTGCTGGCTCGAGTTCTGCCCATAGGTCGTGTTGTATGAGCTGCACAGCTCGATCAGACTCAGTGGAATGGGCTAGAACGCCAAGAAACGGCCCGATCAAACGAACAGAGCAAACGACGCGAGCGGTAAGAGGCAGTGCCAGAGCAGATATCGCAAGGACGGTTGGCTCAGGAAACGCAGGGCTGCGATGCGGCGAGCAGCCACGAGCACGGCAATCGACAGGAGCCGTGCTCGTGAGATAACTGACTATCGGGATTGCTGCAAATCCAACACCAATGTCCGGCATCGCCTCAAATCCGTGCCGATCCAGGCCCGATGCCACCGCTGTTTCTCCTTTCGACGGTCACGCACCTTGGTATACAGGGTCAGCTTGCCGCTCTGTTCCTTCAGAAACAGCAGTGCTGTTGATGTCAGGACGCCGTACACATACGCCGACACCCGGCCTTCGTGGACGATCCGGAGGGGGCCCTGTGTGAGCAGCTTTTGCTCACGCTCCAGCAGCCCCAAGTCCTTTTGGACCCAAAGGTACGCACGAGGCGAAGCGAGGCAGGGAACATGGGCAGCGTCCGCACGATTGACGGAATCGGCACAGTCAGCATCTGGTGACTTTATCAGTGTTGCAGGGCCGCAGCCCGGACGAAATGCTGGTGGTGGTGGAGGCGGCATACAGCACCGTCCAGGAAGCCCCACCCCACCCCCAACCAAAGGGAACACATACCACAACCAAGGGAAATAGACCGCGGTCGGCCTTCAGGATCTCCGCAAGTGATTCGTAGTTGATATATGTCGGATAGGAGGGCCGCTCTTCCGGCCGGGGCGAGGCTGCCGATAGCGGCGACGGCGACGAAAGAGGCACCAACAGAGTGGCGAGGCTATGGATGTTGCGACCGAGGGTCCGGATGGTTGAGGCAGGGCCGCCAGCAGCATCAGGTCCATCGGTGCGGCCCGCCGGTCGCCTCCAGAACGGAACCAATGGCACCAACGACGGCTGAGCCGACGATGACGACGCCGACGACGACGGTGTCGGCTGGTCGGAATGCCCAGCGTGTGGATTAGAAGAGCGCATGCGTTTCTCTGGGCGGGTTGGCGAGATGAGGGTGCAGGGACGGCCCCGGGTTTGGAGAGCCAGCGGTGCTTTGTTCGCAGCGAGGCCAGGCGTGCGGGATGGCCCTTGGCATTGTGCCAGCAGCAGCGGGCCAGAGCCTGGAGGTCGGCTTGGCTGCAAGGTGCACATGGCATGCTGGAGCAGACAACGTGCGGCCAGGTCGCTGAAGACTAAGCCGGGAGCCGCCGGCCGGGGCAAGAGAGAGTCCCGCTGTTCTTTTAAATGCGATGTATTGTGGAGAGCACGAACGAATCACTCCCAAGACCAGCTGCATGCGTTGTATCCTGCCCCAGTTCTTCTCTGGCGGCAACAATCATCCGCCGAGCATCAACGTATATGGCAAACTATGAGACCAAAAAAAAAATAATAGTCGGAACTCATAAGCACAAAATAGCACAAAATAGCACGGAATGAGCAAAGGCGATGGCCGAGCAAATCCAAGGTCGAGCCAGAAGAGCAAGTACGGGCCAGGGATGAGAAGAGGACAGGCAAAGCCGGGTGGAGAACAAAAAAAAAAAAACATCGCGGGAGAAGGAGGCGACTCACGATCGCGGACAGAGCTTCATGAGCTGCTGGGTGCCGTTTGGCATCAGGCACACAACATGGCCCAGCGCAGGGTTTACCACACGCCAACTATAGCTGCTCGACGAGATAGGGAACAGCTGCAGCAGCTTGCCGTCAGACAGTCGGCGGACTTCGATCAGCCGGTTGCCAAAGACGATAAGGGAGTCCTGGATGACGGCTGGACACAAGAGGGGGAGGGCCGTCAGCACCGACAAACCACAGCCACAGGCAAAGATTCGCACAAGGTTCATTGCAGACAATGTCAGTCCATGGCAGCCACTCACCAAAGGCCTGGGGCTTGGCCAACCACTTAATCTTCCATGGTGGCTTTGTGCTATATCGATTCTTGTCAATCATGACGCCGATGTCTGAATGAAACGTGTATGCATTAGACAGGCAGACATTGCTTTACTCAGCCTCGATGGACGCCCATGGCTTTGGCCAATGCTGCGTAAACTCAACGTACCGTCGTAGCAGAGCAAAAAGTCGCCGGTACTCTGGTTCTTGAAGATGCCGTGGGTATGCACCGACTCACGTTTTGTGATGAAGGCGAAATTGGGATCGTCGGGTCGGAGGAGGGCTGCAGAGCGAGGGATGCAGACACACGCAGTTCAGTGAGCAAGTGAGAGACCGCGGTCATAAGCAGAGGAGCGATGGCTACTTGGGCCATGGCCGCGGCCATCGAAGCGGCGCTTGCGTCAACGTACCACCAGCGCCGGCGCATTCGTTGTTCAGAACGTCGACGCGCAGCATTTCATAGCCCTTCACGGAGCCCAGACACAGGATCTGGCTCATGAAGTCGACCGAAAGCACCTTCGCGGGATGGAAGCAGTCCTATCGAGAGGAGCCGTGTATCAGCAGCTGTATCTGCCTTGACGCAGCTCGGCGTGTGCGGTGTGCAGAGCCGAATGCTGCATCTCTTGCAGCTCAGCTGCAAATGTGCTTTGGTGTGGACTGTACCTCGAACTTCTTGGCAGGAACCGTCTCCTTTCTGAACAGGCCCTTCTGAACCTCGGCCTTCTCAGTTGCGTCCCAGATACGGACGGTGTTGTCCTTCAAGGCAAATGCAACCTTGGTGAGCACAATCAAGTTTCGGTTGCCGCAGATACCAGTTTGGATCAGGTCCACGTCAGAGTTGAGCTTGAAAGCGGCGCCGGCCATGACCGAGGGATCGGATGTGGTCTGCTTGGTGACAGGATACAGATATACAGTTTTGTCTGGAGACGACAGCCCACAAGGCCATGTTAGATGACGCTGACACTGACAGAGGCTGCGTGTGCAACTTGCCACATCAACGACGAGCAGCAGATGGCTCACCCTGTCGAATAATCATCAGGTCATCGTGTCTTGTCTCGATTGTTTGAACAAAGTTGATATCACCGCTCGCGGAGCTGAGAATCTTCTTGAAGCTTGAGCCAAAGACAGAGTTCAGAACGGCTCTGTCTGTCTCGACTGAAGGAGTGGCGCTGGACTCTGGCCCCATAAAGACACCCTTCTTGGTGGCAACGATGAGCTTGCCGCGCAGCACGCCCGTGCCAACGATCTCATCGTAGTTGACGCCTTCATAATTGGCTACTGTGTTGGGCGGAAGATCGCCAAGCTTCTTGGGGACGAGTGTGCCCGGGGTTTGCTCGACCTGCTCGTTGTGTTTTTGGATCTGGTTGCGAATATCAGTGGCCCATGCAGTGGCATCGATGCTGTGAGAAAACTTCAAGTCGAACCGCTCGCCAGAGTGAGTTTCGAGTGACAAGTGCCCATGTTCGGAGCTGTGTCCGGCGCGGGTCTGGATACTCTCAGGCTTGATCAGATCCAGTAAAATGGGCTAGGAAAGTATAGTATCATCGCATACGGTGGTTAGACGGCGCGGACAGTGTGAAATGACGAGCCGGGTGATCGCGGAGCCACTTACATTCTCATAGAGTACCATCTTTTCACGACGCACGGTGGTTAACAGGAGCACATGGTCAAGGAGATACACGTAGACCTTGATCTCGCCAGCTCGAATCAGCGAGGCGGCACCTTCACGAATCTTTCGACGATCGTCGTCCATCAGGCGCAGATCCTGACAATAGAAACGAATACACATCCATCCGTGTGGACTGTTAGCTCGACTGCACCAAGCCCGCAACTCCAGTCGAGTCAAGTCCGACGCCACTCGGCCGTCCCCAGATCAGCCTCGAGATCGCCACGCACCTGATCGACATCTTCCTCGCACGCCAATTTAGAGTTCAGCGTGCTCAAAGTGAGGCGATCTTGCTGCTTTCGGTTCTCTTCGTTGATACGCTGGGTGAGATCCTTGATCATGCGGTTAGCCGTCTCGATGTTCTGGAGCTCTTGAGAGTCCTTGGGCGAATACTTGATAAGGTCCTTGAGGTAGAGGCCGTAACGACCAAGGCGAGTGGTGGGGCTAATCAAGGTACTTTCAAGGGGAAGCGACTTTGACTCTGGGAGGCGGCTAAAGGCCTGTGGATTGGCACAAACAGACACGTTAGGAGAAGCTGCAAGGCAGAGGCAATCCATACGCACCGGAAACCATGTGGGGTTGCGGGACGGATGCAGTGGCGTCAGAGGTGCGAGCAGACAGACTTGCCTCAAGACGTGCGCTGAAGGCGCTGTTCTTGCTCTTCTCCTTCTTGAACATCTCAATACCATAGACGTGGCCCGAGGAATACTGAAAGTAGCACTCGAAGCGGGGAACAAACTCGAGGAAGATATCTCCAATCTCGTGGATGACGTACTTGTCGGCCTGCTGGCGCTCATACAGACGCTCATAGAGCTCTTGCCCGATCGTGAAAATCTCAGACATGTTCAAAAACACGTTTCGGATAAAGTTTTCTTTTTCAGAAATGTGCAGATCGTTGCTACTGCGCAAGGGCTCGACAAATCCCTGTGCCGGAGAACGAGCGAATATGGCATACGTGGTAAGCATTAGGCCATCCTGGGTGGCGATTGGTGACGCGGTTCTATACCTCGAGTGCCAAGCGCAGGGAGTTGATGTAGTTTCGCTCTGTCGCGATGATCTCGTGGATCATAAACTGTCGCTTCTTTTCTTCCTTTGGCATGCTGTCAAAGACGGTGCGAGACACGCAGGTCTCCCAAGACTAGTGCAGAGCCGCAATAACACCGGCTAGGTGAGCATCGAATTTGTAAAAGCAGTGCGATCGGTAATGCAGTAGCTGGTGGAGTGACTTACATCCTGCTGAAGATCCAGATGGGTTTCGGAGTGCTCCAGGAAGCGGCGCATACGGTTGACCTGCTGGGCCCGGTATGGGCACGAATAACTGTAGCAGGTGCTGTTTTCGGGACAAAACCTGGCATAGCACTTGGTCAAGGGAGTAAGGATACCCTGGGGCAAGTAACTGGCCGCAGAATCCGCGACGGGCGACTGGACAGACTCCCCGGAGGCGACGCGATCCAAGATTGATGACTCAAGCTGGTAGATTTCACTGGCACTATCCTTCAGATGCCCGAGATGCAAGTATCCAACGTCGTGGAAGAAGCGATGCTGGCTGAGGATCTTGCCAACCATCAGGGCTAGTGAGCGATCGGTGGTCTTGAGAATGGTCATCAAAGTTGTCACGGCCGCACGGCCGTTGAAGGAATCGGGATACGAGATACCGCTCATCTCGTTCTCCGAAAGGCTGATTTTGTTTTGGAAGACTAGAGCGATCTGCGAGAGGGCCGCGGGATTGATGTCGTGGTCTTTGTAGCTGTAGGTACGCAGAGATCGCTGCGAGTCCACCCTGCTCACGCGGGTGTCATTGGGCTGGAGGAAACTGGTAAGCGGAGATTCGGGGCCTTCGGAAGGTGCGAGCGAGATGGTGTCGGGAGAGTTCATGCGGAGATTCTCCATCGGCTCGACGATGGATTCGGCAATTGAGGCTTCGGGTAGCAAGGGGTGATGGGGGTGTGCAGCATTGGCCTCAGGGATGCTGGCAATGACGGTGATTTCCGTGGGGATCGGCGGGACGTTTCCATTGCTCGACGAAACATACGACGACCGATTGCTGGATATGCCGGAGGGATCGGCGAGGGTCTCGTTCTGGTAGGAGCTGTCGACCCGATAGGGGGCAGGGAGACCGCCAAGCAGCGACATGTTGGAAGAAATACTTGCTATACTCATGCGGTTCTGCAGCCGACTGTGACTGCGAGGCGGCGCAGTGTATCCGGCAGGACGCTCGAACTGAGATGAAACCGAGTGACTGAGAGCATGCGACTGGAGACGGGCCGGAGGCGTGGGGGGAGACGACGAGGACTCGACTGGGGTCTCGGACCGATAAGCATCGACGGAACCGTGGGAACCTCCGGAATAGACAGGGATGTAAGGCTGGCGAGAGTATTCGTTTGACGGACGAAGGACGCTGTGGCGAAGGCTTCCCGAGTCATGGGATGGCTGGCGATCGATGTAGGGAGAATTGGGCGAGCCGCGGGGGTCGTAGCCCGACTGAGGAGACGGGGCGAGAGAGGTCCGGGAGACCATTCGAACAGGGGCGACAAAGGATGAGCCCGCCTCAGCTGGGGCGCCAGAGGACTTGGGCGCATAGTGATCTTGAGGCGGGTGCTGCGTAGCAGGGGCGTAGTAGTTTGGATCGACCGAGATCGAGGGCGGCTGGACGCTGGCAGCGGGAAACGGGACCTCGGGATAGCCTTGGTGGGGTTGGGCGTGGAGTTGGGGCTGAGGATAGCCGGCACCTTGAGGAGCATAGTAGGAAGCCCGGCGCGGATCGCTGGGAGGCGACTGTTGCTGAGAATATCCGTACGACTGAGGGGCATAACCGTACCCTTGAGGGGCATGGCTCTGGGACTGAGGGGCGTAGCCTTGGACCTGAGGCGGATAGCCTGGAGTGTAAGGGGAGTAGGATCTTGGGCCTCGAGGGTCGTAGCCCGCAACTGGAGGAGCGGAGCCACCGGCCTGGGGAGCGTAATACGGCTGTTCCGGTGCATAGGGCTGCGAGGGATGCGGCTGGCCATACGCATACGGATGATGGAAGCCTTGAGGAGGTGGAGCACCCTGCTGGAAGCCCGACGGATATGGCTGGGCATAAGCCGGCGCAGGAGGCTGGCGAGGGCTGGGCCGGTACTGCGGGAACAGCGGACCGATATCGTCGTCGTTGCCCCTGTCCCCGTTCATGCTGCGAGCTCGGGTGCACGAATGGGTCGCTCAGGGCGGGTTCGGGCGGGTTTGAGGCAAGACAGGCGCAAGGCCGGTTCGGTAGAGATGGATGGGAGCGAATGAGGGCAGAGTCCGAGAAGCAAGCCCGGACAGGAAGGACCCGAAAAAACGCGCCTGGCAGAGAGAGGGCGAGAGAGAAGGCGAGAGAGAAGGAGAGAGAGGGGGGGTGCAGCCGCACAGCTCGGAAAGCAGAATAACAAGTGCGGCGAGTCTGTCTGGAACTGGATCTGGATCTGGATCTGGGACTGGGACTGGGACTGAACTTGGACCTGGGACGGATTGATATAGTCAAGAACGCACTTTGCGACCATATGCCCGAGCGAGATGCCCAGCGAGATGCCCAGCGAGATGCCCAGGCCAAGCGAGGCTTCTGCCCGTTTGGGTGGGGTGTCTGTGCGACGTTCTTGGCAGCAAACAGACCCTTTGTCGGGCATGCAGCGCCCACACGTGACACTGGCACAGCCGCATCGGAAATCGGAATGGCGTGCTTGCTGGTCGTGGCCAAGGCGCGACACAGGGCAACACCAAGAGCGCTGTCCGGCTTGCGGCTCCCACACTCCCAACGGCCAAGGCCGAATCCCGAAACCGCACAATCACGTGCATGCCCGTTTTTTTTTTGCCCCAGGGCCTGCAAAACACGATCTGCGGTATTGCTCGATCCAAGCGAGCGCTGTTCCGACATCATGCGCAAGTCTCGAACCCCCGGGCCCAAGGATCTCGCTCCCCTGGTATTCCCTGCGAAATGGACGCAGCGGGCCGCCGAGTATCTGCCGGCCAACAAGAGCCAGGCGTCTGTGCTGGCTGTGATCCGGGAGCTGGCCCAAGAACACAACGCTCGGTCTCAATGCACCGTTCTGAAGAGACTAGGTGCGTCGGACTGGTCCTCACTGACCGGTGCCTGCCGTCGCCATCGCCGTCACGCAACCGCCGTATTCGTTCGTCATCTGGGCCGCGGCCGCTTGGCCTGCAGCATATTGCCTTGGAACTTTGCCCTTACATCGTTACGACATGCCTCTCTCCTCACCTTCGCCTCGGACAACTACCGACCATCCATCAACCTGCTCTGAATCGGCATTCCGTGCCGCTCAAATCTCACCATGGCGGCTGGCGTGGTGCTGTGCTGTGCTGTGCTGTGCTGCGTGGCGCTCTTCGATCCAATCTCATGTCGTGAAACGGAACTGCCGACACATCTCCGGCTCGGCTCGTGTCGGCCTGCCCATCGCATCGTCGCATCATTCTGCGTCATGATCGCCTTGCGCTCTCAAAGCATCGACGCTCTCGGCTGTCTGCTCGCAGACGCTCAAGAGAGATCATGTGCAGTTTATCTCCGAGCTGCTTGCGCCACTCTTTGTCGAACTCTACTTTGGCGCACCCGAATCGCAGATCCGCGTCCTGATCATTGCTGTGTTGGCAAAATCCAGGGAATTCATCGAAGATGATCCGCAGTTTCTGGATCGCATGCTCGCCAGCGGCTTTTCCAATGCGCTGCAAGCTCCTGGACAGACCTTGGCTCGACAAGCTCAGCTGGATCGCATAGTGCACATCTGTGGAGTGATCCAGACCACCGCTGACTGGCCCATCGGCCGGCAGCTCCTCGCCAACGCTTTCGAGACCACCAGCAACCATCTCGCATCCCAATTGGCCTGGTCCTTTACCGAGGCACAGGCCCTCATCGCCCAAAGCAAAATCTCGGGTAACGGAGCTACCACTCAAATCGAGATTCAAAAGTATGTCGTGGGCGCCCAAGAATGCCTCAAGGCAATGCTCTCGCTGTGGACAAAGTTCACCAAGGCCTCCGCTGAACACATCAGGCACACGCTCGAGCTCGGAAACGACTCCACTCGCCAGCTCCTAGCCATCTCGTTTGCCCTCTGCTTTTCTGGCGATTTTCCCCGGGATATCCAGTTCTTGGCCGGCGTCTTTGCAGCGTCGCTTCTGCAGTGCATCCCCGTTGTCGAATGGGGCGGCATCGTCTTTGCCGGCTCTGTCGAGTCGCAGCAGCCGCTTGCTATCCCAGGTCTCCATATTCGATCCTCGATCCTCTGTGAGGAACCTTATGCAGTGCTATCGTTTGTTCGAGGATGCCTGGCAGTACTCGACGTTGATGATCTCGTGGTCCGACTTGCACGGCCTGGAGAAAGGTACAAGTCACGCGCGGCAAATGGTCGTTGGGGATATTGAGTCATCGAGGGATACATCCACATGCACACCGTGAGATCGAGTGTCGTGTGCCAGCACTTACCGCGGCCTTTTCTGTTGTTCGCGGCTCCTCCCGCAACAGTAGCGAGACCACAAATCTCCTCGAAGTAACCTACACTGAAATCATCAAGATCTGCGACAGCAATCCCGATTCAGGCACGCGGGTCATGGCCTTGACGACGCTCGCCCAGTGTCTCGAGCGCATATCCGAGGCGCAAGGGCTTGATCGCAGCGCTCAAGTCTTCCGTCAGTCTAGCTTCGAGAAAACCATTCATCACGACCTCTACGGACGTCTGTTTGCATATGTGTTTGACGGCTGGAACGATCCCGTCGACAAAGTCCAGCACTGTGTAAGTATCGAGCTGGCCCCAGCCATCCCAAAACCAATCATCAACATGGCGACTCCTGCACCTGGTTTCAGGCCTCGCTGACACTGACTTTGCGTGTCCAAGCTCAGGGATATATTTCATGGCCTCCTGGCCATATCCAGCCATTATGAGGACCCCAAAACTGGCGCCAATCCAACGCTCAGCCGAATCCTCGACAACCTCCTCAAGTCTGACTGGCACCAACGCGTCAAATACGATCTGCTTTCGCTCTTGCTGACAAGAATCCCACCCAGCAAGTTGCTTGCGCTGAGACCCGATTTCCTTTCTTTGTGCTTCGACGTGATGAGGTAGTTCCCGATGTATCAGCCCAGCCGTCACGCTGTTGTATAGTGCGCTTGTTTCAACTGCATTTGGACTGGCAAGAAAGCAGCCGCACTTTGTCGAGCCAAAATGACGAGGGTTGCTGATCGTCACCCACCCGTGCCCTCTAGAAACGCAATGATGGTGTCTCCGATAGCTGCATTCTTGAACCGATTCTTCGAAGCCGGATTCAAGGAACCCGAAGAAAAATGGAAGGTAGTAAAAGTGCCGAAACCGCTGGTTGTGGTGCCGCTGCTCTCAAGCGGCACTGACTCTCCATCCTCCCCCTATGGTCCAAACAGAGCGATGAATGGTGGCTGGTCCCTGTTATTGAGTCTTTGACAAGCGAAGCCGAGGTTCTCCGCAAGGCCATGGGCGAGCACATCGCCGCTCCTCTCATGAAACAGCGAGGTGACATACTGGCCATCCTCATGGAGGGTACGTATATATCTGCACAACTGTTGCTCTGTGTCTTGGTTCAGCGCAGGATTCCTGACACTACGAACAGAGCTTCGGGCCACTCAGAGCGGACAGTCCAAGATGAATATCTCCTATCGCCTCCATGGCTTGATCTCGGTCCTCAAGGCCGGCCGAACCGTTGGTGCGGTCGCCTCAATTGGATCCACAGGTACCCGGGCGAATCCAGTGTTGTACCGTTGTAGCAGCGATCGTGGCGAGATTCCCCACTGATCACTCGCATAGCTGACCGATTGTATTTTGATATCCGTGGCGCCTTAGCACCCGACAGCGTCTTTGTCGATCCTGCAATTGTCCAACAGGCCATTTGCCATCCGGACATGCATATCCGGACCGATGCATTGGGCCTGCTCTGTGAGAGCCGAAAGCAAACCGCCGAAACAAGTGAGGTCGAATTTGGATTGGTCAAGGAGTTCCTGACCTACAATAGCTCTGTTCAGTCGCCCGAGTTCCGTCAGAAAACGTAAGCGAAGCCGTCGAATCGCGTTATGCGCTATCCGTGGTCTGCTGTCTGCTGTCTGCTGTCTGCTGTCTGCTGTCTGCTGTCTGCTGTCTGCTGTCTGCTGTCTGCTGTCTGCTGTCTGCTGTCTGCTGTCTGCTGTGTGTGGTCCGGAGAGCGTGTTACGTCCAGGCGGACCCATATCCTGTAGCTAATAGCACTCATTTCAATCACAGTCAGGCATTTATCAAGAAATTCCTCATTCGCCTACGTCGCACGCTCTACGGCAACTGGCGAGACTATTCCTCCAAGAGAGATTATCTAGCCAGTCGGGGGCCTGCAAAGCCATCTGCGGAAGAGGAGGCTGCCCTGGCCGTCTTGATGGACAAGCTCAACACGAAAGCGTCCTTCTTGCACTGGCTCTATGACTTCCTGGTACGAGCTATACACACATGTCCTGCCCATCACTGAGTACCACGCTAACGCTAAGGCGACTCGATCGCCCGACAGATCGCATCCCTCTTCCCGGGTTCCAGTTTCCAGCGCGTCACATCCAGCCTGTCCCTGATGGCGGTTGTCCAAGAAAGCGAAGCGTTCCAGGTCGACGACAACCTCCGCGTCGATCCGACTTCTCTTCCCATCAACATTGCCCTGGCTCAGCGATCGACTGTCTCGGCGCTCCTGTCAACTATCGACACCGACAATTATGATGCAAATCGCAAGATGGCGTATCAGCTGCTAATTCGATTCCAAGAGACTCCAGGATTGGAGTCGGACGGCGAAATCCAGCAGCTGCTTGATCTCGGTTTGCGCAAGGTCGGTGGCCACTAGTATGATGGCAGGCGATCGACATGGCTGGGCGTACCTCGGTTGCAAGCGCATTCTGACTTGAATACCATCCATTCGCTTGCCAGGTTTGCCACATCCGCGCGAATGAATGCGATGCCGGCTCGGTCCTACTTCGCCTGCTGTTCTGCAAGTTCGTTCGCGATCGCAGCCGCAACATTCGGTTTCCTGAGGCCCATCTGAATGATATTGACCACGGCTGCCCAATGTGTACGTGTCCTGAAGTGCTGATTAAGCTACCTTGAGCACTTGAGGACGATCAGTCTCTCGATACCGCTGCTCAAAACGCGCGTTATTCACCGACTTGCATTTTGATCCATGACCCCAGTGAACTTTATCGACCGCATCTTGGCCATGGTCAAGTCCCGCTTGGATGCTGCTGCATCGAGTCTGCTGGCCTTGGCGGTGGACCATCCTGTGCACGGCTTGGTTGCTGCCTTGGTCAATATCGTGGAGGAAATCCAGTACCACGACCGCGTGGTTGCAGATAACCGCAGCCAGTGGGCTGCTCTGCTCAACGATCTTTTCGACACCGTCGAGAGGGCCTCGCTGTTTGTCCTCCCGGTGCTGAGCGATGCATCGGCGGGTAAGATGTGCTACCAAGTGTGCCCTGCATCACCTTCGCTCCAAGTTTGTATATACAGCGCGGCGGCAAGGACAGTTCGATTAACTCATTCTCTTTGTCGTGTCCATCAGCTGGCCATCTGCCCTCGCTTGGAGACGATAACGAAGAGGATGACATGCTCGAGGACGACGCCGTGGCTACGGACGGAGATGTCAATCTCGACGAAAAGTCGCTCAAGAACCAACTTGTATTGCACCAATCCTTCCGCGTCATCAAGGAGGGCACCGCCCTGATTACCGCCATTCTTGTGCGCTCCCCACTATCTAAATCGGACTGCGATCAGGTATTGTCCAGGCACTTGTGTTGGCGATGGTCGATATGTCCTCCTCTGGTCGTCCGCTCGGTCAATGTAGCTGATACCACTTGCGCGCTCTGGGATGTCAAGGACGGACTGGTTTCGTTCGCCAACGTCACAAGGGGGGGAGATCTCTTGAAAATGTTGCTGATGAAGGTAAGTAGCAGCATCGCCCCTACACTGCAAATGTGTCGACAGGGCTCCAGCCTTCCAGCTCCAGCGCGGCCATCTGCATCCCGTTTGATGAATCACCTCAACGCTTGCTCAGACTCGACACCGTGGAGCCTTTTCCTCGGTCCATGAAGCCTTTGCCGCCGTCACGACTGCATTTTTGAAGTGCCCCAGCACCGAAATCTCCAGGCTACCTCTTGAGTGGCTCGAGGTAGGTAGCTTACATTCAGACGGGCTTGGCGCCCTGCATAGTGCAGAGACCGATACACACACACACCCGGAGCCATGTGCTTTAATACCGAGCCGCGCTGCTATGATTTGTGTGTAGAACTTTATCCATCAGGTCCAGGACTTTAGCGTCTCGACAACGCGCCGCAGCGCAGGTACATATCGTCCTGCAACTGTCTCGATTCTCAGGCAGCGCGGTGGGCATAGGGACAGTGATACTGCTGAATGTCTCCACAGCCACGACGGACAAGAGCTTCGTTGACACAATTCCCTGTGTGTCACTAGGTCTCCCCTACGGTGTGTTGGCCGTCATCAGCGCCCCGATTCCTGCCAAGAAGGCTATTTTGACCACCACGATCGAGCGTCTGCTCAAGATTGCCTTTGAACCCATCGATGCCGAAGGAGACGAGCGCCTGGATCTGCCTCAGGTGAGAGCTCCATCAGCAAGTGCACTCTTGCTTGCATCGGGGCTTTGATTCATGCTTTGAAGGCTTCGAGTTGATGCTAGACAGGGGCGAATGCTTCTATAGCGGGTGTCTTGCCATTTTGGGCAGTCTTGGCATGCGTTCGATGATATCGGCAAGCTGCTCCAAGAGCGCCCATGTATTCACAGCCAATGATATATTCCTGTACCAACAGGCGCATGCATACAATGTCATCCGGTAAGCACCGTCCCCCGACATTACTCTCGCATGAACAACTGCATCTAACCCATCTTCTCCCACATCACCAGGGCTGTACTGACCGATGCCTCAATCGTGAAGGATGTGCGCGACTACTTCAGCGATGGCTTCATTCTCAGCATCCGTGGATTTTCGTCCTCCAGGTTAGACTGCGGTGGTGTCGATACTGTGCGAGTATCTAGGACGGGCTCTAACCACCGTCCCGCGCCGCCTCGTCACCCAACAGCTTCCCCATTCGCAACTGTGCAGCCATGCTCTTCTCCACCCTGATTACCAAAGCTTTGGGTGTCAAGGTTGGTATGGGGCTGAGGGTCTGCTTGTCAAATGCCATTTGAATCGATGTATCCGACTCTGCTGTCGCTAACGCATCCGCGAAACGGTTCCTGATGCAGAAATCCAGAGATGAACAACACAGCATCAACACCGTGACTGGACGGGAGTTTTTCACGCGCTTCCCCAAGCTGCACGGTTTCCTCCTGCAGGAGCTTGAAGTTGCTGTGTCGGCCTTGGAAACGGTGCGTCGTCTCGCCGGATACGGCGACACAGACTGATCCGATGCGGCTCCTGGCTTCTCTGTGCGAGCCCTGTTGACCCTTCGGCGCCGTCGAGACACTAACACACTCCAACGCACCTCCTCATGCACGCTTTTCAGGGCAAAATCCATCCTGCACTCTATCCCATCCTGACCATATTGGCGCGCCGTGAGTAGCCATGCCGTTTGGAAGCAATTACTTTGGCAGTCGCCAGCGACCCGGCTCTCGTTCTGATAGCAGCATCCACCTCTAATTTGGCTTCTCCACTCCGCAGTGAAGCCGTCTATTCTCGAGACAGAAGGATCGGAGAACATGCTGTCCACGTTTCGGCCCGTTGTGCATCGCTGCTCGCGGAGCTCGATCCTCCAAGCCCGCGAAATGTCGGCGCGTGCATTCGCTTCGCTGATTGCGCCAAGCGAGTTGATGGCGACTCTCAGCTCGCTGCTCGCCGAAGCCAACCCAGGCCGCCAGAATCATCTGCATGGCATTCTGCTCCAGACACATGCCTTGCTATCGTCACACCTCTCGATCGAGCTTTACGGTCTGGCTCGCTGCCAAGGTAATCTTCACCTTCTGGAACACGCTTAAAAATGAAGCCAGGATCCCGTCGGTGAGCCTGGACTGGCTGCTAATCTCGAGCCTCTTCGTCCCCCCTTCTTTCAACAGAGATCATGGCAAAGATGCCAGCCCTGTTTGAATCCATCTGGTGGGTCTTTGCAGAGAACACATGTGCTGTAACAACCGAGCTGGCGACATCGATCCTCGGTCAACTCTTTGTCAGTGGCGACTATTGGAAGAACGGCAACCTCACCGCACATGAATCGTCAGGTGAGCCTCGGGCAGCATCCGGGAAGCTCCCTTCCCACCCCACAACGTATCCAATCCAATCCAATTCGATTCGATTTGATTCAGCCAAATCAAATCAACTGCTCTTCGACCCGTGGTCTGATGTCTTTGATCCACCATCTGAAAATACCACTCCCCCCCCCCACAGAAATCGAAGCGTCGATAGAGCGCCACTTTGCCACAATTCGTCCCAGAATCTGGAAAACGGCAGTGGCCCGCATCGCCACTGCGGACTCGAGCAGCATTGTCGTGGCTCGGTTTGCTCTCCGCCGCAGTCTTGCTCTACTGGTCCTCCAGGGACTCAAAATCAAGGCGCTGCGGCTCGAAGCTGAAGCTGCGGCAACAGACTTGCAGCATTTTGTCCTGCTGTTCTTGTTCGACCACGACTATGAAGTCCAATTGGCTGTCCTGGAGTTTGTCGACAGCCACTGCCAAGGAGAGGAGCCTATCCATGCGTATGTACACGGATGTGTCAGACTGCTGTGGAAGGACTATCGACGGACTGTCACTGACTGGCATGCATCTCCGCCCCTCTCCATTCAAAAGCCTGGGAGTCGATCTGAGCCAACTCCAGGCAGCCTTGGTTACCATTGTGGAGCAGCACTCGACCTACCACATTGCCATCCAAAAGGCAGCCAAGCTGCTGACCCAGCTTCATCTTCAGCACGGCGTGAACAGTGCGTACGTCTCGAGGATTCCGGCCATCTGGGACCTGCTGATGAAGCGATCGCTCGAAACCGCCAACCCGAATTATGTCGAGGCTATCATGCCGCTGCTTGGTTCTCTGATTCCTCAGGTAAGCACAGCGATGCGCTCGAGTTTCCGCTGGCCGCGATGCGATGCTCAGCAACTAGACCTTGCCACCGACACTCCCTCGCCCTATGGCTCATGTATGCCCTTTTATCTTTGCGCACCTGGGATCACAGATCTCTGAAGACAAGCGAAGCACCTATGCATCGTCTCTGATCGCTGTCATTGGCAAATGGAGCGATCCCAACAACGTATGCTGCTCGCTCTCTTCGTGTTGACTCTGCACCTGTTCAGTCTGTCTCGTCGCTGTCGCTGTCTCTGTCCAGCCTAATGCTAAAACTGCCCCGTACAACCGCTGACGGGGTCCATTATCCACGGCCCACCTTACGCCGATGTACCTCTTCTCTGTTGGCGCTGGCGCGGCCTGCTGGCTTTGCCGCTTGCTCTGCGAAACAGGCGCTCTCCATCCGAGTGGCCGCTGTCGATGCCTTCAAGTGGGCCCTGGCAAGTCTCAAGCTCAGTCAACTAGACGAACATCAGTCCGTGGATACATTCCTGTTGATTGATCGTCTGTTGAAGGATGAAGAGCCAGGTGTCCGTGAAGAGATGGCAGCTGCTGTCAGCGCAATGGTCGCTCTCTCGGTGAGTAGTGCTGAGGCCAAGCTGAGGGAGGAGGCTGTGCTAAAGCATCATCGCGGCCGGACTCGCTGCCTTGACCAACACGACCAACACGACCAACTCAACTGACGTGCATCTTGGTTCTGCAGGAGCCAATCATTGCGACAAAATGTCGCGGCGTTCTTGTGCAGCATATGTGCGCAAGAAAGTACTCAGCTGAAGGCGCCTTGTATCTGGCGAAGCAGTTCTCTGTGGTGCTGGATCTGGAGCACATTGTGCTTGGTACGTTGGCTGCTGCTTTTGCGCTGGGGTCGCCGTATTATCGATGGCATCGATTCTTTGTTGGAGGCGTCTGGCTGGATTGGCCCAGCATCGGTAACCCACCCTCCGTCCGTCGCTGAAACAAACACAGGTTCTGCGTCCGGAACCAAGGTCCTCTTTGCCAAGGAAGAGCACAACTCTCACCACGAGGACATCGTGGACGTCCTCCTCGCTACCGCGGCACTCAAGCAGCTCATGAGCCAGTACGCCGGTGTTCAGGAGTCGACCCGGGAGTCGATCCGCCACCAGATCGCTTCAAACAGTGCGCTGAGCCAGAGTCTGGAACATTTTGATGCCGGGCTGCAGGATGCGGCTCAGACGCCGTCTGGATTTGCCAAGGTCGCTCGTGTCGTCTGCTGCTTCTACCTTCTCGGCGAAAGCACGTCTGGCCTTCCCCTTGCCACCCGCCTCCATCCGCTCTTGGCCAGGCTCGACTCGGCCATCCACTTTCTTGCATGACGGCCCAGGTCAACCTTGCAAGCAGGATAAACAGACAGCCGATGACGGTGGCTAGCAGACACCCTTCCTACTTCGAATAACCGAATGTGGCCTCGTTTGGGTCGACGGCACATCGGCCAGATTAACAATTCGGGACACCCATGCCGGACGCTCTTGGTTCGCTGCATATTGCGACGATTCAGAAAGTCTGGGATGCATTCATTGAACGGTAACGTTTGGACAAAAGATGCCGCGATCACTGATATCGGCCGTGGATCACGGACACACAGAAAGACATCTTCGGGTTCACACACGTCGAATACAGAGTATCCAAAGATCCGAGCGGGCGGTCCACATCGCTGTTTTCACGGACGAAGGGGTAGCCCCGCCTTGGTGTAGATCGCATCAATAACAGTCATGTTGATGAGGGCGTCGCCGGTCTCTGTCAAGCCCACGGCCTCGTAGTCGGCATTCTTGCGCTGAACGGCGTCGAGGAAGGCCCTCATTTGGTAAAAGTAGGTCGGCTTGTATCCGTCCTGTGGGGTGTACTCCTTCCTGAGCTTGCCGGACCCGTTCTTGGGCTTGAGCTCGATTGCATGGTAGATGGACGGCGCGATGAAGTTGGTGTAGGTCAGCGTCCCGGCGTCGCCGACAACGGTGATGGTGGCCTCGAAGGAGAGCAGGCCGGCCTGGAACATGGCCGTGATGGAGCCCTGGATGCCCGCGGCACCGACTAGTGTAGCGGTCATATTGACGTCGATTTTGTCGTCCTTGGTCCAGCGTGTGGCGGTTGCGTTCTCGACCTGGGGGACGTAGCCCTTGGTCGAGGAGCAAGCATCGACAGCAAAGCGCCAGGCAGATACGGCATAGCAGCCCGCATCCATGGTGGCTCCGCCGCCAAGGCCAAAGTTGTAGCGGATGTCGGTGTCGCCAAAGGCGATCGAGGGGATCTTGAAAGCAGTGTGGACAGCCTGGACAGAACCAATGCTCCACCCGCCGACCTGGTTCTGTAGCACGCTCTTGAAGAACTGGGCGGCCGGATGAGTCTTCCAGTGAAAGGCCTCCATGCACAGCACCGGTGGCGAGTCGGCGGGCCGGGCCTGGTTGTGGGCAGCGAGGGCGTCGATGACCTCCTGGGCCTGTGATGCGTTGTCGGTGAAGGGCTTCTCACAGAGGACGTGCTTGCCATGGCGGATGGCCTCGACAGCCCAGCGGGCATGCAGTGCGTTCGGAAGCGGGATGAAGACGGCGTCGACGTTGGGATCCTGCCGAGCGAAAAACGGGGACAGTGCGAAGGTTTGCAAGGGCATGAAGGGGGCCGCATGGACAGGCAGAAGCATGAACTGGGCAGCTACATGGATTGCTCAGGAACTGTCTCCTCCTGGACCAGCAGCAAGCATACTTGCAGAAGCGCTTCGTACGAGTCGTGGACAACCGGGATGCTGTGCTTCTTGGCAAACTCGCTGGCTCGCTCCTTCTTGCGGGCAGCAACGGCGTAGGCGGTGCCGTTCGGCAGATGAGAGAGCGGCAGGACACATGCCATTGGGGCAATGTTGGCTGCACCCAGGATGCCGATCCGCACGGCATTCTCGTCCTTTGCAGGCGCCGGCGACGCCCGGGAAAGGGCCTTAACAGCACGGAAGGCCAGCATGGCTGCAGCAGAGCAGAGCAGAGCAGAGCAGAGCAGAGCAGAGCAGACCAGAGCAGACGCTGGGCCAAGCGGCATCCAGGGCAAAACTGCTCGGCCTCGTGCATTTGTCAGAAACGGCGGCAGATGCCCGATCGCCGCCCCCTGTGCACTATCGACCCAGAGCCGACACCAGCACCGCAATTCTGAGCAGTCAGCGATTCTTACATCTGCGCCGGCCCTGGATCCACCGCTCTCCATGGCCGCCCCGCATCTGCAACCCATAACCGCCTTCGATGCTCTCGAGCGAGTGCGATCGGAATACCTCCTTCGCTGCTCGGTCGCGGCTGTCGACCGCCTCGTCGGCGGAGGGCTGACGATGGGCAAGATGACCGAGATCTGCGGAGGGCCTGCAATCGGAAAGACGACGCTGGCGATGCAGTATGCCGTCAACGTCCAGCTGCCGGCTCGGCTCGGCGGTATGGACGGCCAGGCGATATTCGTAGGTGAGCGAGCGAGTAGACGAGGGAGATCTCGAACGAACCCAAACCCAAACCCAAACCCGAACCTGAATCCAAGATCCGCGAGTCATATCCACAAGACGACCCATAATCTCAGCGCAGCTGCTGCTACTACTGGGCATCGGTGCTGACGGGCATGAACTTGGCTGCCCTGGTCTGGTTTCGGGAGCAGACACCGAAGGCGGATTCAATGTCGAGAGGTTCCAGGGAATTGCCGAACGCACCTTGGCAAAGCCAGTCTCGTCTGGAGGTGAGCCCAGCGACAGAGCCCGTATCAGTCCTCAACCAGCTTCTGTACTGACCAACCAGATCAATCTGCGATGCCCGCTGCCTACAGATGATGTCGAGCTGCCCACGGTCGAGGCCGTGCTCGAGGGTCTGCACTGCTTTCGGATATTCGACCACTACCAGCTGCTGGCGCTCTGTCACCAGCTCTCGAGATACTTGCAGCAACACCGATCGGTAGGTCGGAGCCCTGCAGAGCCAACGGTCCTCGGCATCATTTGGGTCGAGCAGCCGTGGCTGTGTCGAAAATGTCGACTGAGTCAAATCGGATTGGCCGATATCACAGATCAAGCTGGTGGTCATTGACAGCATAGCCGCCCTGTTCCGGCACATGAGCGATCCATCGAGACGGCTCTCCATCCTGAATCTGGTGTCCAACATCCTATTCAAGATCGCCGACAAGTTTGGTCTTGTGGTAAACCCGCATGAGCAACTTGCCCGATATGATTCTGCTGCTGCTGGGAATAACGCTCCGCCCCCACGACCCTGCACAAAGACAAGCTCGGCCCTGCACAGAGATATTCTCGGCCCTAATCTCTCGCCCGAAACTATCATAACCGCCGTATGCGCCGTAGATCGTGACGACAAGCCATCTGACCCTGCGGTCGCACGCCCTGGGCAGCGAATCGACCCTGCTCCCAGCGATGGGTGAGAAAGCATCGACAAAGCAAGCACGGACGAATGATCTGATCCTGCTGACCATCCCGTCTCATTCGACGCTGCTGGAACGGATGGCCTCGGGCACATAGGCGACAGCTGGGCCCATACCTGCACCAATCGATTGATACTCTATTGGAAGGACGGCATCAGGTACTGGCCGAACGACACTACTGGGTTCGATCGAGGCGATGTCCTCTCCGCCGCCAGCGATACTCGATTTGCGCGGCTGACTGGCACGATATGATCTCGAACCGATACAGATATGCGTATCTGGCCAAGTCGCCAAGTCGTCCAAGAGCAGTGGCTCCATTCCAGATCTCAGTTGGGTGAACCGGTCCTGCGATTCTGCGCTGGCTCTGGGCTTCCATCCGCCGGCCACTGGTACTGACAAAGTCCCCCCCCCGCTTCCCCCCCTCTCTCTCTTCCATGTGCTCAGTCTGAGGGAGCCCATGATATCGACGAAGATTCTGAAAATATCGATTATGAGATTCCCGTGATGTGGATGGCGTAGACAGTCGCCAACAGCCCGATTTCAACATGGCGTCTATCCAAGCCTGAACATGCACAGCTCGGTCCTTTCGATGAGCTTATTCAAGGAGAGATTCTGTTGATGTCCAATGTCCAGCCCTTGACCGAGCCCGCACTTTCAAATTGCCGACTTGCAGACCCTCGCTGCGACCTGCCATGCTTGGAGTTGGTCGTAATTCCTCGGCGGCCGTGCTGGAGGACCATACCCGAAAGGAGCCAGACTACTCTTTGTTGGACGTCAGCTCCACCAAAAGCTGCCTGGAGACGGTAGATCGATCGCTCACGGTTAGTCCAGCGCCAATCGCATCGAGACTCTTGCTTTGGTCCTCCCATCTCCTTGGCCATCCCATCTCCTTGGCCATCCCATCTCCTTGGCCATCCTCACTTGTACTCTAGCAATATACAGCCGCCAGTGATCTGAAAGGGGGAGGGTATAAGCACTGCATGGCAAGCCAGGCCCACTGACCAATCGGACGGGTTGTCCAAGACGACAGACTGCTTCAGCGCCGCGATAGCATCATCTTTGCCTGTGGAGGGAGGTTTCAGAGTCAGTTCTGTCAGTTTCTCTCAACGAATCCCCCCCACCTCCGCGAAGGAGAGCCAGAAGTTGATGGTGCCGGAGAAAGGCAGTCGTAATGATGCGACCGGCGCGAGGATTGATATTGGAGGCCACCAGTACTCACGATTCACGGCGATGCATGCGCGGGCCATGATCTGGAAGGCATTGTACTGCCCATCGACACAACCGTGGCGATGGTCAAAAAGGGATTAGAGTCGAGAGGTGAGAGCGCATTCGCGATCTCGAAAGATGCGCAAGACCATGCAAAGTTTCTTCTCCCCGGCACCCCCGCGACGATGGGTCAAAGTGTATCGAGTAGTCGCGGCCCGCAACTCACATTCAATGGGTCGAGCTGGATGCTCTTCTCGAGACACTCGATCGATTTGGTGTACTCTTTTTTGTTGTAGAATCCGACGCCGCATCGAAACCATCCCAGAGAGTTGCGCGGCGTTGCACCCACCCGAAGCAGCAGCCACTCCTCGCTGCTGCTCTGTCCGGCGGTCTTGTGTGCGTCAAGGTCATTATCGGGAGCAGCCTGTGAAGCCATGGCCAATTCGTCTGATATCGCACTTGATGCGGCGCAATGCAGAGCTTGAAGCGTGGTGCTGGGTGCGTGGCGGAATATCGCTGCGAAACAAGCACCAGTTTCCCTCGACTGGGGGCGATAGCCCGCCCATCAACGATTCGGGTCTGAGGAATGGGCGGTTCGCCGTTTGCGCGCGAATGACTTGGAAAGCCAGAGGCCAGGCCAAGCCCGCCGCCTCTCTGTTGCCGACTTGGCTTGGGTCTTTCCAAGCAACGATTTCAATCCACAACCAGTCCACGGCCAGCCAGCCGCAATGCTGAGCAGCAAGTTGATCCTGCGCACCAAGTGTGTTGTTCTCGGTCAGTCTGGCTGTGGGAAACCGAGAGGCGAGGCCGGCGGACGAGTCCGATGTCGGAAGCAAACATTATATGTGCCCGAAAGGTTTATTCATGTGCCCTCCGCTCCAACACTGGGACGCAGGCAACCCCGGCGTCGGCAAGTCTTCGCTGGTACAGGCATTCCACTCGGACGGGGCCCAGTTCCCAAAGACCTATGCAATGGTAGACCACTCCGGGCTGCACCGAGCGCCGGCAGCGCTCTGTATTTCACATCGATGGCACGCCTGTTGTCGATGAGGGCTCTCGGGAGTAGTAGTTTGGATGCCTCGAGACTCGCTGCCGATAGCTTGGGCTAAAGTCTGGCTCTGCCCCTGCAGACGATCCACGCCGAAGTCTGTGTCAAAGCCGTGAATGTGCCGGACACCAACATCACGGTCGAACTCTATCTGCACGACGTCGGCGGCCACGAGGTGTTCACGGAGTTTGCTCCTCAATATGTCGGTTGATGGCCCGGAGTCGAAGCTTTGCTTTGGTCACTGCTGCTGGTGATGCTGGTGATGCTGGTGATGCTGGTGATGCTGATGATGCTGGTGATCCGGCAGTGTCGAGTGGAATGCTCACAGGATCCATCGATCACCCAGGCCGAAAGCGGGTCGACGTTCGTTTTTGTATATGACGTGACGAACATGGAGTCGTTCAAGTCGATCTCGTCCAAGTGGATTCCGCTTGCAAAGAAGGCAAAGTGTGGGAAGGGACTGCACGGTATGGTGAAGAACGCACGGACAAATGCCACCAAAAGCCCGCGACAAGTACCGCAAGCTGTCGGGGTATCTGCAGCGCTGGTACCAGCGGGACCATCATGCGTTGCATGGGCGTGCGAAGCAGCGATAGCACGGCCGGGATGTCTGATCGCCCACGCTCTGCGTCTGTTGCAGGTGTCCTCATCGCCCACAAGATCGACCAAGGATCGCGTCGGGTCATCTCGATGGCACAGGGGGAAGAGCTGGCCAAGTCGCAGGGATTGGCGTACTTTGAGAGCTCGGCGGTAAGCGTTGGTCAGGGACGGGCCCGAATGCGGATCGTCGGCGTAAAGAGTAGGCATTCCGGGTTTGGTGCTGATTTTCCTCCGTATCCCCCCGGACACACCATCAACAAGAGTGCGGCGGCATCTGGGAATAGCATATGTGTCACGATGCCCAGAGACCGTCGGCGTGCTGACAGATGCATCCATGTCCCACAGGCCAGCAACCTCGAGGTGGATGCGCCGTTCTTCTTCCTGGCAAATGCGTTTTCGGAGCAGTACGAGGAGACAGCGAGGGAACTGACACGCGCGGCCGACGCACTCTGAGAACAGCATAGCCAACGCCGTCCAGCGCACGATGACCCCTACATATGTGTCGATCGCCTGCATTTTATGTGCGCATCGGAGCCAATGGAGGGCGGCAGGCCTACGAGTGCGGCAGCGCTCAGACTGGATGAACAGAACAAGCTACAATGAAGCTTCTGGCCCGATCTGGTCCCCTGCAAGATGGGGGGGGGGAGCAAACTCCGATCGGCGAGAGTGCCTGCGGATGAAATCCCCCATTGATATACGCCTGCAGCCCCGGCTTCTTTCCTCCCTGTTGTCTGTCCGGTCTGCGTCGGCGCCGTGCTGCTGCCAGCCGATCGAACTCGCAGCTCTTGCCGGTGGACAATGACTCTGCTTGGCGCTGGCACCACATTCACGCCGGACGAGGTGGTGTTCATGGCCGAAAACGAGTCCGTGACGATCGTGCCGTCCGTCCCGATGCCCCAGCTCCAGCTCATCAGCGTAAGCGCTTGGCGAGGAGGAACGAGGGTCCTCGTCCCGCATCGCTAGCTCTGGTTGTCTATGTGTGCGCCTGCCGAGCGAGGTGGCCTGTTGTCGAGCAACATGCATTGCCTGCTGCGGACCGATCGCCTTGCTCATGCTCTCGGTCCATGCCAACAGGGCTTCTACGGTCCCTTCCGGCCGCCGACCCAGGCCGAGGTTCCGCTATGGCTCGCCATCAGCCTGAAAAAAAAGGACAAGTGCAGCATCCGGCCGCCGGCGTGGTTGGCTATTGGTAGGTCCTCCCCCCCCCCAGCGATTCTGGACAGCGAGGCAGATCCGAGGTCGACCCAAACCAGGTCTGAAGCAAATCCTAGACAGGGCAGCCTCTGGTTGCACTTTGTGGATGGAGTCTTTAACCCACGACCCAACTCTGCACTCTGAATCTCACGCCTTTCGCCTGTGTGCTGCACACCTTGTATCCCGCACCTCGGTCGACTCTCTTCAAAGAACACCTGCAAAACAAGCTTGAGCAGGAGCGCAATCACGACGATTTCAGCGACCTGCCCTTTCATCACTTGGAAATGGCGCATCTGCTGCTTGAAAGGCAAGTGCATGACGCTGTCTCGCGCTGGTCGTGCCTCAGCCGCTACTTTAGATAGAATGCTGGGCAAAGCGATCCCCTGACTGCCGTCGTCTGTGGCCGATCCAGTGCCAGCGATGACATTGAGAAACCCGATACGGTCCGCACACTGCTGAAGGACATTCGCGAGGTTCGCCAGGGCAAGTCTCGCAAAGGTCTCAGCGAATTGAACCCGCAGTACCTTCAAGTAGGTGGAGCTGGGCAACAGGACGCCTTGGATTCGATGCGCGGCGATGGGATGGTGTGGGCGGGTGGTGCTGTCAACTTGTCGCTGAAGCTGGGACGAGCAAACAGCAGCTTTCCCGGGGTCTCGTCGTTTGCTCGCCGAGCCCCAGCACCGTGGGTTAACGCATGCACGCACATTCCGAATATAGATCAACAACTTGGGTCTGATGGAAATCAACGAAATCCGCCCCTTCTTTGCGGGGGCGTTCAATGTTGTGCGCAAGATTGCTTCGACGACATCCCACGCCGCTGCCTCACAAGTACTCTCCGGCGACACGCTATCGTAGTCGGTGACGACCATCGCCACGACCATCGCCACGACCATCGCCAACGCCATCACTTCACCAACAGCAGCACCCACGCGCACGAGCACGACTCCATCTCTTCAAAAAAAGATATGTATTGAATTACACCATCAGCAGGAGGCGCAAGATGGCGGACGGAAAAAAAAAATAATATGAATCCAAAAAGACGGCGTGGTCGGAGGAAGGACGGACGGGGCAGAGGCCTGAAAGTCTCACGCCGCCGCATTCGATCCGGGATATATACAAACGGACCAACGACCGAAGGAAGGAGGGCAAAAAACGGCTATCACAGAGAGGATTACAGATACGTTTGGATGACTGCAAGTTATGAACGGAACGGTCGGACGAAGGCCGAGGAGGAGGTTCCAGTTCCAAGGAATGATCGCTGCCGTCGGAGGAAAAAGGGGATACAAGCTCGACAGGCCCTATGCGACAGACAACGCATCGTCATACCAAACCACAACAGCACAGCGATACTGAAAGGGCGACGGAAAGGTGTGCAGCAGCAGCAGCAGCGCAACAACAACACCAACAGCACCAACAATGACACCAACAGCAGCAGCAACGCAAAGGCTCGAGAAGCGCCAGCCAGACAAACGCGGCATCCAGCAGGCGATCAGGCCACTGGCCAGAGCCGCTGGGACTGCATCAACTTTTGGACAGGCTACATCCGGGAACCTATGCAGAAACCCTTCATCAAAAAGCCCAAGGGGCGGGGAGCAACTCCCAAGCCAAACAGCAGGCGAGCTCAACCCCGATGGTAGACAAAGTACGAAGGGGAGGGCACAGAAGTTGTGGATTCGCACGTGGATGGAGAGAAGATGATGGACGAAGGAAGGATGAGGATCAAGCGACCGGGATCAAGCCGCCAGGATCGAGCGACCGAGATCGCCGATAGCGGCGGCGCTGCGGCAGAGCAGTCCAGATGACTTGGATCGACGAAAAAGGACGGTTCTGGTGGAATGAGTCATGAAAGGGGATGATGCCAAAGCGATGAGCAAGCATGACGGCCGCCGAGGCGCATCGATGTGCACTCAAGGCATCGAGGCCCAGACGGAGAACTCGGCGGGCCATGAGCCCTGTTCGGTTGCGGAGAGCTTGACAGGAGGAGCAGGCTCCCATGCGGCCTTGTAGATGGAGCCCCAGACGCCGGAACGTGTTTTTTCGTTCTTGGCGATGGGGATGGGTTGGGCAACAGCCGGGGCGGCAGGGGTGGAGGGGCTCAGGGGAGTGTCGAGAAGGTTGCCGGTCGAAGCCAGCAAATTGGCCGAAGACTCGCCCGAGTAGCTGGACGAGACCGAGGCCACTGACATTTCAGAGTCCCGTCGGTGAGGACGGGGGAGGCTCTGGAAGAACGAGGAGGAGGTCCAAGAGGCCATGGCGGGGATAGCTGATCAGACGCAGGACGGATGCAGGACGGATGCAGGACGGATGCAGGACGGATGCAGGACGGATGCAGGACAGGGGGGGGGCTAAAGAGGATTGAGCGGCAAAGTGGTTGGAGAGAGAGCGTGAAAGAGAGAGAGATTGAGCAGCTGAAGAGGGAAGCGAGGGGTGAGTCAGCGATGAGTGGTGGTGATTCCAACGTCGGAAATCCAACGGACGAGGGCGGACCGGGCGGGGGCGACCGGGAGCGCGGCCGGCTTTATAGCGCCGATGCTATCTCCGAGGTTATCTCTGAAGTTGTTTCTCTCCGAGCTAAGCTCGCTCGGAGGTTGTTTCTCTCTCTCCCTCTCTCTGTTTGCGTCGCCGTCGCGCAGTGTTTGGCTCAAACAATCTCCTCCCGTCCAGTCGCCCGGCGGCCTCGCCAGCGGAGTGTGCTCTCGGCGCTCTGTCAGAGAGCAGAGTTTCCACAAAGAAAGCGGATCAGCCCGGCCCTCGCAGTGGTTCGGCGCGGGCGCACATGACCGGGGCCGCGCACGCCATCGCCACGGGATGTCCTTGGCTGCCGATGTGCATTTCGAATGCAAGGGCCAGGCCGGGGGGTTGTTCGCGCGGATGTGTTTGCATTTCGCACGGCTTGCGTGTGTTGAATGTTGTCGATTGCCGCTCGCTCCGTCGAGATGTTGCGGTCGTGGACGGACTCTATGCGGCGGACATCCATGGAGATGATTTGATCCGGTTGTTATTTCCAGCACGGCATACCACTTGCGTTCAGACTTTTACACTTGCGTTCAGACTTTTACACTTGCGCTCCATGCTCGCCCTGCCGGCAACGCAAACCCACTCACGCCCCGCCACGCCATGTGTTGCAGCTCAGTCCTCCCACGCCCGGGCTCCACCAACGCCGAGCCCATTGGCATTGGCATCCGCTGGACCCTGGGCTGGATCGTGCACTTGTGCTGCACTCTCGTTCGCCCAAGTGCCCCCCCCCGCTGTCCTTCTTCGCCACGGCACATTTGTTGCTCACCACGACGCATCTGTTGCGCAACCGCCGTCTGCGCCTGACCCGCCAACCCAAACAATAAGCCTCTGTCCACTCGGGCCTGGGACACGGGATGCTGCTCAGACGGGTCTGCTGGACGTGAGCCCGCAACGCCGTCGATCCAACGGACAGCCAAGCGAACAGCCAACTGCCGTATGGCTCGTGCCGCTCTCGTCTCCGTGCCCTCCCGGGAACGGCGCATCCTCTCTGTCGCAAACGACATGGGCATGATGCCAGCAGCACCTATCGACCCCGCTGCTTCTGTGCAACATGCCCATGGCGCCTCCACTCCACTCCCACACGTGGCCATGTCTCAGTGGCCGGGCCAGCAAGGGTTTCCACCACCATCCACCACCCCCCTCATGGCCGCTACCCGCCCCTTGAGCGTCGCCCTGGCCCCAGTCGGCCATAGACCCGTTCGTTCAGCGAAATCCCTCCCACCCTGCCCTCCCCGACTCACCGCACATCCACCAACAACCCGCCCTTCGCCATGCAGCGTTCAGCCACGCGTTCTCAGAAACGGCCACCCGAGCCGCCGTCCCAGAAACAGTCCACCTCGGCTTCGCCGCGGCGTCTCTCCACCATCCAGTCGTCCTCCTTCAAGTCTTCGCCATCGTATTCGGTCCGGGATACCTCCATCTCTCAGCCACAACCCAAGCGCGAGTGGGTCCTAGATCCGGCTCTGGTCACTCAGACTGGTCTGTCGTCTCAGGAGCTCACGGAGCTGGCCGAAATATTCGCCCTTGTCGACCGCGACCACGGCGGCACCATCAGTCTCGATGAACTCGCCCAGCTCATGACCATAGTCGGCCTCCAAGCGAGCAAATCCGAGCTCGAGACCATTATTTCCGACATCAACCTCAAGGCCGAAGCCGAAATCGACTTTCTTTGTAAGCCGCCAGCTTGATGCATGTCGCGTCGGCCATGTGCGAGTCCCTGGGGCCGAGTAGTCGGGTTTGTCTCTCGAACCGAAGGCCAGACGGGGCTACTCGGTCCCACTCAAACGAACAGACCAGCAGAGTCAATCTGCCAATCGAGGGAACTGACCTGCCGCCGGGGTGCTCGGGACCATGTTGTTTGCCAGCGTTCGTCCAGGCCGTGAGCCGCAAACTGGAAACCAGTATCCGGCTCGATGATCTCTTGAAGGCGTTCCGACAATTCATGTGAGTCGACGCCACCAGCCACCATCTGTTGCAGACATACATATTGTGCCTATCGAGATGCACGTCTGCCTCATCACGGTCAAGCATCACACACATTCGCAGTAGGCCAGCAAAATCTCACCGGCTCCACTGATCCGGCACGCGTTGTATCCTCATCCTGCCGTCTTCAACAGCCCCGATGGATACGACGGGACCACCGACGTCTGTCTGAATCAAGACATCGTAATCTCGATCTTGACCGAATATGGCGACCCAGACAAGCGTCTCAGTACGGTCGACGCTGCAGAGCTGATCGAGCAGGTGGGATGGTCAATTCCGCACCACCGCAGCTCCAGCCCCGCGCTTGAGCTTCCTTGGCGGACAGCGATCCGCTCTAGCGTGTTCCCAGCGCCTCTCCGGCTCAAATTCCTGATGCCGTCGCTGTATTCCCCGCTCCATCGCTGATTCGATCCCATTGTCTCCAACAAGGTTGCACCCAGCGGGATGTCGGGGCCTTTCGACTACATTCAGTTCATTCACATGTACTTTGAGGGCATATAGATCTTGCACGTCCTGTTTTGCTTGATGCCTTCTCGACTTGCCGGCACCGGACGGACAACTACACCACGATGAAAAATTTGGGGCCACCTGTATTGCCCAAGATGAGTAACTCGGGACCAGGTCAGCAGGCTCAAAGTGAGTCATAACGACTCATCCAACGACCCAGATCATTGGCACGTTCTGGCTCGAGCCATGCATCCGGCTCGAGTTTCCGTGTCGGCTCCGCACAGAATTTCTTAGTGTCAGCGCGGTTGCACAAACCCATTCCCGTGCGGCTCTCCCTGCCCTGCTTCGCCTCCCGACTGCTTCGCCTCTTGGACAGAACCGCTCCCCAGGCGACGGAAATGGCTGTAAATAGCGAACAATTTTCTTATATTCAGCTGTCCAAGCTGATTTGCAGTAGTAATAATAATTGAGCAAAATTGGAAAATTACTTACCGGTATCCAGCCATGAATACACTGAGAATCAAAGTGCAATTGGCAGTCAGTTACGAGGCAGTTATGCAATCATAAACGAAGGTGCGGTGCAGTTCCGGCAGTACTCCTTACCCAGTTTGGGAGACTGTCGAAACCCATCACTATTCCTGTGGAGTAATGAGGGAATGGAGTGGTATATCCGCAGAAGATGGTGAATATTCAGCAGCCGAGAACAAGACCAGAACGCTCGAGCGTAGACCGATATGCAGTATGGGTTCACTGATGGGGTATTGACGATGGACGATTGTTGATAGGAAGTCTGGAGAATGTCTCACCTGGTTCGGGGGCACGAGTGGCTCGGTGCATCATCAAATCAAATCGAACCACTCCTGGTTCTGATAAAGGCTTTGGAGCTTGGGCATAAACTCATAGTACGTATAGGTCTGGGCGTTCTTTTCAGAAAGTTGAATCTCGTCATTCGAGAGAACCTTTCGAAAGCTTAAGCCCCGATTTTCTCCACAATGCGGGCATGTTCTCTCCGATTGATGATCGACATCAAAGGCAATACAGCTGTTACGGCAACAAGGAAGAGAAACTGCGCTCTCTGTTGATAATTGGTCCATGTGTTTTCGGATTTTGTAAAGACTCGGGATGGTGGGCACGGGGCTTCCAGTATATATGCCAATATATTTGAGAATCTCCTTGATCGCTCTATCGGACGTGTTGCAGTCAGTCATGACCTTGACGATTCCCAGGCAAAACGGGTCGATTTCTTCGATACCATTTTCGAGAGAAACCAAAGTGATCAGAATCTATCATTTTTCGGCAAAGGGGTGTAAGAAAAGTGTGCTTGGATGAGGATGGGTCCATCTGTTCATCGATTGGTTCGGCTGAGGGAGCGGCGAAGATATCTCCCGGACGATGACTCCGGAACGGCGAACTGGAGCCCGGGGCCAGCGAGGATTGACAGAAGTGTTGGAGGGCTGACTTGTTGGAGTGGAGGTGCTGTAATTACGGACTTGGGGAACCTCGGGAGGAAACCCGTAGATATAGTAGTGATTGTAGTATGTTGTTGTCGAGACGATGCTGTAGGCTTTTTAGCCCGTTCTGCACTTCATGCATTGACAGATGGTTTTGTTTTTGGGCGGAGACTGGAGCAGGGTTGCCAATGCTTCACCGCGAAGAGGAGGAGACAATCGAGAGGGGATGTCGCTCATTGCAAGGAAGCTGGAGGATGATACAGCGACGACCCGGCTGGAGGACAAATCCAGCGAAAAATCACAAGTCCAAAGAGGGAAGCGCGAGCTGTCTGGCATTTGCCGGGATGGAAGCAGTGCTGCGCACAATGCGCAGTCATCGCCTATTGGCCAGGATGCCGGAGGGTTGAAGCAGCGCTTTGGTTGCAAGATCACCACCGATGGGAATGGATGAGCACCACACCAAGTCCCAAGATCCCTGGGTTGGCTTCCTTCCTGCAATACATTCACCATGTGTTCGATGGAGACATGCTGGACAAGCAGCTGTACTTCAGCCTGACCCGGCGACGGCGGTTCAAGCGACTCGATCTCTACAGCAAGCGACAGCGCACTGTCCACGAGATGTGCAAGCGAGTCATCGACCAGGCACCAAGGGAGACCGAAGTGGTGATTGCCTTTGGGAATGCATCCTGGAAACAGGGGAAGGAATACGCATCCAGTCCCAGGAGACTCAGGTTCGCCAAGTACTTTGAGCAATTCCACCACCACCAGAGACGCCCACCAGACCGATCCGTCTCCAAGATCCATGTGTGCTCGGTGAACGAGTTCAACACGTCCCAGGTGTGCTCACATTGTCGGGAAGCCAAGCGACTCGAGTCACCCGAGCATCTTGATGTCGAGAAACCACACTTTGTCCGGAGCTGTGCAAGCTGCCATACGCTGTGGGATCGAGACATCAATGCCTCAAGGAATATGATCTCGGTATGCCAGTCGATCATCGCCCATGGAGATCGGCCGGGTGTATTCAAGATCATGCTTCCCAAACCAACCAAAACAAAGAGATTGCCAACGAAGACAGGAGTGCAATGCCACGGCCTACCCGCTGGGCCTACAAGTCAGTCAGCGGGCTTCAGACATCTGAAGCCAGGAAGGAACTGCCCCGTTTCTTTCTGGATAGACTGTAAGTATCTCGCACTGTTCCTTGAGTATTTCGACAGTGGATGCCGGGTCGCCCATATTCTGGGCAGTCCACTTCGGGGTTGCCATCCCTCTTGGGATGGTGATGGGAGGTGGTTGACTCCCTTGTGCAAAGTGTGTGTGTGTGACGGCGAGAGGCTTCTCGCCTTCCCTCGGGGGTCTCTCGCCAGAGACTGCTCTTCTCGCCGACTGAGGTGGCTCCGAGAGCGCGTTTTGTCGTTCTCGCTCATTTTTTTAACAAGAAATTTTTTCATAGTGCATGCCCCTTTGCCGATCCAGAGACCAAAATGCAGGAGGATTGTGTAGTCATCCACGTGTTTGCCCATGCCCGTCGGTAGACTCAATATAAATAGTAATATCGTCATCCTGGACCCCAAGCAGCTCGATGAGTCGTGATACTCAAGAGTATCCCCATTTTGAGAGCTCTCTTCGGGAACATGAACTCACAAGCCCATCCGTCATGCGATGATGGGTCACCGAGTACCACGATGCGTCCATAACCACTGTTCTGTGACAAGTTGATGATGGCTGACGCAAATCGACTCGCTGGATTCACAGCCATGCAGGATCCGAGGATGCGGGATCCTTCGTCGTCCTGACTGAAATGAGCTCGCCGCCGATGTCTTGGGAAGAGCAAAGGAGCCGGCTTGGTGGCGTTGGAACGCGTTTCCGTCTTGGCTGGCAGGACACGCACAAGAGAGCATCGAGGCAGATTATCGAGACAGCCCAAGAGCGGCCCCCTCTTCCTTCCCCTCGCCGATACCGCCTCCCCTCGCTCCATCCGTCGATATCGCCGTCTTGGTGTTGTCAGGCCACAGGCGACAAATCCAGCCCCGTCAGCTGAACCAGATACCACACCGTCATGGCAAACGACCAAGATGTCTCTGAGGATATCGAGCCTCTTGTTCCCCAACAAGCCCAGACCCCTGTCTCCCAGCAGCCAACCTTCCCTTCTCCGCCCGATCCCTTTGGCCCCTGGCTCCATCCCGTCGAGTGTCTCATCAACATTGCCCGCGACGAGCCCGATGCCCTCCTGATCAATACCTACGAGAGCGGCATCTCGGAGCGACTCAGCTATCTCCGTGTGTGGAAGCAGGCGTATTCGGTCGCCCAGGCTCTCAAGGCTCTCCCTGGCTGGAACGACGACGACCACGAGGTCATCGGCACCTTCTGCGAGGCCGAAGCCAGCTGGGTGATCTACTCGTTTGCTGTGTGGATGCTTGGCAAGTGAGTATCTCTGGTCTGGTCTGGTCTGGTCTGGTCTGGTCTGGTCTGGTCTGGCCTGCCTGTGCATGATATGACTGGGAATTGTCCCTGCCATGACCAGGATCGAGTCTCATCTGTCCCTTGTTGCCATCCAGGAAAACACTCAACCTCGCTCTCAATTTCCCTGCCGCTGTTCGCAAGACTCTGTGCGAGAGGTTTGTCCTTGTGCTCGTCTCACATGTGTCTCAGGTGATTGACATCCCAGAGACCTCTGTGCTCAACCTGACTCGACCTTGACTCCAATCGAAACAGATACTTCATCAAGTACATCCTCTACCACCACAGCAAGCCTGGCCGCACCATTGGAGTGACGCTGGTCGATGCCACCACGTTCCCTGTGCTGGACAACATCCCATCCCCGTCTCTCGAAGTCTGTGAACCCCTTGATGATTATGTCACCATCCAGTGCACCTCTGGAACAACGGGTATGTGGAATGGTTGAGCGTGATGGTCCAGCAGCAAAGCAGATGGTGCAATGGTGGATAGAGTAAGATGGTGAGTGTGGTGAATGTGGAAAGTGATATACTGACGATGCATATCCAACCCACAACCCGACTCCTTCGTCCTGCATCCTGGCTCCTCGTCGCTCCCACAGGCATCCCCAAGTCGTGAGTTCTACTGTGGTTTCTGATGCTGTGGATTCTGATGCTGTGAATTCTGATCCTGTGTCTACCTGATGCTTGTTCCCATTCACAAAAGTGATCGCATCACCACTCGTTGACTGAATCCTTCTGTGTTTGATGGTGATTGTTGCAGGTTCCAGTTTGCGCACAATGGCGCAGTCACTGGTCGAACATCAGTTGGTATGCTGAAGAGTAGCGTTGGGCTATTGCAGGTAATTATGCTTGACATCGAATATCGAATTGATACTTGGGCAATGGTGGGTATACTGACATTGATGATTCTCAGCCTCCATCGTTTTCGACGACATTTATTGTATTGCTCAGCGCCCTTAATCTTGGAGGATCAGTGTGGATTCCGAAGCCGACATTCCACACAACTGAGCAAGCAAAGAACGTTGCTCAAATTTTGGATGATGGCGTTGCCTACGTGGCACTCGTAAGTGACCAACTATCCAATAAGAAACCTTACCACTCACACGCTAATAGCATCCAATTTTCACAGTCTCCCTCTTTCATGAAGCTGATCATCAGCACGGCCGCTTCCTGGAACCCGAACATCAAGTGGATGAACACAAAGAAAGTGCTGGTCGGCGCAGAACTCGTACCAATGAGCGTCATTCAAATGACGAGGGAGAGATTCCCAAATGCCGAGTTCCAGTCAGCCTATGGATCGAGTGAGGTACAGTCCATGCTTGATGGCTTGTATTCTCACAACATTCGGCAATCACTAAACACAATGCCTTCATCAGGCAGGAGTTATTGGTGCCTATTCATTTTTGCGGATCCTGACCAACAGCCCCATCCCAGAGAAGTTGGTCTACAAGCTGGCCAAGCCTGGGGTGCGATGCCTTCTCTTTGACGAGGAGGGCAATATCGTTGATCAAAATGTCTCCAAGAGCGGGATCCTGGTCTTTGCCGTCGACCCCGACCATCCCGTCCGCAACCACCCCGACTTTGTCAACGCCGATCCAAACGACAGACTGGCCTCCTTTGGCTTCCTCAGCGACGGCTCGCCCCGAGTCTGCACCATGGACTGGGTCGAGATGGTCAGCGAGAACGAATTTACTGTCGTTGGAAGGTGAGTGCGATGTCCCTGTATCCACCGAGTGGTCTGTGCCCTCCTTCCACTAGTCCTCCACCAATCCATCCCACACCCCGATCCAACATGTCTCTCACACCTCCAGATTCGACCAGAAGATCAAGGTCAACGGCGTCTATGTCGACCTGAACCATCTCGAGGCCCTGGTCGTCCAGCACTTGAGCCACACCATCGCCGACTGTGCGTTTGTCCAGACCTCCGAGAAGAAGATCGTGATGCTGTATGTTCTCCAGGCCCGCCCCACGACCCGCACCGAGCCCAGCGACATCATCCGGATGACTCAGGATCTGCTTGCACTCGTCAACGTCTCCAAGGTGCCGATCCACAACTGCTTCCAGCTCGACGAGATCCCCATGACCGAGATTGGCAAGCGCGACCTCAAGAAGATCAAGTGGATCGCCGAGAACAACGATCTGCACCAAGGATCCGTTGTGTATCCCCGTCTCGCCCCCAGCGATGCCCCGCTGTTTCGCATCGCGGCTGCAATCTCCAGCCTCGGCAGCCAGCTCCTCGGGATTCCCTCTCTCGACGGCCGCAACTACAGCATCAGCGGAGCTGGGTTTGACTCGCTGAGTGTTGGCCGCCTGGCCCTGGCTATCAAGGAAGAGTACGATGTCGAGATCTCGCCGATGATGCTGCTCTCGAACGGCCTGACGCCCCTCGATGTCGCCCAGCTGGTGATTGATCTCCAAGGCAACCACCCGCTGATGTCGCCGACAGTCGACCTCGACCAGGAGGCCGCCCGGCTCGACGATGCGAGTGTGACGGCCGAGGGTCTCCCTCCACTTGTCTTTCCCGAGTCGCCTCGCGGCATCGTCCTGACGGGGGCCACTGGCTTTCTCGGATCGTTCCTGCTGTACGAGCTGGCTGCCAAGTTCCCTGCTGCCAGGATCTACTGTCTGGTCCGAGCCGCGAGCGACCAGGCTGCCATCGACCGCATCTTTGAGACAGCCAGGAAGCTGATCCTCAACCCGCAGCAGACGCACTACCTCGTGAACAATGTCAGGCCGCGACTCGTTGGTGTCTGCGGCGATCTGTCGCTCGACCAGTGGGGACTGACCAACAAGCGATGGAAGAAGATCGGCAAGGAGACCGACATGGTTGTGCACTGCGGCGCCGAGGTGCACTGGCTCGACGACTATGAGGCGCTCAAGGGGCCGAATGTCCTGGGCACGGCGACGGCCCTGCGGCTGGCCACGACCCACCACTTGAAGCCGCTGCACTTCATCCCGGCGGTCGGGGCGATTCCCATGGCACGGGGTGCAAGGACGCCGCTCGAGGAGAGGGTGTATTCCAACTGGAACGTCTCTGGCGGGTATGCACAGACCAAGTGGGTCTCTGAGCAGCTGATCAACAAGGCACGATCGAGGGGAGTGCCTGCGACGATCATCCGACCATCGCTGATTGCAAGCGACAGTGTCTATGGAGGTGAGTCACTGGATGTGATATGGCAATGTGGTGTGGTGGTGTGGTGGTGTGGTGGTGTGGTGGTGTGGTGGTGTGGTGGTGTGGTGGTGGTGCAGCAGCTCATCTCAGCTCACTCTCACTCTCACTCTCACTCTCACTCTCACTCTCACTCTCACTCTCACTCTCACTCTCACTCTCACTCTCTCAGTGTGCCACTCGGACGACTACATCTGGCAGTATATCAAGGGATGCATCCGCATCGGGATCGCTCCCTCCAATGCCACCCCCGTGACCATCACCATGAATCCAGTCGACCATGTCGCCAAGGTGGTCGCTGCGATCGCTGCCTCCGAGGTGGCCCTGCCCAAGTTTGTGTTCCACATCAGCGACCCAGAGCGCAGGTGAGATGAGCGAGCGAGCCGAGTGGCAAGCGGACTGGGAGGGCAGCAGGATGAGTGCCATTCCTCGGCAGTCACTCACTCACACCACCATCCCACACATCCTGTCCCTCGGCCCACCTCGCAGCGTCATCACCGAAACTCGACTCTTTGAGATTGTCAATGCCTCTGGCTGGTCCGTCATGTTCGAGACCCGCGAGCGATTCAAGTCTCTGCTCCTCACGCCTCAGCTCACCAACGACTCGTCCATGTCGACGCTCATGCATCTGATCCTGAGCATGTCCTTCCTGGTCGACAACACCAACACCCGGTCGATCTATCCGGCCCTCGGTTCCCAGGCCGGGAGGATCGCCGGGCGAGGGCTGCTGTACCTGACCCACATCGGGTATCTGCCACCTCCTCCGAACCCTCCGTCGCCGCTGAGACCCGAGGAGCACCCGCGGCCCAACATCTTTCGTCCCGACACCCACAACTAGCTCGGTGGTGGAGGTCACTGCATGTTTGGCAGTGCCATTCATGGTGCATCCCATGCACAGCCATGGTCCTTCACTTGCACGGTGCCTCACAACTCCCTGACACACACTCCTGATCTATCGCTTCGGAGTCTGTGCACGACATCCAGTGCTTGCCGATGTGTCCCACTCTCACCCCGTCCACATACCCCGATGTCGCCCCAGTCGCCCTGTCGGCAATTGACTGTCTGTCCTGGTCAATATCACAGCCATATTGGATTCTCCATGCGACTCCTCCGTCTGGTGTCAGTGCTGGTTGCGAGTACTTGTGGACAGAGACAGGACTGCTGATGCGACAGAGTGATCGAATTGGAGTGTAGAACGCCTGAACTTGATATTCGCCTGGACTGGCACGCTCTGGATGTGGAGTCGCTCGAGACGACTGAAATCCCGCAGATTGTCCACCAGAGAAGTCATGCGACGCAGGAATGACTGGATGTCGACAGCGCAATCAACCACCATCTTCATCACCATCCACCACACACCACACACCACACACATCTCCATGTTGGATCAATCGTGTTCAGTGTCTGGCAGTCCAACAAGACTCGACCGCAGAACGGAATGGCAACGAGACGACACTGATCGATCGGTCTGCCCAGCCAGCACAACATCAGTGGCGGCCGGTGCGGGTGAAGATGCGAACATCGGGATACTCCTCGTCCTTGAGCTCGGTCTCCGCCGCCGTGGGCTGGTCGAGATAGGACACCCGATCCAAGTGGAAGAGACTCTTCCTGACGACCAGCTCGGGCGAGGGACACGGCGTCGGGTAGATCGAGCGAGTGTTGGTGTTGTCGACCCTGAAGGACAGGTCCATCAGCATCCGCATGAACGCAAGCAGGGCGTGGTTATCGGGCGATGGGTTGCGCCAGATGACCGTCCTGAACTTTTCACGGGTATCCAACATGATGATCCAGCCAACGGAATTGGCGATCTCGAAGACACGCTTCTCGGTGATGACACTGTGAGTGAGTGAGTGAGTGAGTGAGTGAGTGAGTGAGTGAGTGAGTGAGTGAGTGAGTGAGTGAGTGAGTGAGTGAGTGAGCGAGTGAGTGAGTGAGGGGTGATTGCGATGGCCAACGATGTCCGCCATCAAACATGTCAATATGCAACCCACTCAATGCCAAGCACAGCATCGACTGACACCCACACCCACTCACACTCCACTCCACTCCACGCACTCCTCACCTGTGCTCCGAGTCGCTGATGTGGAACACAAACTTGGACAGCGCCTCCTCCGAGCTGACAATCTCGGCAATCACCTTGGCAACATGGTCGACGGGATCCATGGTCCAAGTGACGGGACTGGCGTTTGCCGGGCAAATGCCGAGCTTGATGCATCCCTCGATGTATCGCCAGATATAGTCGTCTGTGTTGCACACTGGAGGATGGAGTGAACAGGGTGAGAAACAGTGTCGGTCGATGGATGGGTATCGCTCGACACACAAGATCATCGACTCATGGCCAAGTCGAGGGAACGAAGGACGGAATCTCCACCACACCACCACACCACCACACCACCACACCACCACACCACCACATCACACATCACAATACCACCACGGCTCACCTCCGTATCCGCTGTCGCCAGCAATCATCGCTGGCCGAATGATGGTTGCAGGCACTCCCCTCGATCGTGCCTTGTTGATCAGCTGCTCAGAGACCCACTTGGTCTGCGAGTAGCCGCCCGACAGGTTCCAGTTGGAGTACATTTTCTCCTCGAGCGGCTTGTCGGAGCCCTTGGCCATGGCAATCGTCCCGATGGTCGAGATGTAGTGCACCACCTTGAGATGGTGCGTCGTGGCCAGCTGCAGCACCGTCACCGTGCTGAGGACGTTTGTTGCCTTGAGCTCGTTGTAGTTGTAGAGCCAGTGCACCTCGGCGGCGTTGTGCACAATCATGTCGGTCTCTTCGCAAATCTCCTTCCATCGCTCGTCCGAGAGTGCCCATCGCTCCTTGGAAACGTCGCCGCGCAGACCAACCCACCGGTCTCGCACGTCATACCACGGATCGTTCTTGTTCCGCGATGCAATCACCAGCCTCGAGGCGTTGGAGTAGGTGCGGAGGAAGGCCAGTTTCTCGGTCTCGGTTCGTGCCAGGCAGTAGATCTTGGCTCGAGGGAACTTGTGTGCCAGCTCAAAGATCAGGAATGCTCCGAGGAAGCTGGTTGCACCCGTCAGGACGATGCCGCGGACCTCCTTGGGATAGACAAACGGAGGGAAACCCTCGGCCGTCACACTCGCATCGTCGAGCTTGGCAGCCTCGGCAGCCAGATCGATTGTCGGCGGAATCACCAGCTTGTCGTCGAGAATGTCGACGACCAGCTGGGCGACATCCTTGGGACTCATGCTGTTCGACAGCAGGATCATTGGCGAGATCTCGACACCGTACTCCTCCCTGAGGGCGAGGGCCAGGCGACTGATGCTCAGCGAGTCAAAGCCGACACCGCCAATGTAAAAGTTGCGGCCGTAGAGACCGGGGTTGTCCAGGATCTGGCTGCTGAACTCGGAGATCTTGAAGGCAATCTTGGTCAAGAACGTTCTGGTGACGATGAGAGCCGGGTACTGGACCGCCTGGCTGTACTGCTCGACGTTCTCGGCGATGCGCTTGAGCTTCTTGAGATCGACCTTGCCCGAGTCGTTGAAGGGGAATGCGTCGAGCTTGAGGCAGTTGTGGACGGGGACCTTGGAGACGTTCAACAGCAAGAACATGTCCTCGACGACTCGGATGATATCGGCCGAGGTCAGTTCGGGGTTGTATCCTCCCTGAGGGATGTAGAACAAGATGATCTTCCTCTCGGAGGTGTGGATGAAGTAGCAATCGACGATGGCTTGTTGCAGGTACTTGTGGACAAGCTCCCTGAGGTAGTTCAAGTCGACATAGACACCGTTGATCTTGATCTTCTGGTCGAATCTGGAGGGTGAGGTGTGAGGTGTGAGGTGTGAGGTGTGAGGTGTGAGGTGTGAGGTGTGAGGTGTGAGGTGTGAGAATGAAAGCGATAAGTATCCAGCGAGCAAATGGATCGGAACCAAGAGTGTGGATGGCAGTTCTCATGGATCAAGCACACAATAGTCTCCAGACTCACCTTCCAACAACACTGAACTCCTTGTCGCTGACCATCTCGACCCAGTCCATGGTGCAGACTCGGGGCGAGCCATCCACGAGGAAGCCGAAAGTCGACAGCTTGTCGTTGGGATCGGCGTTGACAAAGCTCGGATGGTCCTTGGCAGGATGGTCGAGATCGACGGCAAAGACCAGGATTCCGCTGTTGGAGTACCGTGGATCGATAATCTCGCCTTTCTCGTCGAAGAGGAGGCATCGCACCCCAGGTTTGGCCAGCTTGTAGACCAATTTCTCTGGGATTTCGCTTTCTGGAGGAATATGCATATATGATAGTGCTCCAATTACTCCTGTCTGGTAATGTGAAAATGGTCAGTAATCCCAGCATAGTGGCGAATCACATCGATGTTATGAACCATACCTCACTCGATCCGTAGCCCGACTGAATTTCGGCACTTGGGAATCTCTCCCTCGTCATGTGGACGACACTCATGGGGATGTGCTCTGAGCCCAATAGGACTTTCTTTGTTTTAGTCCATTTAACTCCTGAGTTCAATGAAGTAGCGGTGTTGATAACGAGTTTCATGAACGAAGGGGTCTGTGAGAAATGGTTTTCTTTAATAGGTGGATAGCACGGGGTCAGAGAAGACTTTGAGCCTGGTACTTACCAGGTAGACATAGTTCACGCCGTCATCCATTATTTGAGCGACATTCTTTGCTTTCTCAACTGCGTGGAATGTCGGCTTTGGAATCCACACAGATCCTCCAAGATTCAGAACGCAAGGAAGTGAGCCGAATGTGGCCACAAAGGATGGAGCCTAAAAATCATCAATGTCAGTATACCCAGCATTGCCCAAGTATCAATTCGATATTCGATGTCAAGCATAATTACCTGCAATAGCCCAACGCTACTCTTCAGCATACCAACTGATGTTCGACCAGTGACTGCGCCATTGTGCGCAAACTGGAACCTGCAACAATCACCATCAAACACAGAAGGATTCAGTCAACGAGTGGTGATGCGATCACTTTTGTGAATGGGAACAAGCATCAGGTAGACACAGGATCAGAATTCACAGCATCAGAATCCACAGCATCAGAAACCACAGTAGAACTCACGACTTGGGGATGCCTGTGGGAGCGACGAGGAGCCAGGATGCAGGACGAAGGAGTCGGGTTGTGGGTTGGATATGCATCGTCAGTATATCACTTTCCACATTCACCACACTCACCATCTTACTCTATCCACCATTGCACCATCTGCTTTGCTGCTGGACCATCACGCTCAACCATTCCACATACCCGTTGTTCCAGAGGTGCACTGGATGGTGACATAATCATCAAGGGGTTCACAGACTTCGAGAGACGGGGATGGGATGTTGTCCAGCACAGGGAACGTGGTGGCATCGACCAGCGTCACTCCAATGGTGCGGCCAGGCTTGCTGTGGTGGTAGAGGATGTACTTGATGAAGTATCTGTTTCGATTGGAGTCAAGGTCGAGTCAGGTTGAGCACAGAGGTCTCTGGGATGTCAATCACCTGAGACACATGTGAGACGAGCACAAGGACAAACCTCTCGCACAGAGTCTTGCGAACAGCGGCAGGGAAATTGAGAGCGAGGTTGAGTGTTTTCCTGGATGGCAACAAGGGACAGATGAGACTCGATCCTGGTCATGGCAGGGACAATTCCCAGTCATATCATGCACAGGCAGGCCAGACCAGACCAGACCAGACCAGACCAGACCAGACCAGACCAGACCAGACCAGACCAGACCAGAGATACTCACTTGCCAAGCATCCACACAGCAAACGAGTAGATCACCCAGCTGGCTTCGGCCTCGCAGAAGGTGCCGATGACCTCGTGGTCGTCGTCGTTCCAGCCAGGGAGAGCCTTGAGAGCCTGGGCGACCGAATACGCCTGCTTCCACACACGGAGATAGCTGAGTCGCTCCGAGGCGCCGCTCTCGTAGGTGTTGATCAGGAGGGCATCGGGTTCGTCGCGGGCAGTGTTGATGAGACACTCGACGGGATGGAGCCAGGGGCCAAAGGGATCGGGCGGAGAAGGGAAGGTTGGCTGCTGGGAGACAGGAGTCTGCGAGGAGACATCTCGGTCGTCGACCGGGTCTGCGGACCCTCCAAAACAACAGGAGATGGCCCTGAGCATGCCGGGGTTGGGATGGAAGCGACAAAGGTGCCGATACCAAAGCCAGATGAGGGCAGGAGAGCGAGGAGGGAGCCGAAAGAGCGAAACGAGACAACGATGACGAGGGGAAAGGGCGAGGGGAGCGCCTTTTGTCGGTCTGGGCAGCCAGGAGACGGCGGCTTGGTCTGGCTGCTTGCCATATTGCATTGAGCGAATGCTCTTACTTTCTCTCGAGCTGCTGAGTCTGCCAGCGTGACCGGCTCTGTGCTCGGGCGGTGGGTCTGGCTGGCTGCCCCTCGATGCTGTGCTGTTGCCTCGCCCAGCAAGCTGCTTGCAAATCCACTGTTCGGTCAGCGAACAGTTCACTCGGTGGGAACACAGGTGAGTTTGACACTCGTATATCTCTGTTTGTGTCTGGCTGGGGATATTCATTGTCACCCACCAACAGCACAAATCGCACCACAGCACAAATCGCCCCCTCACCCAGACGAAGAATAATCTGTCCGCAGACCAGGGACAGGCTCGATTTGGTCTCTTGGACAGAGGTTGCTGATGATCTCGGACACCAGCTCTGACTGGGTCGTCCCCCAACAGCACATCTTGTGGGCATCATCGAACACACAAGTGAGACGAGCCGCTTGCTCAAGTGCAATCTTGCAATCGTTGTTCGTCGTTGGTTGGGAGCACGGTCTGGAGATTCACTATCCCTCCGAACAGTGCTGTCTCGCAAGATCACCGAGCGAGCGCTGCTGTCGCCGATGCTGATCCGAAGGCTTGGCGCAATAGACACCGCCCCATCGTGGATTCTGGTCCGAGCGATACAGGCCAAGCCAGATCTTCAGCCCGGATACACTCATCAAGGGCCACCAGCTCTCCAGTGTTCCAGCACATCAAGGCGGCGCTCAGTCCTGAGTCCCCTGCGTTTTTACGCAGTCGTTGACGACCTTCCCAAGCTCCTGAAGCGAGAGCACAGAACAACCCTGGTAACTTGGATGATCATGTGTATTCAGGATCGAAAGGCGCGTGCTGCAGATGATATTGTGAACACCATGAGTCTCGGAATATTGACTGTTGCAGTTGTGACATCTCAGTTTCGAAACGACTGCTTCAGTTGCTGGCAAATATTTGATTCCGGGTTGAGTCGCGTCAAGATTGATATCATTCCCGATGACAGCCCCACAGCCAAAAAGTCCTCATCTGCGATATCCGGGGGTGGAGAGCGGTTAACACACGGCTGAGAGCGTAAAAATAGTTTCAAACGCATCACTGTGTCGCTTGCTATGATTAGAGCACTTCCATCCCAAGATGGCGTCGGTCGTGCGCATTCATTCTGTTGAACCTCGAGGTGTTTGCGACATTACACACCTGGCGAGAGCGCCATCGCGCAGACACTGGCTTGGAAGGTAAGCGACTCCTCCTGGACGACTTTGCCGATCTTTGGATCGAATACCTGAATCTGACGCAGCCAATAAAACAGGCCATCAATATCTGTCTTTGGCAGACCACACTCGCTCATGCCATAGGTGTGCTTCGCCTACCACTCCGTTGGATCCGCCAGTGAGAAGGACATTGCGAGTCTTCATCCAAACGGCACAGTATGTGCCATAGTTGTCTTCTTCGCTCAATCCAAGGATATTGTCTGATCAAGTGTTCATCAGTTGACCGGGTCACACCGGGAGCGGGGCAGGCGGCAGCATCCACCGGATGAGAAAACTGATCGAGCAGAACTGCAGCCTCGAGCCCCTAAAGTCCCAACCACACTTCAGCCAGTTCGGCGCAAGTGAGAGCGAGGACATGCTGCTGCCGTTTCAAAGTGGCGTCGATGACACTTACTTTCGCCCACCACCGTATACGACGGAGGGAACTCAATTATTCGTTGGGGAGACACCTCTGCTTCGACGGAAGACTTGGCCTTTGCAGCCGATGATCTCTCTCTTCTGGTCGCAGGCTTTGCATTTTTTCGCTCAGGCGTAGTTTCTCCAGGAGGAGACTTGACCTCTCCGACGGAGGACTTGAACATCCGGATATCGAATATTTTGGTTTCATAGTTGGTCGCCGCGCTGTACACAAACGACGCACATGGACTGTACACAGGCGCTTCTGAGTATGGAATCTCGATTGCCAGCAGCTGTAGCAGCTCCAAGCACATATGCACCGAAGGCATACCTGAAGCCGACGGTATTGACGTCCAGCTGACCCGTGAATGCCTCCATGACGATAGCGAGCTTGTGATCCGTGTCGAGGATCCGCAGCTTGTGTTGGCCCACTGCATGATTAGAATCACTGGTTCCTACAGCAAGCAGCCGCCCTGGAAATGACCTGTGTTAGCTGTACATTGATATCCCATCTAAAAGGAGCAAGACGCTCGTCTAAGAGTGTCACATCTACCCCGAATAATCCCCCCTCTCCCAGTTTGCACCATATATTACACAATGCGACGTACCCTCGCTTGACATGCTCATTGACGAAACGTCCGCGTCAAGAAGAACGTACGCATGATCTTTGTTGTCAGAGCCCCAGCACTTGATCTGGCGATGGAGTCAAAGTGCTCTGTGTGAGCGCAAGCGATCAAATGGCTGATGGTGCTATGTCGTCCATCACATTCGATAGAACCCGCTCTGTTGCATGCCCGTTACCTTTGCTGGAGTGCATGATTCCTTTGACTCGCCTCGTACTGCGCTATATCCAGCAAACAGGAGGCCGGAGCTTGCAGCACAGCCAAAAAGCAGATCGGTGACCGCCGATCCAGTGGAACTGTTGCCAAGATATGCATTAGTCAAATGCGTAACATTGCGAGAATACGAATGGGACTCGAATCCGCCATGGCTCCTCAACATCAACATCAACATCAACATTCTCTGCTCAGTGACGTGCTTGCTCAGTTGAATATAGTGCCACGGCCAAATGCATTTGTTTGAGGATACCGTGCGAGGCTCTGACTCCCACTCAAACTTACGATGGGCTATGACGACACTGCTTGGTGAATGAGGTCATTGTGCCGTCTGTCGGAGATAACACATAGAGTCCCCCGAGTTGAGTGCCCACGGCCAACAGCGGCCTGTTGAGACTGTCGACTTCGTTGGCAGCTAGCCGGACGATACTGGGCTCGATGCCTTGGTGGCTGGTTGCTGTGAATCCGAGAGACAGACGATAAGACGGAGAGCTTCTGAATTGGACCACGGCCCAGACGCAGCCCAGCTAGAGACTCGCACATCTCTGTGCGCCCACGTAGAATCGGGAGCTGGAGATTCTTTCGCATGAGGATGCCATTGTCACGGTCGACAGCCATGTGCGGCCCTCGTAGCCCAAACCTACCTGGCAACTTCCAAGAATTGGTGTTTGTCCGTCTTTCGGTATCCCAAACCATGACCCGAGGGTCATTCTGCGATGTGCTGATGACATATCGCGAGTTGTGCGCAAACAATAGGTCCGATATCGTTGCGTAGGGTTCTAGAGGGCACGCATGGGTTGTCAGAGAGGCTTTTGGCGGCTCAATGCGAGCAGCTTGCGAGGATGCGCGCTCGAGAAATCACACTCGCTGGCCCGAACAGTCGTCAGATGGGCATTCGCTCGGGCAGCCGCGCCATTAACGCCCTGCCCAGACTCACTTGGATTTATGGAGTTTGGCTCCTGAATCTCGGTATAGTGTCCTCCAAGTGGGTATCTTTGGCCTGGGCACGTCAAGGATGCAATGTTTGTAGGTCATTCAGCGTGCAAGTTCTTGGAGCGACCACCGATCGGGTTGCTTATGTGCCAATCTTGGCTGCTCGTGTGGCGGGAGGAGGGCCACATGCTGATGGAAAACCTAATTGTTGGACCGCCAGATTTCTTGCACGCCCCCTTCCTTCACTGGCTCATAATTGCAGCTGCAGGGTCGTGCTCAACTAGTTCCCGTGAAGACAGTACCTCGACTGATGTTTCCAAAAATGATATTTTCCGAATCGCTGGAAAGGTGGCCAATCACCAATCGAAGCGGTTGATCCGGATCCGTCGAGAACTTGATATCGGTGACGCTATCATCGGACCCTCTGAACTCAACAAGGTGCCTCCACGTTTTGAACTCGTGGCTAACCCTCTGTACAAACGAAGATCATAGGATATCGTGAGTGCTTGAGATACTTGCTCATAGGTTCCGTATCCTCCGGTCAACTTGTCAGGGGCTTCGGCAGTAATCGCGGTGGCCCCGCTTGATCGGCGGGTGCTGGCTTGTGCCTTGGTGCCCCCCCCCACCAACACGTACCTGACGTAGCAAGCTCGACTGCACATAGGAAAGGCAGGACTCGGCCTGCCTCATGACGGACAGAGCACCCTTGTTGTACATGAGTCTGTGGTGCTGTTGTATCATGTCTGTGGAGACAAAGTGTTGTCAAGAATGGCTGCATGTGTGTATATGGCTGGAAGGAGACAACGAGCGTGTCTCGGCCAGCACTCAGTGCAATACCATCAAAATATGATGCGATGCGACGCGATGCAGAGAACATCGACACAAGCAGCAAGAACACTGACCGACTACAGGGACAGGCACTGTGGGAGTTGGGGTTTGATCCATATCAAGGGTGAAGGCCGATTCTTTGTCAGGGGTATCGTCATGGACATCATAAATCAAAACCTCGGGTATATCGATTGGAAATGGCTCCGTGGCTCCCTGGCGGCCAAGCAAAACGGATGGTGGTAAGGCTATCTGAGCTCTGATACCTGGTTCGTTAAACTCACTCGCCCTCCCCCGCCCACCGAATACACCTCGGTCAAGAGATAGAACGCATGCCAGAACACAATCGATTCCCAGTAAAGTGCCATAATATATAGATGAGCACTACTAACAGATGTGGGGGAAAGTACTTTCTTGAGCCGGGTTAGAATCGATCGTGATAATTTTGGCACCTTATGGTCGTTCAAGCCGGAAGTCTCTGATCCGTTAGAACTCGGCGGTAGCAGTAAAGATTGGCAGTCACTGGGGCTCGAGAGGATGGACAGAGGTATATATGATGGCGATGAAAGCGATGGCAGCGATGTCACCAGCCGCGGCGGCAACGATGGCAAGGATGATGACGACGTCGAGGGTGGCGACGATGTTGGTGGTAAAGAGGTTGGTGGCGAGGATGTCGGTGGTGAGGATGCTTGTGGTGACGACGGTGATGGTGGAGACGGCGATGGTGGAGATAAAGACGAAAGGAATACCGGTGACAGTGATAGCGATGGCGATAGCGATAGCGATGGCGATGGCGATGGCGATGGCGATGGCGATGGCGATGGTGATGGTGATGGTGATGGTGATGGTGATGGTGATGGTGATGGTGATGGTGATGGTGATGGTGATGGTGATGGTGATGGTGATGGTGATGGTGATGGTGATGGTGATGGTGATGGTGATGGTGATGGTGATGGTGATGGTGATGGTGATGGTGATGGTGATGGTGATGGTGATGGTGATGGTGATGGTGATGGTGATGGTGATGAAATCGATGGTGGCGATGGTAGTGACGGTGTCGGCGATGGTGGCGGAAGGGATTGAAGAGCTGGTAACGGCGGCGACGATAGTGGCGGAAGCGATAGAAACGAATACGGAGGTGGTGGTGGTGATGGCGAAGAAGAGGGTGGCAGAAGCGACATAAACGAATACGGCGGCGAAGATGGCGACGACGACGGTAATAGTGGCTTTGGTACGGGACTTGCAGAGCCTTCGGGCTGCTCAAGCCGTATACGCTTGAAGGGTGGGCTTTGTACGAGATCGATGATTGCAACCGCTGAGTGCAGGCTTGCTGGCAAATCCTCACTTGGATCGTGATAATCGTGATATAATCGAATCGGGGCAGCAGCGTCGCCAACTTGAGCTGCGGGTATGTGCTCGTTATGGCTGCAGCTTCTCGAGTCCTCTGGATTTCTCAGAGCACCATCGATGCGTAAGCTGGGCACAGAGCCGATCTGGATGATCTCGAGCTGTTCAGTTGAAGATCCAGTGGCCTGATCACGGCCCTCGCTGACGGCTATGCTCGAAGATGACCCGGCAACCTGCCCGTTGGAGTAAATGCTGGGCATCTTGCCAGAGATATCATCCGAGAGCGATGGCCAGGACTTGTGCGCTGGCGACTCTCGATCGAGCTCGCCAAAGCCCCGCTTGCCCTGATGGGTTCGGAGTATATCCAAGGAAGAGCCAAACGGGAAACTGCCTGCATATGGTCTTTGCGAGACGCTTCTGGGAATGCTGGCCGGTCGGTCTTCAGTCGGAACGCTCGATGACTCTTTGCTCGGTAAATGTTTTGGCGGGGCGCCGGATGAATGGCTCCCAAGTGGGGTTCCATAAAATATGGCAGACAGAATGTCCTTGGATGTAATTTCGGATTTGACGTTGAGCTGTTCATGCTGTGGCGAAGCGTCAAGCGGAAAGGACGACGCAGAGCCCGGGCGCGGGTCTTCGGTTGATATGGAATCGATGCCGACGGACAGCTTCTCGCGCAACCCCTTGACCGCTTGGGCAATAAGCTCACTATTGCTCTTTGGACGTGCCGTCTCTGTCTTTGGATCGGGCTCATCATCCGATAATGTGAGATCAAACACAGGGGTTGTCTTGCGACTTGGTCTGGAGCGGCGGGCAGATTCGGCGTTGCTGGGACCGGCTCTGCTCGACGCAAAGCCATCGCTGTCTTTGTCCAAATCAATCACTATGGATTCCCACATGAGGGTTGCTTGCGGGCGCTTCCGCAGGATGCGAAGGGACGTGCTTGCGTTGGTCGGACGCAGACGGGCACGACCAGGAGCGGGGAAGATGGACAGGCCTCCCAAGCCAGATCAGCAACAGAGCTGATCATTGTGGCCGAGACGCGGTGTGCGTCCTCGCCCGAGCGAGACCGAATAGCGTGGCCTCTCGCCCAGCACAGCTCTCGGTCCCGCAGACAGAGCGTGTGGGGCACATCGTCTCATTCCGACAAACAGTGTAGTCGCATCGTATCATGCACCCGGTCAAGTGGGTCGAGTCATTTCCCTGTGTGAGGGAGATGCATGGAGTGAGTGGGCACGACAGGGACCAACGAGCCGCTGCAGATGCAGTCACTGCAGGTCAGAGCAAGAAGACAGATCTCAAACGAGGGAGGAAGACGCAGGGCAAAGAGCAATATCGCCGCAAGACCTTGGCGAGCGGATTATATATCAAAGCCGTCCACAAGCCATCCGTGTGTGAAAGTGTCCCGGTTCAATAGGCTCGCAGATATAACAGATGAAGACAGCAGAGTCTCAAGGAAGTTGCGAAGACATCAGAGGCCCAGGCAAGTTGGTATAACGCTATATTCAGGAAAACACTGGACACCATCCCACTCCCATTTCGGCAGCGTAATATGTGATGTCTAACGATGATCACGGTGCTCTTGGACGCTGAAGTGGATGCAGCCCTGGGCAGACAGTGGATCAAGGCATGGAATCGCAGTTCCGGTGTGAAGATCGAGGTGATTGGTGTGTCCAAGGCCAAGGAATAGCGACAGCCTTGACTCAAAGTAGGCCGGTCCCGCTTCATTTTGGATACGTTGTATTGATTTCAAGGGGTTCATGAATCACAAGAATGTTGACTCGCCAACCAGGCCACATGGCCCGGAATCGGCCACGAATCGGCCACTCTGTCGTCCTGGGCTAATACGTCGCAGTCCCGTTGATGTAGTTGTTGGCAAGATCAATGACACGCGAGGCCACCAGCTGTCCGCTCGTCAGCCCCGCCTGGATCGAGAACGGGTACTGGAAGCCCCCGCGGACCTGCGATTGAGTAGCTGCATCAAGGGCATCCGCCAGAGTCTTGTATGATAGGATGGTCGTCTTGGCTGGCACCCGTCCAGGCTCGACCCGCGATGAACCTGGTCGGAAGGTGAAGCTCAAGCCTAACCGATTTGATCGGGTGACGTACTGCAGTACCTCGACAGCCGCGCTGGAGAAGGCGGCGTGGTCCGAGACAAACTCGGGCGAGCTTGGAGTGAGTGAGTCGCTGGCGGCATATGGCACAAAGTCCTGGCCAAAGATCGCAAGTGTGCCCTTGAAAGGCCCGCCCCAAGCAACAATGGGCTGGTTTTTCAGGAGAGTGCGGATGCTGGTAATTGGCCGGGCCGAATCCAGGGCCCGCTTCATGTCCCAGGCGGCGATAGCGGCGTCGTGCACTGGTTTTTGTTGGCCCGGATGATGGGCAGGGTCAGAGCAAGCAGCAACATGATCCATCCATCCGACCCAGCGGCGGAGAAGCCCACAAGGAAAATCAGTCTCTCATGTGCAATAGAACCAGAGCCTTACATGCATTGGACAGATACAAGAACATGACCACATCCTGCTTCAGAGTGTGGCTTTGCTTGATGGCGATATTTTCGGCAAACAGCGTCCAGATTGCCGGGAGCGTGTGGGCTGGTTCATTGGGCCCACCCCTACCGAGTGACCGAGCGTCGTCGTCAATAGTGACGAACCGTGGGTGCATGTACCATGCAGAATCAATTTCAGATGCTCTTACGACGCCAACGTTGACAACCATGGAGCAAACGACCGCCCTTCGGAAAGGCTCTGTTCTGCAAAGGTGAGCGACGACCGGGCCCCTGCGGGGTTCACCCGCTGGTGATGGTGCCTTACCAAAACTCAATTTCCATCTTCTGACCGTCGGTCAGATTGGCGCTGTAGGCAATCATTTGCTGATTGAGCAGGGCCAACTCGGAGTCGCTCGGCCGCTGGAGCGCAAGTCGAGTGGATCCTGGAGTTTTTGCCTCCGAGTTGAGCGGGCTGAACGGCCGCACCAAGCCCCAATGAGAGGTCACAAAGACCTGGTCGTCCCACGCCCCATAGTCGCCGCCAAGGGGCAATCGCAGAGGCTGCCAGCGGTTGGCAAACACGTTCTGATGTAAATGATTCGGTGAGTAATGTGATGGTCGATATGCCTGCGATCCCGTTTGGGGAACTGTGAATCCGCTGGCACAACAATGCACAGCTCCTCGGCAGCTGGTCGAGCCTGGCAGAAGCGTTACAGCGATTGCATCTGGCATGCGATGCGTCGCTGCAGATGCCAATCCGAGCCCAGCATCGAGACTTACCACACTCGGAAGGTTCATAGACGTATACAGGGTGTAGTCCGAGTAGTTGCCGAATCCACCCTGGGAGCCAAGTTGGTTGGAGCAATCGAGGTGACGGAGTTTGAGAACCCGACGGGCAACTTCCTGGCCGACATAGATGCCATTGGCCAGCGCCTTGCGCCCCAGCCTGCTGGCGTCCCGGATGGCTTGTGAAGTTTCATAGCGCACTTTGAATGCTGGGGCGCAGCCCGGAAACAGGTCGACCAAGACGGTATATGCAGCAGCAGCGAGGGCGACACTGCGGAAGTTGGAGCTCGACGACAGCTTGGAGCAGTTGCACTGAAACGGCACCATGACAGGGTCGAACACCGCATACGAGTTGTAGATGGCGGTGTTGAGGATGGCCAGCGCGCGAGCCACAACAGTGGGAGGTATTTGCTTGTTCAAGACACAGTTGCGGAGCTCCGAGTTCCAGTTGACGCTCTCGGATCGCTGATAAGTACCGGCCGGACTTGGCGCTGTCGGGATAGAGCGATGTAACCGGGGTCGGGGTGTTGCCTGAGCTTGAGCATAGGAAATAAGCCCGAGGACCACGACAAGACCGAGAAGAAGGGCCGGCAGTCTACGCATGGCTGCAGCAGCGGGAATGTGCTTGGACGATGGGGGACGCACGTCCCGCGAGGCATGGGGCTCGGCCTCGGTCTTATCGCTGCCGGGGCTGGCGCCATTTCGGCCGCGAACATGAAGCAGATCGCTTCTGGCACAGCCAGCCGCCCGCCAATTTTGTTTTCCCATGCCCCGCCGAACTTTGGGCAGCGCGGCCAGTATACCTCGCGCTTTCCAAACAAGCGGCGCTTGGGGATGCCTCGGGGAGACCGCCATGGCGGGGCCATGTGCAATCGTCTGCAATCATCTGCAATCGTCTGCAATTGGTTGTCGTGAACATCGTTGCGGTCCCGGGGCATCATTCGCAGTGGACTGCAAGCGAGCACACCACCAGCCGTGCTTTGGTCTGCAAGGACAGCTGCTGCCGGCACTCAAATGGCATCCGGGGTCTGGGCCTGCCTTTCGGTCGCCTCTCCCTCGGTCACATCCCTCATCCGGCGCATCCCCTCCAGCAGCATAGGCGAGCCATAGCGAGCCCAGCACCCGCACAGCGCCACAACCACAACCGCCACAACCGCCACAACCACCGCTCTGGGCAGCATCGGCACTGCTCAGATCCACCATTCCTGCATCCAACAGCGATCGTATGGCCTACCCGCCTGCTCGCTGTGTTGCGGCCCTATTGGGCTGCTTGTCGCCGCCCAGTCTGCGTGTGGGGCGGCAGTCAATCCGGGCTGCATCGAGATTCCCACCAACCCACCTTCCGGGTAAGTGCCACCCCTTGATCTCGACCGACACAACCAACATGACCAACATGACCAACATGACCGACATGACCAACATGACCAACATGACCAACATGACCAACGTGCCCCGCAAACCTATCCCGCCTCTTGACGCTCGGTCCGCTCGCTCTTGCAGATACTGCTCTGATCTGGCTGGTGGCCAGATCCACATCCAAGTTGTCCAGAACCTGAGCGGCCGGGCCATGGCCGGCCAGTCCTTCTCCGATTTTTTGACGGTCCTGCACCAACTCGAGGACTACTCTGATCCATTCTGGGTTGGATCGACAGCGCCGATGCAGGCAGTCTTTCGAGGCTATTGCCAGGACCCATCAGTGCCATACACAACAAACGAATCGGTAAGCGGCCGTGTCTCTGGAGCCTCGATGCAGGCCTGTCGGCCATCTGTCTAACCGTCCTTGCACAGCAACCCAACCAGCGGATATTCCAATACCATCTCCGGTACTTCCGGGATCATATCTGCCACTATGTCGTGCGCAAGTCGTCGTCGCTGTGCACACAGCCCGAGCTGTCGTGCGATCCGCTGCCCACCTTTGCGCTGCGAGACTCTGTCTGGCGGGCGCTCGACATCATCAACCCCAGCTGCCGCGTCAGCGACCTGGACGTCCGCAATCTCTCCTCGGCTCTGTACACGATACCCACGTTGGACGACATGTTTGTGCAGGACAGGGATCTGGCACTCTGTTGGTTTCTTGCCACCACCAACCCGTTCCGGGATCCCCGAAACGACTCTGTCCAGCGCATCGGCAGTAGCGAGAACGACACATGCGGTATGCAACGCAATACAGCTGTATCCCGCGGGCCGATGTCGTGGCCCGGTGGGTCTGCGATAGCGGCCCAAGACGGGATTGTTGGCCCGATATGAGACTCACCGTTCGCCTGCCCCTCTGCCCTCTATAGGATTCGTCGACTACCGCTCCACCTTTAGCCTTGGCTCGTTCACAGGTTTCCCTGGGGACCTCAATCGATCCCACCTGTTGTGCTTGGACAGCCCGCAGCTCCCGCGGTATGTCAAGGGCCCGTGCTGTCGAGCCTTTCTCGCAAGTGTGCTCCAAAACACCACCGCGCAGCTCGGCAACTCCAAATCGACCGAGCTCTACGAGCACCAGCGCAACATCGTCATCACTGCGGCCAGTCTGACCGGGGCCGTGATGCTCGTCGGCGTGGTCGTCTTTCTGGTGAACAAGTACCGATCTTCGTGGCGGCGGCTCAAAGAGGTGAGCGTCCAGAAGGCCAGTGCCGAGCTGGCGCTCATTGAAACCACCAGCCAGCCCGCCCCGGAGGCCTTCACCAAGAAATGGGTTGTCATCAAGCCCTATCAGGCCGTGCGCGAGGACGAGATCGACCTCCATGTCGGAGATATCGTCGTCCTCATGAGCGTCTTCAACGACGGTTGGGGCCATGTAAGTTCCATGTGCCGCAGCCGCATCCGAGCATGGCGGGTCGATCATGCCCATCAGTGGCGCTGCGGTCGGTCTCGATAATGCTCGACCCAAGACATTGCAGCCAGGTTGTGCCGGCCGGTGCGCCGTGGTCGATCCGGTCGATCCGGTCGATCTGGTCGCATTCTCACCGTAGCGACATCTCTCGGCCGCATTTAGGGCCTCAACGAAACGCAAAACACCGTCGGCACCCTGCCGGTCATCTCCTTATCGCCGTACGGACGGATGCCCTCAACCTCATCATGGGCCTCTTCAACCTGTCTATGAACCCCCCCCCTCATTTCGAGAAGAAGCGCCCGTAATCTACCCGTCCCCCATCATGTCTACCTCTTGCTGCCAGTTCCAAAATAGAATTATAGAACATTGGTACAGCGAACCGGGCCGGCTGGATGGACAGCGTTCGCCAATCAATGGTTTGGCATATTGTGGATGATATCCGCTGCAACCGAGGAGCACACCCCTGGACACTCGCGCAAAGCCGAAGCGCACAATGTCCATGTGCTTGGCAGTGCAGATACCGAGAGTCTGGCTGATGGGAAGCGTAGATCTTTGGGATCCGCATAAGGAAAGTGGCCCTCGGCCTCAAACCCGGGAAAGGGAGTGCGTGGTGGCGGGGGTGGCTTCCCGATGCGTTTCATGAGCACTGTAATATTAACACGAAAGGAGGAACAAAACAGGGGAACAACGACCCAGGAATCTAATTAAATTAAACTTCGAATCCAACGCACTTGAGGACGCGCATGATGTTGGTGGCGCCGGCAGTCTCTTCGATGATACCGCTGGTGACGACAACCTATAGGACCGAGCAGGCGGAGATCGAGAGGTCAGAGGCACGGCGTACAGCTCGTGGGCCAGGAGGTGGTGGTTGCAGTGGAAAGGGGCTTACCGGGTCGCCGCGCTGGGCCATGCCCATCTTGACACCCCACAGCATGGCGCGGTGGATGAGGTTCTCGGTGCCGGCCATGGAGTCAACAAGGAGAGGGTAAATGCCGCGCAGAACCTGGCACTGACGGGCTGTGGGACCACATGGAGAGACGGTGTGAGTGGCATGCTTGGCCAGACTGCAGTGCAGCCAGCTCAGACGTTGGTCACGATGGCGGAGATTGCATCGAAAGCCGCGAATGTCACGCAGCACGTACCAACTTGGGCGTTGGCGGTGATGGCCAGGACGGGGGCGATTGGGCGGTACTTGGCAATCGAGAGGGCGGTGTTGCCGGTCTGGGTCAGGACAATGATCAGGGTGGCATGGACATCCCAGCTGGTCTTAACGGCGCTGGAGGCGATGGCCTCGGAGACGCTGATGGGCAGGCGGATCTGTCGTCGGAGAGCCGGGTACAGCTCCGAGTAGTTGATGTCGAGCTCGGCCTCGCGGCAAATCTTGGACATCATCTCGACGGCAGCAACGGGGTGGGCGCCCTTGGCAGTCTCGCCCGAAAGCATGACACAGTCGGAGCCATCGAGGACGGCGTTGGCAACATCGGTGGCCTCGGCACGGGTGGGGCGGGGGTTGAAGATCATGGACTCAAGCATCTGGGTAGCGGTGACAACGGGCTTGCCGGCGGCATTGCACTTGCGGATCATCATCTTCTGGAAGCGGGCAACCTGCTCGACGGGGATCTCGACACCGAGATCACCACGGGCAACCATGATACCGTCCGAGGCAGCGAGAATCTCGTCAAAGTTCTCGATGCCCTCCTGGCTCTCAATCTTGGAGATGATCTTGATGTTGGTGCCGGCAATCAGCATGCGGATCTCGTGAACGTCGGCAGCCTTGCGGATGAACGAGGCAGCGATAAAGTCGATGCCCTGCTCGACGCCAAACTTGATGTCGGAGGCGTCCTTCTCGGTGATGGCAGGGAGATCGACGGGGTTGCCGGGCAGGTTGACACCCTTGGTTTCGCCAAGCATGCCGTTGTTCTGGATGGTGCAGTGAACCTCGCCGGTTTCTTCGTTGACCTCATCGACCTTCATGCCAATGAGGCCGTCGTCGACAAGGATCATGTCTCCGGGCTCGACGGTGCGGGCGAGGGAGCTGTAGGTGGTCCAGACCTGGGTTGCGTCGCCGAGTCTCGAAGTGTCGTTGTGGAAAGTGAACTTGTTTCCGGTAATCAGCTGCACATCCTTGCCGTCGACAAGCTTGCCAGATCTGGGAGGGGAGGATTCGTTGGTGAGCGCCACGACGCAGACGCTGCCGCAGCCGCACCCTGCTGCAAGACGAGGTACTGTTTGCACGAGCACCTACCGAATCTCAGGGCCCTTGGTATCGAGGAGAATGGCCACGGTGCGGGGGTTCTTGCACGAGGAGAGGTACTCGCGCAGGTTCTTGACGGTCTTCTCGTGGTACTGCAGTCGCCAAAGCACCAGACAGTCAGCTCGATGTCTACACGCACAGGCAAGCAACCAACGCCCACAAAGCCAGAGCCGATCGGCATGGCTCATTTTGCGAAGATTCACGCGCCCAAGAAAATGGAGCTGACGGCGACGGTGTCATCGTGTCGCACGAACAAAGACATGCACAGCCGATAACACAGCTACGTCAGCCAGGGGCCGCCGCGCACACGTTACTCACCTCGTGGGTACCGTGCGAGAAGTTCATGCGCATAACACCCATACCAGCCTCGATGAGCTTGCCCAGCATCTCAACGGACTGAGTCTTGGGTCCTGCGAAGCATAGGAAATGCGATTGGAGATGCGATTGCAGCAGACGACGGGTCAGCAAGTGATTGCGAAACGGCAGTCGAGAAGGCCGACAACCCTTGCCCTGCGATAGCCCCTCTGCAACAATCGCGCGGCGCAGTCCCCAGGGGCGAGATCTGCAAAGCTAGGGAGTGACTCACCAATGGTGCAGATGATCTTGGACTTGATCTGCACAGGGTGGTCGAGGTAATTGTCGGTCATGGCTGAAGGATAGATGCAGTGTCAGCGGCGGCGACTCGGCAATACGGCCTGGAGACGGAGCGGCAGCGTTCTGGAGCAGCGTTCCGGAGCAGCGTTCTGGAGCAGCGTTCTGGAGCAGCCCAGGTGGTACGCAGGCGAACGCAATCCAGTCATCCGCAAGCACCAGCAGACCACCAGCAGACACCCCAGATCATGGATGGGCACGGCGTGGCGACAGACGAACGGGCGTGCTGGGCGAGGCAGCGACATTCCCCCACCCTCCTCCGGCAACAAACAGCAGGACGAGACGCACCTGGATGTGTTCGAACGCAGATGCAGATGCGATGCAGATGGCGACGAGGGTGGACGGGGGGGTGAGGCGGAGGTAAATGATCGCCCGGCGGCTTTATAAGATCGGGCGAGGAGCGAGAGCGGCGAGAAGCCAGCCCCTCTCGCCCGCGGCTCTCGCTCGCAGCTCTCGCTCCTCGGCTGCGATTTGGGGCAATATTCGGCCAACAGCAAGCGCGCGCGAGATAGGGGCGGTGACACAGCCGCCCACAGAGACTGTGGCCGCAGCACCTCTGGGGCGTGCATGGCTCGATCCGGATGCAGCCGCCCGGCTTATCGCGGTCGCACAATCGCCCCGCCGCGTCGCACAGGCCTCTCGCTATCGGCGCGAGGGGGGTGGTGCGTGTCGTGTGCGGGCTGCCCTGTTGCCGGCCAGCAAGGCTGCCTGTGTGCGCCCAGGCCCCATTCGGCTGCCGCTGTTGCTATCATTAGTGTTTCTGCTCTTGCTGCTGTTGCCGCTCTTGTTGCTCTTGCTGCTGTTGCCGCTCTTGTTGCTCTTGCTGTTGCTCTTACTGCTGCTCTTGCTGTTGCTCTTACTGCTGCTCTTGTTGCTGCCAGCCACCATGGCCTTGCTGGGGAAGACGGGTGCTGTGGGGGGTGCTTGTGTTGGCTTGTCGCCGCGGCCATGGAGGGAGCCATGTTGGCACCTCCAGCGCATCTTTTTTTCCTTGGCGGCGCCAGCCAGCGTGCGGTGTCCATGGTCGGGGGTGGACTCTCGCCCTGGGTCACCGCTCCATCGGGCCCGGACCCGCCCTTGACCTCACACCGAGGTGCATTGCATCTGCACTCGGCCCATATTCGGTTGGTGCTCGATATGCATTCGATGCGCGCTCCTTCTGCTCCGATATCGCGGCTATGCTGGCGATGGCGATGGCGATGGCCCTGCCCTGGGTGCCCCAGAGAAACCGCTCCAAGAGTCGTTGGCCATGTCGCACCACAGCGCGCTTTCCCTCTCTCTTCCCCGACCCATGTCGCGCTGTCCCACCTTCGCTCTGATGCCAACAACGATCTGGGTCCGGCTCCGGGTCTGTGCCAGATGCGAAACAGCGGACCGCCATCGTCGCTGCACCAGGAATCGCTCGGTGTCCATGGACGTCCGGTCTATTGCCATCCAGTGCTGTTCATTTATCCACATCTATTCCTCAGATCCAAACGAAAACAGTCCCCCGGCCGAGATGCTTTCTTCCGCAGGTGCCTGTGCCATCTTGTCCCAGAGGCTCGGCTTGCTCGGCTTGCTCGGCTTACTCGGCTTGGGTTCGCTCGACACATCGATGCTGCAGCGCTCGAGTCTCGCTTCGTGCTGGCGCAGCAGGTCTGGGCGGTGCTCGCGCAGTTTCTCGGTGAACTTTTCGTAGAGTCCCTCGCCAAAGGCACTGCCCGAGACTTGCTCGCGCCTGTCCTTCAGGAACTCCAGAACCTGTCCCAGATTCTCGGAGGACACAAAGTTTTGGGTGATGGCGATCGAGTCGCTCATGTTCATCACACAGTGCCACCAGCCTGTCCAGAGTATCGACAGAGGCCATCGTGTAGTAAATGCAAGGCAGTCGCAAAGCAGTTGGTCAGCCCATCGGGTACTCGGCCATGCCACTTTGCCAATCCCATCACATGTGCCTCTCGGCCTGGTGCTGCTTACCGCAGGGTACAAACAGAATCTCGCCAGGTCGGCAGACGCACTCGACTGGCCGGTACGGTCCTGCTTTGGTCTCCTCGTAGTGGTTCAGGAACCTGTTGGAGATGGTCCGCATCCTGTCAGCCACTGGCAGGAACAGGCCTTCGGATACATCTTCACGGTGATTCCACCACTGATTTCCTCGCAAGCGGCGCAAGTATCGTCTTCCGGCATGATCTTGGATGCGTGATCAATCTCCAAACTGTCGGCTTCGCCCACTTGGAGACTGAATGTACACCCTTGAGCTCGACTGCTTCACAAAAACACCACAAAGCTTACCATTCTGTCAGTGACAGAGGGGATGTCACCTCGCTGCCGTCCTCGCTGGGCATCACCCCGGGAGGAGGGAGCTCAGGCGGATATAATATCCACTATCGGAGCAGAAACAGCTGTGAATGAGCGGTGGAGCGCGATATGGAGCTGCCTGCGGAGCACTACCAACCACAACGGCAAATTCATCATCTTACCTTTTTCTCTCCCTTGATGACAGCATTCCAGGCACTCGCTGTGGAAAGCCGCGAAAGCCCCCCCCCCAAAAAAAAAGTAAGTCAGCGGCGAGTCCATGTGGGATTTGGCGACGCCAAGGCCATACTCGGCAAGGCGGTGCTTGGAGAGCAGAAGCAAATCAGCGAGCAACGCAGAGGGATTCATGGGCAGTCATGGGTGGTCTGCCTGTTCCCACAGCCTGGGGGAGGGGTGTTTCAAGCACAGCCAATGGACTAATCGCACAAAACACACAACAACTGACCGCCCAGGTAAGGTCCTGAACCTATCCCACGAACGGGCCGCAATGGTGCTTTGTGATGGCTGCATCGGCACACGCACTACTCACTCGAATTGGGGTCCACATGGAAGGTGCTTCCCGACCGCTTGGGCCCGATGATCAACCAGCGATAGTCCGGTCTCTGGTCTCCAAGCAAGGCGAAAAAGTCTTCCTTGAAGATCGCGGGCACTTCATAGTCTTTGGCCAGGGCCGAGCCCTCGTCCGCGAACTTCTTGTCGAACAGATAGAGCGGCGATTCTTCCATGCAGCTGCGGGCGTACTGGAGGTAGTCTTTGAACTCGATGTCGACTGCTTCGGCACGGAACACCCGGTCGCCGCAATGCTTGAGGATATAGTCGTTCGACCACTTGTGGAAGGCAGGCCATTGCGAGGCCACGTTTTTGATGAGAACGGGCTTGTTCGGGATGAGATAGTCGTTGCGGAACTGCTCGTAGGTCAGCTTGGTGCGGTGGTCGATTGTGTCGACTTGGATGCCGCACAGGTCCTCCAGCGGAACGGTAGCGCACCGCCAGGCCGCAAATAGGTAGTCCGAGAAGATGCCGGCGCAAGAGATGGGTCGCTCGAGAACGAAACGCTCGGGTGCCTTCATGTACTTGAACGTCTGCTTCCACGTCGTTTGGAACTGGAAGCTTCCCTTGAACTCACGGACCACCAGCGAGCGCCAAATCTCCTCGTGGTGGATGAAGCAATACAGCGCCGGCGATGCCTGACACAGCCGGCCGAGGGCCTCGCCGTCGAAATAGGTCTGGAAGACGGTCACGAGCAGATCGTCGGGCAGGACGGTAAAGTGCCCGAGTCCGCGGGTCCGCCGCTCCGGGACGTTGGAGAAGAACATGTTGCCCATCGGCTTGATCCCATACGGATGCGGGCCGAGCGACAGGGCATGTTTGGCAGCCGTTGCGGCGCCTGTCCGGGCCAGTCGTTTGATCTTGCGGGCGGCGCCGCCGGTACCAGTCCCGGTGCTGGCGACCCTCTTGCGCTTGAGGAAAGCGGTGCGTTGGCTGTGCATGGCAAGGTTGAGTCCGGATGTACGTCGTCGTCGATGTACGTCGTCGTCGATGCCGCTGGACAGGATGCTCTGAATCCGGGCGTCGGAGACAGTCGAGTTGCGTGCACGATCGGCTCGATCCTCAAAGAAAGCCGTGTCCCCGTGACTTTTTTTCTGCTGCAGCCCTGACTCATGGTGTGTGGTCGGCTTGGGCAGCGAACGGTGCGAGCCATTGTTTTTCGTTCCAACACGCTGCAGCGGAGCACCGCAAGAGGATATGTGCTCGAGAGAACTGCACCGAGTGCGGCAGCGCATGCTCTCGAGCAGAGAGCAGTGTTCATAGCAATATGGCGCACAGCAACACACCAACGAACCGGGCTCGCGGGATACTGCACATTCAGCCAAGTAGGAGCCCGCACTCTCTCCCAAATCCACGTCAAGCGAACGAAAGAGCGAGGGAAACGGGGGAGGGAAAGGCACATCTTGGCTCATCAAAGCAGAAACGAAAGAAATAATCCCCCACCCGGAGCAAAGCAAAGCAACACATGGGCGAGGAAGGAGGGGTCAACACGCTGGATGAGGACTGGGTGTTCCAAAAAGAAGGGCGGGCAATGAATGTGCAGGGTGAGGTGGGTGGAGAGAGGGCCCAGGATCGGCCATCGGGATCGGCCGTCGGTATCAACCCTCGGGATTCGTGAGCGACTTCTCTCGCGCCTGTTCCAGCAGCGAAATCCACTCGCGCATGGATACCTCCGACTCGGCGCTCAGGACGATCGTCCGGGCATTCTCGGCCAAAATGACCTTGAAGCAGAAGGGGCGATTCCGATTGACTGGGTCGATGGCAATGATGTCGATAACCGACTGCAGAGGAATGAGCCGGCGAACAACATACTCCTACAGATGTACGGTGTGTACATACGAGGTCGTAGTGGTTAGTGCCGCCGCGATACTATGCAGCCTTGCATGCACCGATTGTCGGCGAACACGGCGCTGACAGAGGGACATTCTCCCCCCCTCCTGGTTTCTCCGATAGCGCTCATCCCTGTGCTATCGTACCTTGGCATCTTTGTATATGATGAGGTTGTGGTTTCGCAAAACAAACCATCGGCGCTTCCAGGCTTGCTTGTACTTGGTGCCCTGCTTGTCGAGATAGCCTTGACACAGCACCACGTCGCTTTCCATGTAGCCCTGGTCCATGGCGGTAGTGGTGGACTTGGACTTGGTCGTGTCGATGCCGTCGTCTTCCTCCTCACTACTCATCACGCCTTCAGCTTCAGGCTCAGCACCCATGACCTTGGCACCCTTTGGACTTGACGCCGTGGGCTTGGCCGACGACTCGTCAAACTTGACCACGCCGACAAGGCGAGACGGATTGGATGGGGCGTAGGGATGCGAGGCGCTGGGAGTCAAGACCGGAAACGATCCGCTCGGCGGCTGCGTCTGCGTCTGCGCTTGTGTCTGCGATTGCACTTGCGTCTGCGATTGCACTTGCGTCTGCGATTGCACTTGCGTCTGCGATTGCACTTGCGTCTGCGATTGCACTTGCGTCGGCTGCGGCTGCGGCTGCGGCTGCGACAGCGACAGCGACAGCGCAGGAGTCTCCTGGCCGACGGTGTCGGTGACTGACACACGCGAGGTGGGGTTGGCCAGGATCGACACAATCGGTGCTGACTGATGGTTGGCCCGGGCCAGCATCACGGATGGCGTAGAGGCTACAGTCAGTATCGACTCGGGCGTCGACGTTGCGTTCGATACGAGCGAGAGCTGGTCATTCTCTCGGCCCTCGGATATAGACATATCCAGGTTTCGGGACAGGATAGGCGCCGCAGGAACGGAAAACGTCACGATCCCAGACGACTTGACTCGGGTCAGCCCGGGCTCAAGGTCGGGCGACCGTGCCGGCGACGGAGTCGATACCGTATTGGGCCGATTGGACAAGCTCGACGAAACGGTATCGCTAAACTTGACTGCCGGCAAGCTGACACCGCGAGGACGGCTGGCCGATCGGGCGGTCGAGAGGCTTGTGTTGGACTGGGCCGCCGATGGTTGCGACTGCTGCACATGGGTCAGCCGATGGGCCTCTCGGATGGCCGCCAGCCACTCGTCGAGCTCTTGGCGAGAGGGGCATTCGATGTAGTAGGTTCTCTGACGAGTGACGACCCCAAAGACGAAGTCTCGGCGGTTCACCTGCACCTCGGCGATGGCATGGACATCCTCCATGTTGATGACGGTCAGCAACTCGTACTCCTGCGAAAGGAATCGTCATGGGTCAGGCAGACAGTCCAAGGCTTCGCATCAGCATCACTTGCCGGCTCCTTCCCCACACCGACAACAGACCCGGACAACAGACCCGGACAACAGACACCAACCGCACCACGGCGTGCCAGTTGGTGACGACACCGATTGCGAGAGCCATCCCTTACCCGCTCGTCCTTGTAGTACGCCAACCTCGTCGCCCGCAGAACGAACCACCGCTTCTTCCAGGTCTTGCGCTTCTCGCGACGCTTCTTGAGGTATCCGCTCTTGAGGACTTTTTCGACCTTGAGGGTCTCCAGGCCTGCAATCGTGTAGTCGCCGTCGGGGTCCGAGTCGTATCCCGAGGCGTCGTTGGGGTGTTGGACCGCTGGCATCTCGGCCCCGTCCTCGTCTTCCTCGTCAATGCCGGGTCTGGAGGCACTGGCGGGGACCGTTCCCGAGAGTCTGGTGTCCTCTTGGTCTTCAGAGTCCGAGAACGGGTAGATGATGAGCGGGTGCGACAGGGCCTGGAGAATGAGGAGCATATAGATACGAGTCAGCGAGGCCGGGACAAGTCGCGGTGGAGATAGGTTTACTGAATCGGGGGCTGATGCCAGGGGTCAGAGACACTCGATCGATGGGACCATAACCCCGTCCGCTCTATTGCAGCGCTGCTCTCTCGGTATGCTCACGCCACCAGGGCAGAGAGCTGTGCTGCCCGACGAGCACTGCAAGCGGAATGGACGCTGCAGAGACCGCCCATGCCTCCCGACGCCAGGCTCAGAGAAGAAGCAAAGAAACAGGGTCTCGCCTTGCTGCCGGCTTGGATGGATGAGTTGCCGCGGACCGGCGATTGAATGATTTCAGTCATGCGATGAGGCTGGAGCCACCGGGCCAGGAAGAGGAATGAGACGGCCTTGAAGCCTGCGCAAGAGTGGGGAGGTTTGGTCTGGGCGATGGACGAGGCAGATGTGCGGATCGATGGCAAAGGAATGAGGCCGATCAGAGGTCAAGCTGCTTCGAGGCGGGCGGCGGTGGTGGATGGGCGTCTTGGCCGGGCTGACGGAGCAATGTCCGCCCTTTGGGCCAGCAACAGACGCCATCACACATCGAGAGTGCTCCGATTCACCCGTGCAGACCCAGACATGTTGCCACCTTCCAGATCGCCGTTTCGTCGAGTGTCTGTGATGTCCAAGGCAGGCACGCACAATAGAGTACGCTATCGGGGCTAAAATCAAAAGAGACTGGCCAGATGTATTCAGGACACTACTCTCGAAACCACCGGATTGTCAACGGAGACTGGCACGCAATCCCATGGCCTGCCCACCGGGGCCTACGGATCACTATCCCGTCTCGTCTCGAACAAGCTGAATTCAGCGGCTTCCTCCGGCCTGGGCGGCCCCTTAGGCCCTGCAGCTCTCTCTCTCACCCTCTCTATCTCTGGACCCACTCGGTCGCAGGAGCTCCTCGAGCGCCAAACGAAGAAGAGGGGAGGGAGAGTACCAGAGCCATGTGGCGGCCAGAACAGTCTCGCTCACTCAAACCCAGCGCCGCTTGTCGCCGAAAAGAAGAGGCTCTGTCCGCTGATCACCGAGTTGGAGACGCTCCTGTTTGGAGAGGGTGGCACCGGCGGCTGGGACTCGATCTTCTTCGAGAATGTGATGCTGGTGCTCTTGGGCCGAGTAACGACGTGGGGAGGGCTGTAACCGCCGCCGATGTTGGCCAGGCCCTTGGCACCCTCCGACGACGACGGCACCATTGATAGGGAGGTCGTCTTGGAGAGAATTGGCACAATCGTCGAAGCCGGTCGGGCCACGACTGAGTGCGGGCTGCTGCTTCCTGGGCTGGGCTCGGAGGGGCCGAAGCTCTTGCGTCGTGCGTCATAAGTGCCGGTGGAATGGGTAGTCGGGCTGCTGCAGACATGGGCGGGCGAGCCGTTGCTCGATAGTTCATTCGACGGGGTGCTGTCCTCCCGGGTTGATGACGATCCAACTGACTCGGATGGATTGAAGCTCTCTTTGGACTCTTTCTTCTTGCGAGCCGACTCCTTGAGCCGTTCCCATCGGTCTTTATACTGAAGCAGATCGCATAGTTGGTTAACATGTGCGTGGATATGGATGCCACTGCTCGGCCCCGGCATCCACATCGATCGCCACACACAATGAAAGGATTGCTCAAAGGCGGTGCTCCAGAAGAGTCCGGGATGTTCTACATGCCCGCGCATCACCTACCTTGTTCATCACCAGTGTCTGGGGGGGGGCATAGCGTCAAAAGATGATCGATGCGCATCAGTCAGTCAGTCGCACAGCAACCAGACTATCGAAAAAGGCCAACGCGATACAGTGCGCCCAAACAATGCAGCGACACATGAAAGCTAACCTGCGCCTCGTTCTCTTGCTTGCACTTTTCGAGCTCGGCTTCGAGTTCAGCCACTCGGGATTCTAGAGACAGTCAATGGCCGTCAGCCGCGGTGGCGGTGCAGATAGTGCTAGAAGTCGAATTGTCCATATGCATGCCAGGCTGCACCAGATACTTTCATGCGGAAGCTTACGCAAGTCGGTGTCCATGGGATCGGTCATGGTGCCAACATGTTTGCCAGAGGCCGGGGTCGAGTACTGGCGAGAGAGACCAAGAGGGCTCTGCTTATACCGCTTGGCTTGCTTCTGGACGTCCTGGCGGAACTGGATGATGCTGTTGCGGAGAACACTATTCTCTTCCCACGCCTGGAGATATACGCAACGATGTGGTTGGTCAGGCTTCGGACAAGAACTCGCTGGGCGACATCGACGATCCGCACGGCCGACCAGGGTACCCTCTGTGGCGATATTCAGCCACCAAGGCGGCGCGAATATTCTTGGGCCATTCACAGTCCGTGTAGATCTCGACTGGCAGCCAAAACTTTGGAGAGTCGGCCAGCAAGTATGAGGGCCCTGTGGCGAGCCTACCTTCTCCATAACAGCCAGACGCTTTGTCAGCGCATCGATTGTCGTCCGGAGCTCGTCGTTTTCGGCCATGAGCTCATCCGCGGTTCGGTTTACTGTTGCGACGCTACGTCAAGAAACACTGCTGTGAGTTTCTTCACCCATGAGCGATTGCAGCTGCCGTGTGTCAGTGGCGCGATAGAGACCTTACCTTGGCTTGGTAACAGACGAGGCGGATGTGAGAATGCCTGATGAGAAGGAGCCAGTGCTCTCGACCTTGCCTCCAATGGCCTCACTCGCTCGGCCAACGTCGACCTCAGCGGCTGTGTCCGCGTTGGCAGTTCGGGCCTGCCCAAAGTAGTTTGAGTCGATGGACGCGCTGGGATCGCCAAAGACGACATTTTCGCCTCCGAATCGAGCGGCAGGGCTCGCGCCCGCAAAGGTAGACTGGGGACCGGAGCGCTCATGGTCCGACCCGGCGGGGCTGCTGACCGGAAGGACCGACGAACCGATCTTGTCGCCATTGGGCACCATAAAGTACGAGTTGAGGATGCTTGTGGTCTTCATGGTGTCGGACATATCGCGCGGGTTAGGTTCATGCCGAACACCGTCGGGCGGGTTTCCCCACGATGAGTCTGCGCGGCATTAAACGAAGTGATGTTAAAGCTTGCACTCAAGCAGCTCGCCGGGGGAGGACAGCTCGGGTGCGAATGGTGAGGAAACAGAGCATCGCGATGAATATGCGATCAAGGGTATCTGCGTGATCATGGCGGGGCTAGAACCAGCATCAATCCTGAAGATGCATGTGGTGATAGACTCGGCCAGCCAGCCAGCCAGCCAGCCAACCAGCCAACCAGCCAACCAGCCAACCAGCCAACCAGCCAACCAGCCAACCAGCCATGCAGACCTACCTTGGTGCGCATACTCGGGGATGGTTTGTTGATACTCGAGCGGTGCAAGGGCAGAGGAAGGAGGAACGGGCGCATTTGCCGACGGAATTGGAGCCGTGGCAAATGCTATTGGTCCGGTGATCGAGACCTTTTGAACCAAACTCTCGACAACGTCCCAAAACTTGTTGAAGGGATCCTCTGGATCATCGTCCGCGTCCTGGTGCCATCAACGTATATCGTATCAGACTATCTCGTATCAGACCGTCTCGTATCAGACTGTGCGCAAAGACTAAAGTGAAGACTACTTGATTGCCCTGGCCAATTCACCCGACGGATTCCACGGGCAGAGATTCGTCCATCGGGGCACACAGCCAATCCGTCCAGCCGGGTTCCCACCCCGTTGGAGATCGTACGTCTATCCTCCTTTGCAGATTCGCTTGCAACTCACATTCGCCTGGCTATTCATGATAAAGTAGCTTTTCTCAATCGACCGTCGCCCGGCCTCGGAGGCATCCAGAGACTCGACAGGCACCGTGGCTGACAGCCAAGATTGTCGCAGGCGTCGTGTTTGGTGGTGGTTTGGTCCGTTTGTTGCAGCATGCCCAGAGTTTGTTTGTTAGTCAAGCGCAAATGGCCGGCAGTTGGAGAATTATCAGGAATACAGATTCAAGCCCAGTTCGGCGTTAGGAAATGAATGTTGAGAAACTGAATGAGACCGTATGAGATGGCTCGATGCGATGCCGTCATGAGACGCCATGCGAAGCAATACAATACAATACAGTACAATACAATACAATACAATGCTATGCTATCCTATGCTATACAATGCTATGCTATGCTGTCGTGCGCAACGACGCAGAGGCCGATCCTGCCTCGTATCTCACCCCGACGATCGTCACGGCACCGTCGCTGATCAATGCAGGGACTCGGGCTTACCAGGAGCTGGATTAGACAGCACGTAGCCTGCTGCGGGACTGCCAGTGCCGACGACGCCCTGTGAGTTGCCGAGGATGCTGCCGCTTTCCTGGCCCAGGAAGTAGTTTCGGGATCCATAGAGATCGCCATCACTGGGTCCTGAGTTTGCGGGATAGGCTGCCAGCGGCGAGGCTGTCTGAGGGAGGTGTTGGCTGTGGGATCCGACGGTACCCTTCATGGACGATGGTGTCGTTCGCTGGTTCAAGGATGGAATATGAGGTCGGACGGGAGAGTATTTTGACTGAGGATAGTTTGGGGGGAGTCTAGCGCCGGTGGCCGCAGGCTGAGAGAGCGGTCGCGAAGGCCCCTCGGATGAGAAAGAAGCCGGGCTTTGCTTCGTGGGGGTAATCATTGATGCTGTTCGAGCCTGAAGACGTCGCTGTAACTCCCTCCCTTGCCGGGTATGGTTGGTATACAGTAATTTGAGAGTCTTGATGGCCTGAAAGATTGAGAGCCGGTCAGAAGCGGAGACAGCGGGGGAAAGTATACTGGGAACTGAGGGAAGGAGCCGCAGCGCAGCTCGCAATGACGAAGCGCTCGACGCCGTGCGAGCGGTCGCTCAGCATGAACACTTTGCAGCGGCATGTGCGAAGGCTGTGGATCGGAATGGTCGATCGCAGCGGCTGTGTCGACGGAGGTCAAAGTGGGAGCCTGAAGACAACCCCGAAGCAAGCATGCCATGAGAGCTGACCTCCTGGTCGGTGGTGAAGTTGGTGGCGATGAGGAACTGCTCTGTTTGATGCGGGGGTAAAGGGCAAGATGGTGAGAAGCCGATCAACGCACCCAGGCAGGCCCGGAGGCTGCATGCGCTCTGCGGGACCGCAGTGCCATACCGGCTGCTCGAAAATGAGCCTCCATGGCCATGGAGAGGTTGCCTTGTTCAGCATACTCTTCGGCAGCAGTTGCAAAAGCGTTGGCCTGGAGCGAAGAGACGGTCGATGGCCGATGGATGAGGGGATTAGGATGCAGCTGCAGTGCAGCGTCCCATTTCGGCGACACATGCAGCGGGTCTGGAGGTGATTCACAGCGATCCTGTTGGACAGCAAAGCCAGCGATTCCGGGGCCGTCGCGGGCAAGCGGCCCAGCCGGCAAAGGGACGGCAGACGCAGTAAGCCGACGTCCAGGCCGCAACACACCTTATTGACGGGGCTCTCGTCCATAGCGGGCTGGCGGCGGGTCTTGTGTACTGGGAGGGAGCGAGCGAGGGAAGCAGGAGGCAGGTTGGGGCAGAGGCTGTCCCTCTTGCAACGGACATCCTGGTTCAACTCCGATGGTCCGGCGCCGTCACGGGTCGCGAGGGCCTTCTCGGCGACGAGCCCGGACGACGGCGAGGCCGACGGCTGGAACGAGGCCGACGGACCACAGATCGCAATCCGAATTGCAGTGCCGTAGTCGCAATCTCAATTGCAGTCGCAATCTCAGTTGCAGCCGCAGCCTCAGTCGCAATTCCAGCGGCGTGCGTCGACCGAGAATGCTGGCTGGCAAGGCTGGGCGACGGCGACGGCGAGGAGGCGGTCTGGCGAGGAGGCAGGTGGGGGACGACTAAACCCGATTGCACAATCGCCTTCGTTGGCCGCATCAGCCGCACCATCAACTGCCATCAACTGCCATCAATTGCCATCCATTACCATCAATTGCCATCCATTACCATCAATTGCCATCAATTGCCATCAGCTGTGATATCACCGCTTCGACTGCTTGCGACTGCATCACCCCCCCCATCGCCAGCACTCGCAACTGCAGCATCTCCACCCGCAATGAAGTAGTATAGGGGTATATCGGTAACTATACCGTTTTTGAGAGTTGGCGGGGACGACAGAAACGGTATAGCTGACTAACCTAAGGGAAGTGGAGGGGGTAGGGGTAGACGTGGGGAGGGGGGGCAGAGGACGTAGGGGTAGGGGTAGACGAGGGGAGGGGGGCGCAGAGGACGGTAGGGTTGGCGGGGTAGGGGTAGATGAGGGGGACGGTAGGGTTGGGGTAGTTGGGGTGGATGTGGTTGTAGTGGTAGTGGTGATATTTGTGGTATATGGTGTTTATTGTGAGGGTTTAGGTTAGGTTAGGTTAGGTTTAGGTTAAGTGTGGTTGTGGTTGTCGTGGAAGTCGTGGTGGTTGTGGTAGTCGTGATAGTTGTGATCGTCGTGGTTGCTGTGGTAGTCGTGGTAGTCGTGATAGTCGTGATAGTTGTGGTTGCTGTGATAGTAGTGGTAGTCGTGGTAGTCGTGATAGTCGTGATAGTTGTGGTTGCTGTGATAGTAGTGGTAGTCGTGATAGTAGTGGTAGTCGTGATAGTTGTGATCGTCGTGGTAGTCGTGGTAGTCATTGGGTTTGGACGTCCATCGGGTTTGGGGGGGAATTCGTCCTCTTTTATATTTCTGTCGTCTGCTTGCGTGTGGCTTGGGTTTGTGTGGTCCGTGTGACTTGTGTTATCGGGAGGGGGGACAGTGTGGTAGATACCGTATCTGTTGGGTTCGTTGGAATTCAGTGTGGGATGTCGTCGAATGTGGAGTATTGATATATCGTTGTTATTGTGGTTTGTTGATGGTTCCGTGGTATCCGTGCGCAGTTGTGTTTCATGTCTGTTTGTGTGGTGTCCGTTGGGGTTGTGAGAATGGTGTTATCGGTGTGTATGTTCTGGGATGGTGGGTATTGTGGTTCGTGGTGTTGTTTGGTGCTGCGCTATCATCGTGGGCACTCGTCGGTGGCCAGATCTTTCTGCTTGGTCGAACATGGTGGTGCGTGAGGCTTTCAGGTCGCGTCTACATGGTCGTTGTGGGTTCATGTTGACGCTTGAGGAATAGCATAATGGTCGTACTGTAAAATGATGGTCCGGGGTATCGACGTCATGTGGGGGCTGGCCCTGGCACCATGGCGGGAAGAGCACATCCTACAGGAGTGATTGGTGGCGGGTTTTGGCGGGTTGGCTTTGGCGCCCTGGGTTTTGGCGGGCTGGGTTTTGGCGGGATTCCTGGCCCATAAATTCGGCTCGTTCTGATGGTGCTGATTGCTCTCCAGGCAGTTGGGCAGCAGCAACACTCAAGACCGTAACGTAAGTGCATTTCCTTCCGTGATGATACTCCATGCATGTCCGTGTGTCATGCTGTGCGATGGCTAACATGACTCGGCACCTCCAGTCTGCACGTTCCATTCGCAGAAACCAAAAATGACAATCGCAATCATGCTCATCCTGGCCTTCGTCCTCTGGCCCATTGCCCACTGCCTACTCCATACTGCCTCTTCTACGGCCTATACTATCATTACCTACATTGCCTATATTACCTATATTACCTGCTATCATCCGGCACAAACCATCCTATCCATCGCATTCCGCGATTACTACGCGTCGCACGTCACTATCGACGCCTCAAGACATCCTTGCCCATCCATGGCACATCCGAGACCATTCCTGTCTCTATCGATCCACTCGAGCATCGCTCGCGACACCAAGACCACCAAGCCCGATACTCTCCCGACTCAAATGGGAACCACTCCTGGAACATGACTCTGTTGATTTGATATGATTTGATAAGCCCTCTGCCGCCGCCCATCACCAACTGGCACTTCAGTTGAGACCTCCAGCTCTGTCTGGAACCACCGTGGCTCCGGCCACATGCGAGACTGGTTCATTGGTCTTCGCTTCAACGACCATCGCGGTCGGGTTTGAACGAAAATCTGGCGGCGGCAGAGGCGGACCTATGCCCAAATTCACACGGCATACGGACACTGTATTCGATATTTCGCATGCAATACATTCCAATTGCACTTGCGTTCTTCCCACACTACTTGCGGGACCACTTGAACAGACCCTTCGGTTTGGCTTGTTCTTCGGTGACTCAAGCTTACTCATCGACTGCTGTTCTTGCCACTTCGAAAGCGGGAGTGATGGCTGGTCGAGCTTCGATGTATCTGGCAACCTCGGCTTGAATCTCTGGGGTGTTGAGGTAGATTGGCTGTGGTGGTAGGAGTGTTAGTTGAGGGACTGGAGGAGTGGTGACAAGTGGCTGGACTTACCAGGATGATGACTGGACGGGATGGGAAGATATTGCTCATCACGAAATGTACTCCAGATGGGAGAGTGAACTTCCAATCACCGACGAGGGCGTGTGGGACCTTGGTGATGTGGCTGCCATGACGGATCCACTGAGGTGCGTTGGTGATTTCGTTCCACTGGGACGATGCATGTGGGTTGGATGCGGCGGTAAAGCTGGAGGGATCCTCGTCGGATTGAACCCACTCGTCACCACGACGGACCCAGAGGATTTGATTGCCACCCGATTGGCGAGACAGAATTGAGTTGCCATCAGGTGAGATCGCCACGGAGGTCACCCAGTCTGTGTGTCCCTCGAGGGTGTGCTTCAACTGGCCGGTGGTGGCATCCCACACCTTGATGGTATTGTCCATAGAGCCAGAGACAATCCACTTGCCATCGGGCGAGATCGCCACGGAGTTCACACCACCTGTGTGTCCCTCGAGGGTGTGCTTCACCTGGCCAGTGGTGGCATCCCACACCTTGATGGTACTGTCACCAGAACCAGATACAATCCAATTACCATCGGGCGAGATCGCCACGGAGTTCACCCAGTGTGTGTATCCCTCGAGGGTGTGCTTCAACTGGCCGGTGGTGGCATCCCACACCTTGATGGTCTTGTCATGAGAGCCAGAGACAATCCACTTGCCATCAGGTGAGATCGCCACAGAGTTCACACTTCTTGTGTGTCCCTCGAGGGTGTGCTTCACCTGGCCTGTGGTGGCATCCCACACCTTGATGGTCTTGTCATGAGAGCCAGAGACAATCCACTTGCCATCAGGTGAGATCGCCACGGAGTTCACCCAGTGTGTGTGTCCCTTGAGGGTGTGCTTCACCTGGCCTGTGGTGGCATCCCACACCTTGATGGTATTGTCACCAGAACCAGATACAATCCAATTACCATCGGGCGAGATCGCCACGGAGCGCACAATGTTTGTGTGTCCCTCGAGGGTGTGCTTCACCTGGCCTGTGGTGGCATCCCACACCTTGATGGTATTGTCACCAGAGCCAGAGACAATCCACTTGCCATCGGGTGAGATCGCCACGGAGGTCACCCAGTCTGTGTGTCCCTCGAGGGTGTGCTTCAACTGGCCGGTGGTGGCATCCCACACCTTGATGGTATTGTCCATAGAGCCAGAGACAATCCACTTGCCATCGGGCGAGATCACCACGGAGGTCACACCCAGTGTGTGTCCCTCGAGGGTGTGCTTCACCTGGCCAGTGGTGGCATCCCACACCTTGATGGTCTTGTCCTCAGAGCCAGAGACAATCCACTTGCCATCGGGTGAGATCGCCACGGAGGTCACCCTGCTTGTGTGTCCCTCGAGGGTGTGCTTCAACTGGCCAGTGGTGGCATCCCACACCTTGATGGTATTGTCCATAGAGCCAGAGACAATCCACTTGCCATCGGGTGAGATCGCCACAGACCAAGCAGAGTCTGTGTGTCCCTCGAGGGTGTGCTTCAGCTGACCTGTGGTGGCATCCCACACTTTGATGGTTTTGTCCTTTGACCCCGAGACAACAATCTTGCCATTGGGTGAGATCGCTACGGAGGACACCCAATTCGTGTGTCCAGTAATTGTCATCACACACGGATCCCAGGTGGGTGCTGGACCGGCTGTGACCAGGAACGGGATCTTGTCCTCGAGTCGGTCGGCATATGCCCTGTAGATCGCCGTCTCCTTCGGTGTGAATGCATACCCCGAGTTGTACACCTGTGGTGCACTCTTGATGATCGGGTCGGCAAACTCGCGGATAAATCGATACGTGTCCTTGACCAGTTCCTTCGTGGTGTCGTCGACGATGGTGCTGGGTGCTTTGGTGATCACTCCTCGGAGCACAGACAGTTGCTCGGCAATCTCCTGAATACGATGTGTGAGCGACCCACACTCGAGCCAGTAGAACACATGGGTCGACATGAATTGTCTGAAGAACGGGGCCAATTCTTCGAAGGATTGTGTCTCAAAGGGACCATCCAACTCAACACCATTGACCTTGGTACCCTCAATCAGATGGGTGACCCAGTGGGCGACGCTGTATCGCAGCGACGGTGTGATCTTGTCTGCGACCCTGTCCTCGAGGTCAGGGATCTTGTCGTGAAAGTCGAAGATCTCGCAGATGTTGATCACCGGCTCGTGCGAGAGGATCACACCGAGACATCCCTTGGCAAACATCGTGTGGAACGAGCTCGACACATGCCACGGGTGGCCAGTCGATGCATCGCCGAGGAGATAGTCCGCCACCGACTTGTGGTTGAACTTGACCTCGCCATCGTCGGTGGAGCCATTTGCACCAGGAGCGAGAACCAAGTTGAGACTCCTCAGGCATTCGTGAACTATGCGGAGTGCATATCCCTCGGCCACGTTGCGGAAGAAGATCCCGGCAATCATATTGGGTGTGAGGATGGTCTGCGATGTGGCGATGGCCGAGATCACGGTGATCAGTTCGCCCTTACGGCTCGACCCGGAGTGGATCTTGGTGAATGTGATCCCGTAGAGCTGCTTGACATCAGTGGCGCTGTCGTTGATCTCCCTGATCTTGTCGAGTGTGATGGCTTCGCTCTTGGCCTGCTCCTTGAGCGTGTTAAGGATCAGGTTGATCCACACGAATGTCTTGGACTGGTCCAGCAGGATGGCAACTGCCTCGGTTCGGTCCGAGTTAGTGAGAGTGCCGTGCACTAGCAGTCGGTGTCTGATGAATACCCTCAAGTCGGCGATATTCTCATCGCTCGAGGGCTCGATTGTTTTGGCATTCACTCCATGGAATGCTGCCTTGATGTCGTCCTCGGGACGGGATGTCAGCAGCAACTTGAGCCACGGACGGGTCTTGTTCAGCTCGACGAACCGCCAGGCAAGCAGACTGAGCAGCTGGTCGCGTGGAGAGCACTCGTCGAGTGCATCCACCAGGATCATCACCGATCCCTTGGGTCTGTATTTGCCGATGGCTTCGAGTGGATCGGCAATCACGGCCTTGAACAACTCGGGGATGGACATCTTGTCGAGACTGTCCTTGGAGTGGCCAGCATCGAGCAGCTTGCGGCCGATCGGTGCGTACCACTGGCACAGGCCGTATGCGATCGTGCTCAGCACGGCCCGCGGATCGCTCTTGCGGGTGTCGTTGTACTTGAGGAACAGCGCCGACACCAGCTGGTTCTTGCCCCGGAGGAAGCTGGCCAGCTTGGCTGCGGCAACAGACTTGCCCACACCAGCAACGGCATTCACCCACAGGACAGTGTCTTTGGTGTCTTCGTTGACCCAGTGAGTGACTTGGTCGAACAGCCACTGGCGGGTACCCTCGACATACAGATCCTCAAGGTCGTGCTGGTCCTGGGTCGAGTCGACGGGATCGAGGAGGGATCGCAGGAGCGAGTCTTGTTCGGCGGTGAGGACGACACTGCCGCCTTGTGTGTACACGTCGCCCTCCTTGGCGGCAGTGGAAGTCTTTGTTATGAGCTCGTGAATATTGGGCACTAGTCTGTCGAATATCAAGAGTGTGAGATTGTATCGATAACATGATATACAACAGTGATACGCTTACCTCCGCAGTGCGTTTCCGTCCGAGGCATCAAGAGCCTGTAGCTTCATCAGCTCGGCAAAAGTTTCACGGATCGACATTGGCTTCCCATCGAACAACGGGCTCTTCTCGTGGATCGGAGGGTAGTCAGGGAGCTCTTTGATGGGCGGGAAGTACTTCTTCTGGAATGTCTCGCCATCGATCTCTTTTGAATACCACATGAAAATTGGCTGGATGGTAACGGGGTTGCCACTCTTCTCGCCATCCTTCATTCTCTTGAGAGCGTGCTGGATCTATAGACACAATGGATGTGAGACTGCGAGTTTGAGGGTAAAGAGGGAGAAGTGAAGATACGTACCTCGAGAAATTGATTGTCTTTCTCATTGTGCGCGTTGTAGGTTTGATCGAGTCCAGCCTCGGAGAGAACTAGGACAATCACGTCCGATTGGTAGAGACCATTGATGAAACCTTGTTCCCAGGGCATGCCGTCACAGAGACAGAGACTGTCGAGATAGGGATGAAGTGCCATTTGGCCTCGCGGAGTGACAGCGAGGGTTCCATGCAGGGCAGTCGCATTGCTGGCGTCACTACGGACTCGGTAACTGTGGGGGCACATGTTAGCTGGGTGAAATGACGTGGTTGCGAACGAATCGCCGCTTACCTGATGAAGACGTCGTGCTTCACATAGTGTGTTTTGCACTTCCAATTCTGGGTCGGTTCTGCCGGAGTGTACTCGCTTGGATCCAGGAGACGTTTGGGCGGAACAATAGTGGGTTTGGAAGGTTTTGGTGGCTCCTTTGGTTTATCGAGTCTGGGTGAACCATGCTTTTGTTGTGCAATTTTGAGTTTCATGATGGCACCATCATTCAGGCCGACCTTGGCAATCTGGATATCATCGAGAGCAAGGAGCTGTGGAGTGCAAGGGTCAGTAACGCACTTGGTTGATTCTATGGATGGTAAAGGATACCTACCACATCGACGGTGTCGTAATCGCGTTCCTCAAAACGGCCTTTGAATTTAGTGAGTCCGTTGTCCTCAAGGAATTTATGGAACGTATTCGAAGTATTGCGTAGTGGCTCCTCGTCTGAGGCGGTTGCTTCGATAGGCTCTGTCTGAATGATATCGTTGACACTGGTTTGGTAATCTGGTGGTGGAGATGTCAGAATGTTGTCCAGGGGCGTTTCATCACCCTCCACTTTGATATCCGATTTGGGTTGGGGAGTGGCTTCTTTGTCTTCAGTAACATTTGTTTGCTGGATAGTGGAAGTGGATGCTGGTGCCGGATTGGAACTGGAGGGGGAGGCAAGAGCTTGACGATGCCTTTCCTGCGCATTCTTGAGGGTTTTGATATGACCAATCTTCAAGCCAATATCCTTCATCTCTTTGCCATCTAAGGTGAGGAGCTATGGTGCACACGTTAGCAATGCGGGTCAAAGTACCGAGGATTGGAGCCGAGATCAAGCTTACTAATTCGATAGAATTCAATCCGTTTTCGATGAAGCAATCTCTTTGCTCATTGAGGCCATATTTCTTAAGGAATTCATCAAATTCTTTAGACTCCTCTGTCACTTCAGTTTCTTCGTCTTCATTAGAGGTCCTAACGGTTTTGGATTGAATGTCGCCGGGTTCCTTGGTGTTAACTTGGTGGTTGTCATCTTTGGATCGAATGAGCGAGAGTCAGATCACATGACAAACCAATCCAATTCGAACCACACTGGATCCGTGGCTCGATCCAAGATCACTCCGATGACGGGGGTTCGATTCCCGACATCGCCATTTTACCGAGAAGTCGTCCTGGTTTATCTCCAATCCACGACCATTATTGTTCAGAATCGATTCAGCAATCAACGACACTGACCTGGTGCTTGTTTCTTCTGGTGCAGCCACCAGAGGGACAGCAGTCCAACGAGGGCTGATATGACGATGATCCTTTGGAGCATCGTGGATGAGATCAGGGCGATGGGGGAAATGGAGCGCGGGGGTTGGGTGGATGCTTTATACTCCCCATCCCCGGGTGGATTGGGGACCCGAGCCCCCAAACTCGGCCAGAGTCGCGCGATGCGAAAGGGGAAGGACGGACGCCATCGACAAAGCAAAATGTAAAACACCTCGTCAAGTCGGATACAACGGTAAATGTCTGTGGATGGCGATAAGCTATCGAGCCGCACAGCACGAACCTGCTGCGCTGACAGGCGGTGCCACAGGCATGGCACAAGCTGCGCGCGAACCCGATTGGATAGAATGGCCGACTTGGGCTCGGAGAGGGAGCGAGGGAAGCAAAGATCCGTTCAAGATAAGACTTGTCTCGAAATGAGACGTGAGGAACACTCAGAGAATAACGTAGAAGGCACTTTATTTAGTCCTATTTTGAACGCTGAGGTTCGACTACACATCGCGGGGGTCAGGCTATTTACAGGCAAGCCCGGACTAGGCAGCGATGGGCAGCCAAGGGAGGGAAAAGTGGGCGATCGAGCAGGGCGGTGCTTCTCAAGCCAGAGCCGGAATCGGTTCACTTTGGTGTCCAAAATGAAGTTTGCCTGCTTGCATACCAGTCGCAGATTCCCGATATCTGTGAGTGGAAGGGAGAACTGGAAGCTGTCGTTGCAGCATATGATGGTGAAGATGTCGGGGACAAAGCCCCGATGAGCCGACTGGACAGGGTTGAGGTTCGCGGGGCTTGTACCCGCACCGGCTAGGGCGAGGGCTCGGCGGGTCTGCGAGCGGGTCACTCGGCGCTCAGGAGGGCTCGCCATATTGGCTGGATGGGAGATGGGAGATTGTCGCTGGAGCTGGGGAGGTAGGGGGAATCCGCATCCAACCCGAGACGAAGATCACCGAGCCTGTCCGAACCGCGGATCGAATCGGATCCAGCCGGTTCACGTGGTTGCCGGCAAGGATTCGACCTGTCACTCGTCCTACAAGGACCGCCAAACACAAAGACTCCATGTCCCATCACCCAGAGTACATGTACACGGATCAAAGCAGTGTCTTTATTCAATGAACACATCCTCAGAGTCAGAAGTCAAGTCAAAGATCGCACCATTGAGCTCGGAGGGAATGGAAACAGAATCATCCAGCACAAAAACATCACCATCATCGTCAATGTCCATCGATTCACTGCAGAAATCCGCCAATTCATCATCCGACATGGAGTATTCGTCTTTTTCAAATTCGGCCTCGTAAAAGTCGTTCGCCCGGTACCATTTGTACAAACGTCGGCTCTCCCTGCCACTCAGAGGCTTGAAATCCGGGTGATCCCTGAAGCACTTGACGTTGTGGGCGATGAGGTCGACGATGGCTTGGGGAATTTTTTTTTTCTTTCTTTATTGTGCGCCGCCGTGGCGGCGCACTAGCCATCAGGACCCCGTGGTCCCCGGCATCTCGCTCTTCATGGAGTACATCGAGTGTTTAAATGTCCCACTCAGGAATGTCGCCGGGCCTGGCTTGCCATCCAGCGAGTCTCCACATCAGGGTATGGAATATCTGTTCCAGATCAGTCCACAGACCGTTGAAGGCCTGTCCCACGATGGGTTCTTCGTTTTCCAGCTTGCCAACCTCTCCCAGCATATCCAGCAATTTATCAATAGGCCCGACACCTTCGGTCTCGGGCTCGGTCCATCCAGTGAAAATATCCTTATAGCCCTGTACCAGGGCGTCCAAGGCGTCTTCCTCATCCACACACGTCTGTGCGTGGGATCTGCTCAGTTCGATTCGGCCTTCGCCGTTGCGTTTGCACTTTTTGCAGAGGCGGTACTTGCCGTGTGGGTGCCCGGAGAAGGCACCCAGTCTCCACCACACCATTACTACGTGTAGTCTTCGTGGGATGCTTGGTCCAAGTTGGGTCCAGACTCCCGACATCTTTGTTCTTGGTGTGCACGCAGCCGTCAGCTGCTGTCCTCGCTTGAACGATGTGTGGGCATCGTGGGTCAGCATGAGTGTTTTGACCGACAGAATCTGTGTGCGATCCGTGGTCGAGTCGTCGTCCTTGGCAAAGGCCATGGACATCGAGAACGTGGCGTTCTTCTCCTTGCGGGTGCAGGTCAGGTTCCATTGGATGCTTTCGTAGAAGGGCTTGCCAAGGTATGGCTGGTCCTTCATCGCCGTGGATCGGATAAAGCGGGTGATGAGGGCGATCATCTTGTCGTCGTGTGTGGCGACGTCTTCCCATCGTGCTCGGCATTGGATGCCGAGGACCTTTGCTCTTGTCGCCATCGTGGGTAATCCGCAATTGAGGTGCAGTGCTCCGTGTGAAGTCGTGCGAGCGGTGCGGAACAGTAAGTTCAGGCAGAGGGTTTGTGTCCGGTGGAGCCGCTTCTGTTCGTTCTTTGGGATGGCGTCGAGGGCGAGGCCGTATTCCATCATCGGCCGCAGGAACGTGCGGTATGCAATCGTTAGGGTCTTAGCCGTGAGGTTCCCAAGGGTCAGGCCCATCTTGGCCATGTTGGATGCTGCTTCTCTTGTCCTGGTCACCATTCGGTCGACTTGTTTGTCGATGCGGAATCCATTGACGTCGATCATGGCGCCGAGGTACTTGAAGATCTTGGTCTCAGGGAGGTTTTGGCCATAGAGGCGCAAACCCGTTTGTTTGTCGGTGCAGTGGTCTGAGAAGATGACCTCGCACTTTGGGGGTGAGAACCTGTATCGGTTTCTCCGGCTGTGGGCCTCGCACAGATTGAGGAGTGGTTGTGCTTGTCCAGGTTTGCAGATCAGGACACCGTCATCGGCGAACCACAGTGAGTTCACTTTGATGGTGGCCCCGTTGCGTCCCTGGAGGGGAGTGCCTCCCATATCTCGGAGACGTCTTGGTAGATCGTCGATGAAGGCGCTGAACATGAGTGGGCTCAGCACCGATCCTTGGATCAGTCCTTTCTGGAGCCATACTGGCTTGGATCTTCTGCCCTTGCTGACCATTTGGATGGATACCCGGTCAAACATGGCTTTGAGGAAGCCGAGGGCGATGCCGTTCATTCTTCGCTGCTTGAGCTTGGTCCAGAGTCTCTCGCGCCATACTGTGTCATAGGCGGCTTTGATGTCGAGGAAGATCAGAGAGTACTCCTCACCGTTCATCTTGTGGTGCTTGATCAGGGTGTCCAGGGCGACGATCTGGTCAAGGGCTCCTCGTCTGGCTCGAAATCCACCTTGGGCGACGTCCATGTCTCCTGCCTGTTCTGCCAGGAAGGGAAGCATGATCCTTTCCACGATCTTCCTGCAGGTCTGAGTGAGACCGATCGGGCGATACATGGCCGGGTCCAGGGTCGATCTCTTCTGTTTGTACACTGGGTGGATCAGCACGCTGTTCCATTCGCTTGGCACCACACTGGCCTTGAGCGCCGCCATGATGATCAGGCGGAGCCACTCGGCTATCACTGGTGCGACTGGTATGAGCATTTCGCTCTTGATCTTGTCGGATCCCGTTGCCTTGCGGCGTGGTGCCTTCTCGATGGTCACTTGGATGTGCTCCAGCGATACTTCTGGGAGCCGCTTGTCGGGCGGCAGGAGGGTCGCCTCCGTGCTCAGGGGTGGCGGGGTTATACTTCTGTCGTACTCTGTCCCGCTGTCCTGCGAGGCAGAGGATACCTTGCCAAAGTGCACCACGAGTTTCTCGAGAGTCGGATCCGAGTTGTCAAAGAGATGAGATCCTTCCCTCTCCTTCCTCGTGCGCATCGCTCCGATGGTCTTGGTCATCTCGGAGCACTTCTGGGTGTCCATGGTGGCCATGGATTCCTTCCATGACCGTATGCCGTTCTTGCGCTTGAGCTGGGTGATGGCCTTTCTCGTGGACCGAAGCTGACGACGCAGGTCGTCCAGCTCTTCCGTGTCGTACTCGGGGGTCTGGGCGAGCATTCTGCTCAGGCATCGCCGTTCTCGTTCCAGGCGTCGAATTTCGGGCCCCTGTGTGCCCTCGATCCGACCAGGGCTGATGCTGGCGCTTCCGATGGTCTCGCTGGCGATCAGGTCGATCGTGGTCTTGAAGATGCTCCACGCGTCGTCCATGGACTTCTGGGCTGCGGCTTCGCTGATGGCAATCTGGCTGCCCTGTTGAATGGGCGTGAGAGCCTGTTCCATCAGCTCGGTGCATCCGAGTTTGGCGGCGTTGAATGCGCGTATGTACTTTCCCTTGACTTTGGGGTATCGAATCATGCCGATCCGCCATCTCCAACAGTCCGTTTTGGTATATCGCTCGGGTTCAATGTTGATCTTGGTCCAGATCGGTTTGTGGTCTGATTCACCGTATCCTCGCTTCGAGTCCACCTGGAGGACGGGCGGGGGTCGGGCCAGGTTCCTGGATACCAGGATGTAGTCTATTGTGGAGACTTGGTTGCCGTTCGTCCATGTGTGCGTTGGGACGGCTATGGGGGCGACGACTCGCATGTTGGCTGTTCGTATTGTGTCTTCCATGATGATAGCTGGTCTCTTCCGCCGTTTCTGCTGAGGGTTCAGCATGCTGAGGCGGGTGTTAAAGTCGCCCATGACAATGACCTGGGCGTGGGGTTTGCGACATTGTTCCTTGATGGACTGCATCGCTCGCTTGAACTTGACTGTGTCCAGTCCCGGAGGCAGGTAGAAGCATCCGATGTATGTTCGGCTGCCGTACCTGATCCAGGTGAACAGGCCGTCCGGGTCTATCCCTTCGACGTTTAGATCGTTGGGATCGATGGTTTTGCTGTTGTATAGGATGGCGATGCCGCCACCCTTTCGGTCTGTTCGACGGTGTTCGACGACCGTCAGCTGCTTCCACGGGTTGGTCGCTCCGGGGTAGAGGAGCGTTTCCTGGGTGGCCAGGATGTCGACCTTGAGGTCTTCTATGAGGTTCTTGACAGCGGTTTGCCTCGCATGGAGGCCACGGACGTTGAAGGATGCGACGGTCAGCTCTGTCCGTAGAGCGCCGCCTCCTGTTGGGTTCTCACTTATCATTGGGGGTGATGGTTTCTGCGTCGCTGACGTCACCATTCTCGTTGTTTTCGTCTGCACCACTCAGGTCCATGAGTTCCGCGCAGTCGTTTGGGGTTTGGGGCCTATCCAGTTGGGTGGCCTCGATGCGGATGTCGCGGCGGTTGACCGTCTCTCCGTCAAGGATGGATCTGGCCAAGCGGTCAAACTCCTGGCGGTATGCCAGGGGAATCTGCATCTGGAGGCTCCTCTTGACCGTGAAGTCTTTGGTCCTCTTAACGCGGTTGAGGGACTGCAGCATGTGTGTCTTGAGCTGCTCTTTCTCATTCTCCTTAGTTTGGGACTTTTGGAGCTTCTTCTTGATGGGATCGTAGCCGGTCAGGAGACTCAGCTTCTTTCCCTTGTCGGTGGGGAGGTTGAGGATTTTGGAGAGGATCTCCTCCTTCTTTGCCGCGTCACGGATCAGGATCTCGATGACGTTATTCTCCGGGAACGAGATATCGGCGATCTCGCGGCTGGGGATGCCGATGCTCTGGAACGTCTTTCTGACGAGTCCGTAGGGGAGTCGCTGGATCCCTTTGACGTAGACCCACTCCATTCGGTTCACCTTCTCGCGGAGGGGCTCGTTGGTGATGCTGCTGTTGTTGATGTGGCCCGAGATCCAGGCCGGTCGCTTGGTGGCGCTGGGGACGATCTTCAACTCTATGTTGGGGACTCGTCCGGTGGTGAGGATACGGCCACACTCGGCCATCTTCTCGTTTCCAGAGAGGCTCTGGACGTGCTCTGTGGCCTTGGCGATGTTGGCCTTGAGAGCCTCGCTGTAGCTCATCATGGGCGGTTTGGACGCCGAGTCCTTCTTCTGGGTAGCCCTTTGGGGGGCTTTTTGTGCCTGTTCGGCTTTGATCTTCTCGATGACGTCTTCAACCGATTTGAGGGTGTCTTGGATGATCTCGATAGCGCCGGTAGACAGCTTGGCTTTGTCGGCGCTCTTGGCGAGCTTGGTTTGGAGGGCCTTGAGGGTTTCAAGGGCCGACAGATCTTCGTCGTCGCTTTCGCCGCAGCTGTCGCTCATGCTGCTGGTAAGGTCAATCTCGGGAGCGCCTGGTGTCAAGTCAGGCTTGATCCGTGCATAGGCAGCGGCGCATTTTCTGTTGAACCCCTCGATGATGGCTTGATCTGTGCTGTGGAGGAGCTCTTCCGCCCTGGCGGCGGTGCCTCTGGACATAGCGGCCCAGGCGTGGAAGCAGGTCATCTTGAAGTGTCCGTACTTCTCTTCGCATCCTCTGCTGCAGATGCGGTGGCCTTTCTCGTCGATTGTTGACGGTGCACCGCAGTACACGCACTCGGGGGTGACGAGGAGGTGTCGGGTGGCCCAGAAGAAGAGCTCTGCAGGGACTTGTTCGAGGGGGATCTGCTCGAGCACCTCTCTCTGTTCTTCTTCATTTCTGCTTGTCCAAAGAGCAGCAGCGATGGTTCCTATGTCGATCTGGCCTTGGGGAGGGGGGGTGGAGGGGAGGGGGGCTGGAGGGGGAGAGGGAGATTGGGGGGGCCGGAACTTGACAGAGGTGTTCGCTATGCGTCCTCGTTTGAGCTGGATTACAGTTGGCTTGGCATTCTTGGAGGTCCTGCCCGCCATCTCTGGCTTTGAGCTTAGCGGTGTGGTTTATCTGTTGGTGTGTGTATTCTCTCTCGCTCAGAATCCCGCAAAATCGAGATCAGGTGAGAGTCCTGTGGAGTGGGATGCAATCATCGACGGGAAGCGGGGAATCCGACTGTGAATGATGTCCCTGTGTGAAGCCCAAGCACAAGGACCCCGTGACTCATTCAGGTTATACATTGGTTCAAATGATCCATTCCATCCGATTGGAGCCATGCGCAGCTGTAAAATGAATGAATCGCTCTGTTTCAAAGTGACTTGGCCATCCAACAAAACCAACCGCTCGTCTGTCTCCCGCATTGTCTCCCTTTCGTCCCCTTCTCACCAGCCACACCAAGAGCACTTTCGAACTTTCCCTCGCGGCCATGGAAGTACCAGACTCGCCGCCGTCGCACGATCAAGCCATGGTCGCACTAGGTGAGGGTCGCTACATGCGAAACACAAAGGTCTCGAACTGGAGCTTGGGTTGTTACCTGGGGACCGTTGTGTGCTAGGAGGTGTCGCTGGACGAGGGGAAACGGCATTGGGATGTTGGGATAGCTGTGGCTTGGGCAAGTTGGTGTAACGGTTATTCCGCCCGGTTTGTCATGTGATCTTGTACTCACCATGTGATCCATTCACACGTGATGGTATCCACAGAACAAGGTGATTCACACGGAACCAGTGAGAAATTACACACCAATGAGATGAACGAGGACCTCTTGGCCTTTGCAGAGTTTCTTCAAAAATACTACTTGGTCAAATACAAGCAGCTCCTCATAGACAATGACTACGACACCATCGACTCGGTATGTACCCCTGATATTGAGGATGCGGTTGTTGGCCATATTCTAATTCAATTTACAAGACAGATTCTGCGGATGTCCGAGGATGAGATGAAGGGGATTGACCTCAAGCCTGGTGCAATCAACAAGATCAAGAATGCCAAGGCGGATTATGAGAACTCTCGAGGCAAAGACGAGAAGAAGCCAAACGCAACAAAACGCGAGATCCAACAGCCCCAGCGAGTCTTGCAGCCAGAGGAGTACTATCCGGCAGTACCCACACAACATTGGGAGTGTCAAAGCCATTTTGAAGAGCACCATGTTTTCATCAGGTTCGTGGTTTCTCGGCCCAAACTGTGCGATTCAATTCCATCCAATTAACGCCTGTTCCCACAGTTACCGAGCCCGAAGTGATGCCGGTAATGCCACGACTCTGCATGGAACCCTCGCTGTCACTCCGCGTGGCCAAATGGCACTTCATCCCTATCTCGACAGTCTCTGTCTCTGTGACGGCATGCCCTGGGAACAAGGTTTCATCAACGGTCTCTATCGATCCAACGTGATTGTCCTGATCCTCTCTGAGGCTGGACTAGAGCAGACCTACAACGCTCAGAACTTCAAGGACAACCAGTTTCTCGAGGTAAGTGCGTCTGAATGCATATAACTGGATTGTATTTGGAAACTCACCTATCCTGTGAATGCAGATCCAACATGCTCTCAAGAGAATGAAGGATGGTGAGAAGAGTGGACAATCTGTCATCATCCAGCCCATCTTCATGTGGTCCACCAGAGAGATTGATGGCGAGACATTCCAGAAGAAGTATTTCCCGTCGGTCAAAGAGTTCCCTGACTTCACCCCGATCCATGAAAAGAGTCCGTTGTTCAACAACAAACCAATGTCGATCCGTGAAACCTTTACTGAGTTGATGAAGCTACAGGCCCTCGATGCTGCGGATGGAAACGCTCTCAAGAGGTGAGATCATCAAATCCACAAGTGAAACGGTTGATACAATCTCACACTATTGATATTCCACAGACTGGTCCCCAATATTCGTGAGCTCATAACAAAGACTTCCATTGCCGACAAGCAAGGCGATGTGTACACACAAGGCGGTAGTGTCGTCCTCACCGCCGAACAAGACCACGCCTTGCGATCCCTCCTCGACCCTGTCGACTCCTCTTCCGACAGAAGGGCACTCGAGGATCTGTATGTCGAGGGTACTCGCCAGTGGCTATTCGACCAAACGACTGAGTGGGTCAACCAGGACACCACCGACACTGTCCTGTGGGTCAATGCCGTTGCTGGTGTCGGCAAGTCTGTCGCTGCCGCTCAGGTCGCCAACATCCTCACAGCCACCAACCAGCTGGTGTCGGCGCTGTTCCTCAAGTACAACGACACCCGCAAGAGCGATCCACGAGTGGTGCTGAACACCATCGCATACGGTCTGTGCAAGTGGCACTCGCCGATCGGCCGCAAGCTGCTCGATGCTGGTCACTCCAAGGACAGTCTCGACAAGATGAGCATCCCCGAGCTGTTCAAGGCCGTGATTGCCGATCCACTCGAAGCCATCGGCAATTACAGACCCAAGGGATCAGTGATGATCCTGGTGGATGCACTCGACGAGTGCTCTCCGCGCGACCAGCTGCTCAGTCTGCTTGCCTGGCGGTTCGTCGAACTGAACAAGACCCGTCCGTGGCTCAAGCTGCTGCTGACATCCCGTCCCGAGGAGGACATCAAGGCAGCATTCGATGGAGTCCCGACCAAGACGATCGAGCCCTCGAGCGAGGAGAACATCCGTGACCTCGAGGTGTACATCCGCCACCGACTGCGAGTGTATGACACTCTCAGTGACTCGGACCGCACCGAGGCAGTCGCCATCCTGCTGGACCAGTCCAAGACATTCGTGTGGATCAACCTGATCCTCAACACCGTCGACGCAGCATCCAAGGACGGCCCAGTGACACTCGCCACGATCAAGGACATCAACGACAGCGCCGCCGATGTCGGGCAGTTGTACAACAAGACATTCGCCAAGATCCACTCGCAGTCGAGCCACCCGGCCGAGTTGGTCACGGTGGTGTCGGCCATCGCCACGGCCCAGTCGATCCTGACACCGCAGATCATCGCCGATGTGTTTGGACTCGAGATCGGCGTCGTTCGCGAGTGTCTCACGAGCCTCAGCCTGGTCCTCGATCCTGGCGCCAATGGATTGGGTCCCCGAGGCAGCCAGTCCACCAACACCGAGGTCAAGTTCAACCACAAGTCGGTGGCGGACTATCTCCTCGGCGATGCATCGGCTGGCCATCCGTGGCATGTGTCGAGCTCGTTCCACACGGTGTTTGCCAAGGGATGTCTCGGTGTGATCCTCTCGCACGGGCCAGTGGTCAACATCTGCGATATCTACGACTTTCACGACAAGATCCCTGACCTCGAGGACAGGGTCGCAGACAAGATCACACCGTCGCTGCGATACAGCGTCGCCCACTGGATCACACACTTTGTGTGGTGTGTGGAAGAAGTGGCCGAGTCGAGTCCGGTGTGGCAGTCGGCCGAGACTGTCGATGTGGCTGTGGTGCTCACTCGGTTCGTCAAGACGCATGTGTTCTTCTGGCTCGAGTGTGGATCGCTCACACATGTGGTCAAGCCGATCATCGAGCAACTGGCTGTGCTGCGAGGAGTGGTCGTCAAGGCACCCAGCACCATCATCGACGACACCACGAAGGAACTGGTCAAGGACACGTATCGATTCATCCGCGAGTTTGCCGACCCGATCATCGCGAGTGCACCACAGGTGTACAACTCGGGGTATGCATTCACACCGAAGGAGACGGTGATCTACAAGACATATGCCGACCAGCTCGAGGACAAGATCCCGTTCCTGGTCACTTGCGGTCCAGCACCCACCTGGGATCCGTGTGTGATGACAATTACTGGACACACGAATTGGGTGTCCTCCGTAGCGATCTCACCCAATGGCAAGATTGTTGTCTCGGGGTCAAAGGACAATACCATCAAGGTGTGGGATTCCACCACTGGCCAGCTGAAGCACACCCTCGAGGGACATACAAACCTTGTGAACTCTGTGGCGATCTCACCCGATGGCAAGTGGATTGTCTCTGGCTCAGGAGACAATACCATCAAGGCGTGGGATGCCACCACTGGCCTGTTGAAACACACCCTTTGGGGGGGGGGACGCACAAGAAGTGTGAACTCCGTGGCGATCTCACCCGATGGCAAGTGGATTGTCTCTGGCTCTGAGGACAAGACCATCAAGGCGTGGGATGCCACCACTGGCCAGCTGAAGCACACCCTCGAGGGACACACAGACAGGGTGTTCTCCGTGGCGATCTCACCCGATGGCAAGTGGATTGTCTCTGGCTCCAGTGACAATACCATCAAGGTGTGGGATTCCACCACTGGCCAGCTGAAGCACACCCTCGAGGGACACACAGACAGGGTGTTCTCCGTGGCGATCTCACCCGATGGCAAGTGGATTGTCTCTGGCTCCAGTGACAATACCATCAAGGTGTGGGATGTCGTCACAGGCCAGGTGAAGCACACCCTCAGGGGACACGCAAACTATGTGACCTCCGTGGCGATCTCACCTGATGGCAACTCAATTCTGTCTCGCCAATCGGGTGGCAATCAAATCCTCTGGGTCCGTCGCGGTGACGAGTGGGTTCGCTCCGACGAAGATCCCTCCAACTTTACCACCGCATCCAACCCACATGCATCGTCCCAGTGGACCCAAATCGACCGACGCAGCGCTCGCCAATGGATCCGCCATGACATCCACACCACCAAGGTCCCACACTCCCTCTTTGGTGATTGGAAGTTCACTCCATCCGGCGGGGTTGTGTTTTGGTCCCATGAAACACCCCACCACCCAGTCATCATCCTGGTAAGTCCAGCCACCTGTCACCACTCCTCCAGTCCCTCAACTAACCCTCCTACCACCACAGCCAATCTACCTCAACACCCCAGAGATCCGAGCCGAGGTTGCCAGATACATCAAAGCCAAACCAGCCGTCGCAGCAGGGTTTGAAGAGGCGAGAGTAAGAGCCGAAGAGCAAGCACGAATCGCCGAAGAAGCACGACTCGCCGAGGAACAAGCACTAATTGCAGAACAAGCACGAATTGCAGAACAAGCACGACTCGCCGAGGATGCCCGAATCGCGACAGTAATAGCCAAATGGATGGGTCTGTTCAAGTGGTCCCGCAAGTAGTGTGGGAAGAACGCAAGTGCAATTGGAATGTATTGCATGCGAAATATCGAATACAGTGTCCGTATGCCGTGTGAATTTGGGCATAGGTCCGCCTCTGCCGCCGCCAGATTTGCGTTCAAACCCGACCACAATGGTCGTTGAAGCGAAGACTAATGAACCAGTCTCGCGTGTGGCCGGAGCCACGGTGGTTCCAGACAGAGCTGGAGGTCTCAACTGAAGTGCCAGTTGGTGATGGGCGGCGGCAGAGGGCTTATCAAATCATATCAAATCAACAGAGTCATGTTCCAGGAGTGGTTCCCATTTGAGACGGGAGAGTATCGAGCTTGGTGGTCTTGGTGTCGCGAGCGAGGCTCGGATGGATCGGATGTGCCATGGATGGTCTCGGATGTGCCATGGATGGGCAAGGATGTCTTGAGGCGTCGATAGTGACGTGCGACGCGTAGTAATCGCGGAATGCGATGGATAGGATGGTTTGTGCCGGAAGATAGCAGGCAATATAGGTAATATAGGCAATGTAGGTAATGATAGTATAGGCCGTAGAAGAGGCAGTATGAAGTAGGCAGTGGGCAATGGGCCAGAGGACGAAGGCCAGGAGGAGCATGATTGCGTTTGTCATTTTTGGTTTCTGCGAATGGAACGTGCAGACTGGCAATGCCGAGTCATCATGTTAGTCATCGCACAGCATGACACACGGACATGCATAGAGTATCATCACGGAAGGAAATGCACTTACGTTACGGTCTTGAGTGTTGCTGCTGCCCAACTGCCTGGAGGACAAACAGCACCCTCAGAACGAGCCGAATTTATGGGCCAGGAATCCCGCCAAAATCGACGCGCCAAATCCCAGGGCGCCAACACCCACCAACACGAATCACTCCTGTAGGGTGTGCTCTTCCCGCCACTGGTCCTGCCAATCATGCCCGGCACTGCGGCGAATGGGGTGGATGCCATACCAGTGATTTCCATCTCTGCCCTGATCTCAACCTCCACCCGCGCTCCATAGTAGGATATTGATCCGGAGATGCTCGGGTATATCCATTTTCCCTCCACAATCCGTGAGTTGTACGCTCTTGTGTATTAGATTCCTGGATTCATGGAGAGGGTGTGTCGGGGTTGTGTATTAGTTTTTGAATGGAGTGAGTGTTATTTGTACCTTCTTTGGTGCTCAAGGAGTGATGTTGTCGAGTGAGGGTGTGGTTGTGTCAGTGCTGTGTATTAAAAATGAGTTTCGTGGAGTGGGAACTTGTCGTCGTTGCCAGCTACCCTCAAAATACAGAAAATTCAAAAAATTTCATTGTCGATCCTGGCCAGAGGTTTCAGCCAGATCATCCAGGACCCATGGAGTGAGACGGGTTTCAGAGCGATCGGGGTCACTCCATGAACCATGGAGACGTTTCGGGTCGTGTGTATTAGAGTGGATCAGCCGTGCATTAGGTCTCGAGTGGGCGTGCATCAGGACGACGGATTTCTGCATTAGATATGGAGTGGGCTGTATATTAGATACCCAATATCTCTGTCAAGACTGGACAACGGGGCAAGCAGGGAAGTGCGCAAGAGTCCTAATGCAAGACTCGAACGTAGGGAGAGGAGCGGGGACTGGACTGGGACACAGAGTGTCAAGTGTGAAGCCAAAGTTTTATTCTAGATCCAAGGCTTAGTGTAACGTCCACTACTGGGACGTTGGGGCAAGACGGGGAGGGAGGGGGTATGTAGGAGATGGTATCTCCGACGCTGTGCTGCGCGTACTGCGCGTACTGCGCGGCGCAGTGGGTCGTGACCTGTGCTGCGCTTTGCGTTTTCACGCACCGCAGGCAGGCCACCGCAGGGTATACCTGCGGGTTGCCCCCGTTCCCCCCGTTTGTCTGGAGTTCGGTTTTATCGTGAATAAACGTAAGTGCTCCCCGAGCTCACCCGTCCGCTAGAGTAGCCTAGCACCGCCCTGTTCTGCCCCGTCCTGTCTTGTCTTGTACCCCCTCCCTCCCCGTCTTGCCCCAACGTCCCAGTAGTGGACGTTACATGGTAGCATCGGAAATCCTCGTCTTGTTTTCGTCCTGTTTGTCCTCTTTCTAGATCCTCAAGCTGGATCCCGCCTCTCTTGCCGACCGACTCTCCTCTCTGTCCCTGGAGCCTGCCCCTGCCATGAGCAACCCCCGCCCACTTCCGGAAGCCTTCCTCAAGACCTTCCGTGCCCCAGTGTTTACTGGGAAGAGCCGCTCCTCCTCGGTGGAGGACTGGCTGCAGCAACTCGAGGACTACCTCGATGCTGCCCAAGTCGCCCCCACCCACCACATCGTCGCCGCCAAGCTCTGCTTAAAGGACCAGGCGTACCGTTGGTACCGCCGCCAAGGGTTCGACGAGCAGAGCGAAGGTGTGTTTGACGACTTCAAGGACCGCCTCCGTCGCCGCTTCGGCAGCCCCAATGCTGAACTCATTGCCCGTGACAAGCTATACTCTCTCGTGCAGCGTGGTTCTGTGACCCGCTACATCGAGGAGTTTGAAGACCTCTCCTCCCAGATTGAGGAGCTGGGCTCTGCTGATGCGATGTACCTCTTCCAGAAGGGCCTCAAGCCCAAGATCAGAGAGTACATCGCCAGCAACCCTGATGCCCGCAAGTCCCTGGACGTGATGATGGACGTTGCCGAGAACCTCGACAACGTCCAGTACCATGGCCGCCAGTTCTACCCGCAGCTGGCAGGCGGCCATCGGTCTCATCACGTCCCAGCCCGTCCGCCTCGCCCGGCCCCGCCCGCAAGACCCATGCCTGAGCCCATGGACGTTGACGTCAACGCCATGGAGGCTCGTGGCCCTCCCCGCTCCCGGTTCCAGCAAGCTGCCACTGTCTCCCCCAAGGACAGACAGAAGCAGGAGGACCTCCGCCATGGTTCCTGCTTCTTCTGTCACCGACCGGGACACCAGGCCAAGGAGTGCCCCATGAAGTCGGGAAACGGCCGACCCTACTAGGTGGCTCTGGAGCCCTAGTAGGAGACCAACGCCGTGGATTGCTCAATGCAGTCCACGCGTCTCCAGAGGAAGTTCACCTCGCCCCCTCCCCCGAAGGAGAAACAAACCAAGTGTTGTGCGTCGTGCGAGAGGTGCATGGTGGCGCAAGCCGCCTGCCTCTCCACGAACGTGAAGAGAAAACCAAAATTGAAAACCAAAACAAAAAAGAAAATCAAGAACCCTTGAGGGACAGGACCGCCTGTGCCCTCACCCCTGTCAAGTCGTGTGTGTCGGATGCTTCCGACATGTGTCCGCAAGCCGTGGACGTCGTGTGCAATGGCGTGCTGACGCCGCAGGCCCCCGCAATGGCCGAACCCTATCCAAAATGTCCGAGTGGCCGTGATGAAGCCAACCAAGTGTAGGAGATGGTATCTCCGACGCTGTGCTGCGCGTACTGCGCGTACTGCGCGGCGCAGTGGGTCGTGACCTGTGCTGCGCTTTGCGTTTTCACGCACCGCAGGCAGGCCACCGCAGGGTATACCTGCGGGTTGCCCCCGTTCCCCCCGTTTGTCTGGAGTTCGGTTTTATCGTGAATAAACGTAAGTGCTCCCCGAGCTCACCCGTCCGCTAGAGTAGCCTAGCACCGCCCTGTTCTGCCCCGTCCTGTCTTGTCTTGTACCCCCTCCCTCCCCGTCTTGCCCCAACGTCCCAGTAGTGGACGTTGCATGGTAGCATCGGAAATCCTCGTCTTGTTTTCGTCCTGTTTGTCCTCTTTCTAGATCCTCAAGCTGGATCCCGCCTCTCTTGCCGACCGACTCTCCTCTCTGTCCCTGGAGCCTGCCCCTGCCATGAGCAACCCCCGCCCACTTCCGGAAGCCTTCCTCAAGACCTTCCGTGCCCCAGTGTTTACTGGGAAGAGCCGCTCCTCCTCGGTGGAGGACTGGCTGCAGCAACTCGAGGACTACCTCGATGCTGCCCAAGTCGCCCCCACCCACCACATCGTCGCCGCCAAGCTCTGCTTAAAGGACCAGGCGTACCGTTGGTACCGCCGCCAAGGGTTCGACGAGCAGAGCGAAGGTGTGTTTGACGACTTCAAGGACCGCCTCCGTCGCCGCTTCGGCAGCCCCAATGCTGAACTCATTGCCCGTGACAAGCTATACTCTCTCGTGCAGCGTGGTTCTGTGACCCGCTACATCGAGGAGTTTGAAGACCTCTCCTCCCAGATTGAGGAGCTGGGCTCTGCTGATGCGATGTACCTCTTCCAGAAGGGCCTCAAGCCCAAGATCAGAGAGTACATCGCCAGCAACCCTGATGCCCGCAAGTCCCTGGACGTGATGATGGACGTTGCCGAGAACCTCGACAACGTCCAGTACCATGGCCGCCAGTTCTACCCGCAGCTGGCAGGCGGCCATCGGTCTCATCACGTCCCAGCCCGTCCGCCTCGCCCGGCCCCGCCCGCAAGACCCATGCCTGAGCCCATGGACGTTGACGTCAACGCCATGGAGGCTCGTGGCCCTCCCCGCTCCCGGTTCCAGCAAGCTGCCACTGTCTCCCCCAAGGACAGACAGAAGCAGGAGGACCTCCGCCATGGTTCCTGCTTCTTCTGTCACCGACCGGGACACCAGGCCAAGGAGTGCCCCATGAAGTCGGGAAACGGCCGACCCTACTAGGTGGCTCTGGAGCCCTAGTAGGAGACCAACGCCGTGGATTGCTCAATGCAGTCCACGCGTCTCCAGAGGAAGTTCACCTCGCCCCCTCCCCCGAAGGAGAAACAAACCAAGTGTTGTGCGTCGTGCGAGAGGTGCATGGTGGCGCAAGCCGCCTGCCTCTCCACGAACGTGAAGAGAAAACCAAAATTGAAAACCAAAACAAAAAAGAAAATCAAGAACCCTTGAGGGACAGGACCGCCTGTGCCCTCACCCCTGTCAAGTCGTGTGTGTCGGATGCTTCCGACATGTGTCCGCAAGCCGTGGACGTCGTGTGCAATGGCGTGCTGACGCCGCAGGCCCCCGCAATGGCCGAACCCTATCCAAAATGTCCGAGTGGCCGTGATGAAGCCAACCAAGACCAAGTGTCGCCCGTTCCCCCAAGTCAAGTCATGGTGCAGGAGGCTGTGCAGGAGGACCATGAAGAGTCCCTGCTGTACCTCCCTGCCACCGTCCAAGGTCACACCGTCCGAATGATGGTGGACTCTGGAGCAAGCTGCAACTTTGTCAGCAGACGCTTGCTCCAGGAGCTCAACATACATGCAACCAAGAAGAAGTCGCCGATGAGTGTGGCGCTTGCAGACGATCGTGTGCAGCAGTGCACACACCAAGTGGTCCTGCGAGTGGCCCTCCATCCCAAGTACCATCCTGTCCTGTTGTTCCAAGTGATCGACACCAAGTTCGATGCCATCCTCGGCATGAGCTGGCTTGCTCGTGCCGAGCCGACTCCAGTCGTCGACTGGAAAGGCCGCACTGTCCGTGTTGGCCCTGACATTGTCCTGCAGGGCATGGCCTCACCCAACATGCCACCTCTCCTCTCAGCCATGCAATTCAAGAGGCTGATCAAGAAGGACACGTCGTTCCTCTGTGTCGTGCGTGAGGTCGACGACACCGACCAAGCCGGTCCCGGTCCCCCGCCTGTGGTGACCAAGCTGCTCGACGAGTACAAGGACGTATTCCCCGACCAGTTGCCACAATGCCTGCCACCCCAACGCACCGTCGATCATCGCATCGACATCGAACCAGGCTCGTCGCCTCCGTCAAGACCGACGTACCAACTGTCGCTGACGGAGATGGACGAACTCAAGCGCCAGTTGGATGACCTCCTCGCCCATGGGTTCATCCGCCCGAGCCAGTCACCGTATGGTGCACCAGTGCTCTTTGTCAAGAAGAAAGAAGGTGATCTCAGGATGTGCGTCGACTATCGCGCACTAAACAAACAGACCATCAAGAACACCTACCCGTTGCCCAGGATCGACGAGTTGATGGATCGTCTGAGTGGAGCAAAGGTCTTTAGCAAGATAGACCTCCGCTCAGGCTACCATCAGATCCGCATCCACGAGGATGATGTCCACAAGACCGCCTTCAGGACTCGCTACGGACTGTACGAGTTCCTAGTGCTGCCGTTCGGATTGACGAACGCACCTGCCACGTTCATGCAGCTGATGAACGATGTGTTCCGCCAAGAGCTCGACAACTCTGTCATCGTGTACCTGGATGATATCCTTGTGTACAGCAAGGATGAAGCGACCCATGAAGGTCATGTCGCCCGCGTGCTGGCCAAGCTACGCGAGCACAAGTTGTATGCCAAACTGTCCAAGTGTGAGTTCTTCAAGAATCAAGTCCCGTTCCTGGGACACGTTGTCTCAGGAAGAGGAATCGAAGTCGACCCCGCCAAGGTCAAGTCTGTGGTCGAGTGGCCGCCGCTCGCATGCGTCTCTGACGTGCAGTCGTTTCTCGGTCTCGTCAACTACTACCGCCGATTCATCCCCGATCTGGCGCGCACTGCCGGTCCACTCACAGACCTACTCCGCAAAGAGTGCCCCTTCGTGTGGGACCACCCACAACGCCAAGCGTTCGAGACCCTCAAGCACGCCTTGACGAACGCTCCTGTCCTCGCTGTGTTCGACCCGAACACGGATGTCTCCGTGCACACCGACGCCTCCGACTTTGCGGTGGGAGCTGTTTTGATGCAGGAGGGAAGGCCCGTTGCCTTCGAGTCGCGCAAACTGTCCCAACACGAGATCAACTATCCCGTGCACGAGAAGGAGCAGCTTGCGATCATCTACGCGCTGCAGAAGTTCCGAGTGTACCTCCACGGTACCGCCAAGCCCTTCAAGATTGTGACGGACCACCAGTCACTGCGTTACCTCGACACCAAGAAGAACCTGAGCCGACGCCAAGCGCGATGGATGGAGTTCCTCGCCGAGTACAACTACGAGGTTGTATACCAGAAAGGCAAACTCAATGTGGTGCCTGACGCACTGTCCCGACGCCCCGACTACCAATTGGCGTCACTGTACGAGTCGACTGTCAGTGTCGACAACACGATGCTGGATGTTGTCCGAGACAACATCGCCAACGACAAACAGTTCGGAGAACTGTTCCGAAAGGTGTCTAAGCTCCCCAAGGACGACGAATCATCCGAGTACACAGTGCGTGATGGCCTGCTCCTCCTGAAGAAGGACAGCCGTGTCTGTGTGCCGGACATTCCGTCGTTGAAGACCAAGTTGCTCCAAGAGGTCCACGACTCGCCCCTCGCTGGACACTTTGGAGTCGAGAAGACATACGACCGACTGGCCAAAGTCGCATACTGGCCTGGAATGAAGCGCACCGTCGAGAAGTACATCGAGTCCTGCCATACCTGCAAGATGGTCAAGTCACGCACGACCCGAGAGCAAGGATTGCTGCAACCCCTGCCTGTTCCCGACCGCCCCTGGACCAGCATGTCCATGGATCTCATCACGCATCTACCGACGACCAAGTTGGACCACGATGCAATCGCTGTCTTTGTCGACAGGTTCAGCAAGATGGCACACTTTGTGCCGTGCCAGACGACATGCTCCGCGCCTGACCTTGCACTGCTGTTCTTCAAGCATGTGTTCAAGCACCACGGCCTCCCAAAGTCCATCGTCAGTGATCGAGACCCCCGATTCACCTCCTTGTTTTGGACAAGTCTGTTCGACCATCTCGGCACCAAGCTGAACATGTCAACCTCGCACCACCAACAAACGGATGGACAGTCCGAGCGGACGATCCGCACCCTCGAGCAATACCTGAGGACATACGCCTCGACCAGCCAAGACGACTGGGACATACAGCTGAGTCATGCAGAGTTTGCATACAACACCGCCAAGTCGAGCACAACTGGCTTGAGCCCCTTTGAGGCGCTCTACGGATTCCAGCCTGATGTTCCCACCTCCTTGACACTGACCGAGTCCACGGCTGGATTGCCTCCCAAACCAAGTGCCTTTGTCAAAGATCATCAAGTCCGACACAAGATGATCGCCGACGCGCTCACGGATGCGCAACAAGTGATGGCGAAGTACTACGACCGCCGACACCAGGATGTCTCCTTTGAAGTTGGAGACCTTGTCTACCTGGACGCCGACAACATCAAGGTCCCCGAAGCCCAGTCAAAGAAGTTGTTGCCCAAGTACCGAGGACCGTTCAAGATAGCGGCCCGACCCAGTCCCCTCAACTACCTGTTGGACTTGCCACCTGGAAGCAAGCTCCATCCTGTCTTCCATGTGTCCAAGCTGCGTCGCCACACGACCCGCAGTCCAGCACAGTTCCCCGACGCCGACGAAGGTGTCCCGGACGACGCACCACTGGAAGACGACCTCGGACAATACTATACTCAAGAATATGAAGTCGAAAGGATCGTGAGGCACAAGAAAGTGGCTGATGGGTCACTTCGGTTTTATGTCAAGTGGGTTGGTTACCCACACTCGGGCAACACATGGCAAACACTGGAGGACTTGTCCCATGCACCCGAGGAGCTGAGTAAATACGGTAAACACCTCGAGGAGCCCCAAATAAAGAGCACACGCAGGGCTCCTCGCAGGAAGCCTTCTTAAGTGTGGGAGTGTAGGAGATGGTATCTCCGACGCTGTGCTGCGCGTACTGCGCGTACTGCGCGGCGCAGTGGGTCGTGACCTGTGCTGCGCTTTGCGTTTTCACGCACCGCAGGCAGGCCACCGCAGGGTATACCTGCGGGTTGCCCCCGTTCCCCCCGTTTGTCTGGAGTTCGGTTTTATCGTGAATAAACGTAAGTGCTCCCCGAGCTCACCCGTCCGCTAGAGTAGCCTAGCACCGCCCTGTTCTGCCCCGTCCTGTCTTGTCTTGTACCCCCTCCCTCCCCGTCTTGCCCCAACGTCCCAGTAGTGGACGTTACAGTCCGAGTGGCCGTGATGAAGCCAACCAAGACCAAGTGTCGCCCGTTCCCCCAAGTCAAGTCATGGTGCAGGAGGCTGTGCAGGAGGACCATGAAGAGTCCCTGCTGTACCTCCCTGCCACCGTCCAAGGTCACACCGTCCGAATGATGGTGGACTCTGGAGCAAGCTGCAACTTTGTCAGCAGACGCTTGCTCCAGGAGCTCAACATACATGCAACCAAGAAGAAGTCGCCGATGAGTGTGGCGCTTGCAGACGATCGTGTGCAGCAGTGCACACACCAAGTGGTCCTGCGAGTGGCCCTCCATCCCAAGTACCATCCTGTCCTGTTGTTCCAAGTGATCGACACCAAGTTCGATGCCATCCTCGGCATGAGCTGGCTTGCTCGTGCCGAGCCGACTCCAGTCGTCGACTGGAAAGGCCGCACTGTCCGTGTTGGCCCTGACATTGTCCTGCAGGGCATGGCCTCACCCAACATGCCACCTCTCCTCTCAGCCATGCAATTCAAGAGGCTGATCAAGAAGGACACGTCGTTCCTCTGTGTCGTGCGTGAGGTCGACGACACCGACCAAGCCGGTCCCGGTCCCCCGCCTGTGGTGACCAAGCTGCTCGACGAGTACAAGGACGTATTCCCCGACCAGTTGCCACAATGCCTGCCACCCCAACGCACCGTCGATCATCGCATCGACATCGAACCAGGCTCGTCGCCTCCGTCAAGACCGACGTACCAACTGTCGCTGACGGAGATGGACGAACTCAAGCGCCAGTTGGATGACCTCCTCGCCCATGGGTTCATCCGCCCGAGCCAGTCACCGTATGGTGCACCAGTGCTCTTTGTCAAGAAGAAAGAAGGTGATCTCAGGATGTGCGTCGACTATCGCGCACTAAACAAACAGACCATCAAGAACACCTACCCGTTGCCCAGGATCGACGAGTTGATGGATCGTCTGAGTGGAGCAAAGGTCTTTAGCAAGATAGACCTCCGCTCAGGCTACCATCAGATCCGCATCCACGAGGATGATGTCCACAAGACCGCCTTCAGGACTCGCTACGGACTGTACGAGTTCCTAGTGCTGCCGTTCGGATTGACGAACGCACCTGCCACGTTCATGCAGCTGATGAACGATGTGTTCCGCCAAGAGCTCGACAACTCTGTCATCGTGTACCTGGATGATATCCTTGTGTACAGCAAGGATGAAGCGACCCATGAAGGTCATGTCGCCCGCGTGCTGGCCAAGCTACGCGAGCACAAGTTGTATGCCAAACTGTCCAAGTGTGAGTTCTTCAAGAATCAAGTCCCGTTCCTGGGACACGTTGTCTCAGGAAGAGGAATCGAAGTCGACCCCGCCAAGGTCAAGTCTGTGGTCGAGTGGCCGCCGCTCGCATGCGTCTCTGACGTGCAGTCGTTTCTCGGTCTCGTCAACTACTACCGCCGATTCATCCCCGATCTGGCGCGCACTGCCGGTCCACTCACAGACCTACTCCGCAAAGAGTGCCCCTTCGTGTGGGACCACCCACAACGCCAAGCGTTCGAGACCCTCAAGCACGCCTTGACGAACGCTCCTGTCCTCGCTGTGTTCGACCCGAACACGGATGTCTCCGTGCACACCGACGCCTCCGACTTTGCGGTGGGAGCTGTTTTGATGCAGGAGGGAAGGCCCGTTGCCTTCGAGTCGCGCAAACTGTCCCAACACGAGATCAACTATCCCGTGCACGAGAAGGAGCAGCTTGCGATCATCTACGCGCTGCAGAAGTTCCGAGTGTACCTCCACGGTACCGCCAAGCCCTTCAAGATTGTGACGGACCACCAGTCACTGCGTTACCTCGACACCAAGAAGAACCTGAGCCGACGCCAAGCGCGATGGATGGAGTTCCTCGCCGAGTACAACTACGAGGTTGTATACCAGAAAGGCAAACTCAATGTGGTGCCTGACGCACTGTCCCGACGCCCCGACTACCAATTGGCGTCACTGTACGAGTCGACTGTCAGTGTCGACAACACGATGCTGGATGTTGTCCGAGACAACATCGCCAACGACAAACAGTTCGGAGAACTGTTCCGAAAGGTGTCTAAGCTCCCCAAGGACGACGAATCATCCGAGTACACAGTGCGTGATGGCCTGCTCCTCCTGAAGAAGGACAGCCGTGTCTGTGTGCCGGACATTCCGTCGTTGAAGACCAAGTTGCTCCAAGAGGTCCACGACTCGCCCCTCGCTGGACACTTTGGAGTCGAGAAGACATACGACCGACTGGCCAAAGTCGCATACTGGCCTGGAATGAAGCGCACCGTCGAGAAGTACATCGAGTCCTGCCATACCTGCAAGATGGTCAAGTCACGCACGACCCGAGAGCAAGGATTGCTGCAACCCCTGCCTGTTCCCGACCGCCCCTGGACCAGCATGTCCATGGATCTCATCACGCATCTACCGACGACCAAGTTGGACCACGATGCAATCGCTGTCTTTGTCGACAGGTTCAGCAAGATGGCACACTTTGTGCCGTGCCAGACGACATGCTCCGCGCCTGACCTTGCACTGCTGTTCTTCAAGCATGTGTTCAAGCACCACGGCCTCCCAAAGTCCATCGTCAGTGATCGAGACCCCCGATTCACCTCCTTGTTTTGGACAAGTCTGTTCGACCATCTCGGCACCAAGCTGAACATGTCAACCTCGCACCACCAACAAACGGATGGACAGTCCGAGCGGACGATCCGCACCCTCGAGCAATACCTGAGGACATACGCCTCGACCAGCCAAGACGACTGGGACATACAGCTGAGTCATGCAGAGTTTGCATACAACACCGCCAAGTCGAGCACAACTGGCTTGAGCCCCTTTGAGGCGCTCTACGGATTCCAGCCTGATGTTCCCACCTCCTTGACACTGACCGAGTCCACGGCTGGATTGCCTCCCAAACCAAGTGCCTTTGTCAAAGATCATCAAGTCCGACACAAGATGATCGCCGACGCGCTCACGGATGCGCAACAAGTGATGGCGAAGTACTACGACCGCCGACACCAGGATGTCTCCTTTGAAGTTGGAGACCTTGTCTACCTGGACGCCGACAACATCAAGGTCCCCGAAGCCCAGTCAAAGAAGTTGTTGCCCAAGTACCGAGGACCGTTCAAGATAGCGGCCCGACCCAGTCCCCTCAACTACCTGTTGGACTTGCCACCTGGAAGCAAGCTCCATCCTGTCTTCCATGTGTCCAAGCTGCGTCGCCACACGACCCGCAGTCCAGCACAGTTCCCCGACGCCGACGAAGGTGTCCCGGACGACGCACCACTGGAAGACGACCTCGGACAATACTATACTCAAGAATATGAAGTCGAAAGGATCGTGAGGCACAAGAAAGTGGCTGATGGGTCACTTCGGTTTTATGTCAAGTGGGTTGGTTACCCACACTCGGGCAACACATGGCAAACACTGGAGGACTTGTCCCATGCACCCGAGGAGCTGAGTAAATACGGTAAACACCTCGAGGAGCCCCAAATAAAGAGCACACGCAGGGCTCCTCGCAGGAAGCCTTCTTAAGTGTGGGAGTGTAGGAGATGGTATCTCCGACGCTGTGCTGCGCGTACTGCGCGTACTGCGCGGCGCAGTGGGTCGTGACCTGTGCTGCGCTTTGCGTTTTCACGCACCGCAGGCAGGCCACCGCAGGGTATACCTGCGGGTTGCCCCCGTTCCCCCCGTTTGTCTGGAGTTCGGTTTTATCGTGAATAAACGTAAGTGCTCCCCGAGCTCACCCGTCCGCTAGAGTAGCCTAGCACCGCCCTGTTCTGCCCCGTCCTGTCTTGTCTTGTACCCCCTCCCTCCCCGTCTTGCCCCAACGTCCCAGTAGTGGACGTTACAGGGTACAAGACAAGACAGGACGGGGCAGAACAGGGCGGTGCTAGGCTACTCTAGCGGACGGGTGAGCTCGGGGAGCACTTACGTTTATTCACGATAAAACCGAACTCCAGACAAACGGGGGGAACGGGGGCAACCCGCAGGTATACCCTGCGGTGGCCTGCCTGCGGTGCGTGAAAACGCAAAGCGCAGCACAGGTCACGACCCACTGCGCCGCGCAGTACGCGCAGTACGCGCAGCACAGCGTCGGAGATACCATCTCCTACACTCCCACACTTAAGAAGGCTTCCTGCGAGGAGCCCTGCGTGTGCTCTTTATTTGGGGCTCCTCGAGGTGTTTACCGTATTTACTCAGCTCCTCGGGTGCATGGGACAAGTCCTCCAGTGTTTGCCATGTGTTGCCCGAGTGTGGGTAACCAACCCACTTGACATAAAACCGAAGTGACCCATCAGCCACTTTCTTGTGCCTCACGATCCTTTCGACTTCATATTCTTGAGTATAGTATTGTCCGAGGTCGTCTTCCAGTGGTGCGTCGTCCGGGACACCTTCGTCGGCGTCGGGGAACTGTGCTGGACTGCGGGTCGTGTGGCGACGCAGCTTGGACACATGGAAGACAGGATGGAGCTTGCTTCCAGGTGGCAAGTCCAACAGGTAGTTGAGGGGACTGGGTCGGGCCGCTATCTTGAACGGTCCTCGGTACTTGGGCAACAACTTCTTTGACTGGGCTTCGGGGACCTTGATGTTGTCGGCGTCCAGGTAGACAAGGTCTCCAACTTCAAAGGAGACATCCTGGTGTCGGCGGTCGTAGTACTTCGCCATCACTTGTTGCGCATCCGTGAGCGCGTCGGCGATCATCTTGTGTCGGACTTGATGATCTTTGACAAAGGCACTTGGTTTGGGAGGCAATCCAGCCGTGGACTCGGTCAGTGTCAAGGAGGTGGGAACATCAGGCTGGAATCCGTAGAGCGCCTCAAAGGGGCTCAAGCCAGTTGTGCTCGACTTGGCGGTGTTGTATGCAAACTCTGCATGACTCAGCTGTATGTCCCAGTCGTCTTGGCTGGTCGAGGCGTATGTCCTCAGGTATTGCTCGAGGGTGCGGATCGTCCGCTCGGACTGTCCATCCGTTTGTTGGTGGTGCGAGGTTGACATGTTCAGCTTGGTGCCGAGATGGTCGAACAGACTTGTCCAAAACAAGGAGGTGAATCGGGGGTCTCGATCACTGACGATGGACTTTGGGAGGCCGTGGTGCTTGAACACATGCTTGAAGAACAGCAGTGCAAGGTCAGGCGCGGAGCATGTCGTCTGGCACGGCACAAAGTGTGCCATCTTGCTGAACCTGTCGACAAAGACAGCGATTGCATCGTGGTCCAACTTGGTCGTCGGTAGATGCGTGATGAGATCCATGGACATGCTGGTCCAGGGGCGGTCGGGAACAGGCAGGGGTTGCAGCAATCCTTGCTCTCGGGTCGTGCGTGACTTGACCATCTTGCAGGTATGGCAGGACTCGATGTACTTCTCGACGGTGCGCTTCATTCCAGGCCAGTATGCGACTTTGGCCAGTCGGTCGTATGTCTTCTCGACTCCAAAGTGTCCAGCGAGGGGCGAGTCGTGGACCTCTTGGAGCAACTTGGTCTTCAACGACGGAATGTCCGGCACACAGACACGGCTGTCCTTCTTCAGGAGGAGCAGGCCATCACGCACTGTGTACTCGGATGATTCGTCGTCCTTGGGGAGCTTAGACACCTTTCGGAACAGTTCTCCGAACTGTTTGTCGTTGGCGATGTTGTCTCGGACAACATCCAGCATCGTGTTGTCGACACTGACAGTCGACTCGTACAGTGACGCCAATTGGTAGTCGGGGCGTCGGGACAGTGCGTCAGGCACCACATTGAGTTTGCCTTTCTGGTATACAACCTCGTAGTTGTACTCGGCGAGGAACTCCATCCATCGCGCTTGGCGTCGGCTCAGGTTCTTCTTGGTGTCGAGGTAACGCAGTGACTGGTGGTCCGTCACAATCTTGAAGGGCTTGGCGGTACCGTGGAGGTACACTCGGAACTTCTGCAGCGCGTAGATGATCGCAAGCTGCTCCTTCTCGTGCACGGGATAGTTGATCTCGTGTTGGGACAGTTTGCGCGACTCGAAGGCAACGGGCCTTCCCTCCTGCATCAAAACAGCTCCCACCGCAAAGTCGGAGGCGTCGGTGTGCACGGAGACATCCGTGTTCGGGTCGAACACAGCGAGGACAGGAGCGTTCGTCAAGGCGTGCTTGAGGGTCTCGAACGCTTGGCGTTGTGGGTGGTCCCACACGAAGGGGCACTCTTTGCGGAGTAGGTCTGTGAGTGGACCGGCAGTGCGCGCCAGATCGGGGATGAATCGGCGGTAGTAGTTGACGAGACCGAGAAACGACTGCACGTCAGAGACGCATGCGAGCGGCGGCCACTCGACCACAGACTTGACCTTGGCGGGGTCGACTTCGATTCCTCTTCCTGAGACAACGTGTCCCAGGAACGGGACTTGATTCTTGAAGAACTCACACTTGGACAGTTTGGCATACAACTTGTGCTCGCGTAGCTTGGCCAGCACGCGGGCGACATGACCTTCATGGGTCGCTTCATCCTTGCTGTACACAAGGATATCATCCAGGTACACGATGACAGAGTTGTCGAGCTCTTGGCGGAACACATCGTTCATCAGCTGCATGAACGTGGCAGGTGCGTTCGTCAATCCGAACGGCAGCACTAGGAACTCGTACAGTCCGTAGCGAGTCCTGAAGGCGGTCTTGTGGACATCATCCTCGTGGATGCGGATCTGATGGTAGCCTGAGCGGAGGTCTATCTTGCTAAAGACCTTTGCTCCACTCAGACGATCCATCAACTCGTCGATCCTGGGCAACGGGTAGGTGTTCTTGATGGTCTGTTTGTTTAGTGCGCGATAGTCGACGCACATCCTGAGATCACCTTCTTTCTTCTTGACAAAGAGCACTGGTGCACCATACGGTGACTGGCTCGGGCGGATGAACCCATGGGCGAGGAGGTCATCCAACTGGCGCTTGAGTTCGTCCATCTCCGTCAGCGACAGTTGGTACGTCGGTCTTGACGGAGGCGACGAGCCTGGTTCGATGTCGATGCGATGATCGACGGTGCGTTGGGGTGGCAGGCATTGTGGCAACTGGTCGGGGAATACGTCCTTGTACTCGTCGAGCAGCTTGGTCACCACAGGCGGGGGACCGGGACCGGCTTGGTCGGTGTCGTCGACCTCACGCACGACACAGAGGAACGACGTGTCCTTCTTGATCAGCCTCTTGAATTGCATGGCTGAGAGGAGAGGTGGCATGTTGGGTGAGGCCATGCCCTGCAGGACAATGTCAGGGCCAACACGGACAGTGCGGCCTTTCCAGTCGACGACTGGAGTCGGCTCGGCACGAGCAAGCCAGCTCATGCCGAGGATGGCATCGAACTTGGTGTCGATCACTTGGAACAACAGGACAGGATGGTACTTGGGATGGAGGGCCACTCGCAGGACCACTTGGTGTGTGCACTGCTGCACACGATCGTCTGCAAGCGCCACACTCATCGGCGACTTCTTCTTGGTTGCATGTATGTTGAGCTCCTGGAGCAAGCGTCTGCTGACAAAGTTGCAGCTTGCTCCAGAGTCCACCATCATTCGGACGGTGTGACCTTGGACGGTGGCAGGGAGGTACAGCAGGGACTCTTCATGGTCCTCCTGCACAGCCTCCTGCACCATGACTTGACTTGGGGGAACGGGCGACACTTGGTCTTGGTTGGCTTCATCACGGCCACTCGGACATTTTGGATAGGGTTCGGCCATTGCGGGGGCCTGCGGCGTCAGCACGCCATTGCACACGACGTCCACGGCTTGCGGACACATGTCGGAAGCATCCGACACACACGACTTGACAGGGGTGAGGGCACAGGCGGTCCTGTCCCTCAAGGGTTCTTGATTTTCTTTTTTGTTTTGGTTTTCAATTTTGGTTTTCTCTTCACGTTCGTGGAGAGGCAGGCGGCTTGCGCCACCATGCACCTCTCGCACGACGCACAACACTTGGTTTGTTTCTCCTTCGGGGGAGGGGGCGAGGTGAACTTCCTCTGGAGACGCGTGGACTGCATTGAGCAATCCACGGCGTTGGTCTCCTACTAGGGCTCCAGAGCCACCTAGTAGGGTCGGCCGTTTCCCGACTTCATGGGGCACTCCTTGGCCTGGTGTCCCGGTCGGTGACAGAAGAAGCAGGAACCATGGCGGAGGTCCTCCTGCTTCTGTCTGTCCTTGGGGGAGACAGTGGCAGCTTGCTGGAACCGGGAGCGGGGAGGGCCACGAGCCTCCATGGCGTTGACGTCAACGTCCATGGGCTCAGGCATGGGTCTTGCGGGCGGGGCCGGGCGAGGCGGACGGGCTGGGACGTGATGAGACCGATGGCCGCCTGCCAGCTGCGGGTAGAACTGGCGGCCATGGTACTGGACGTTGTCGAGGTTCTCGGCAACGTCCATCATCACGTCCAGGGACTTGCGGGCATCAGGGTTGCTGGCGATGTACTCTCTGATCTTGGGCTTGAGGCCCTTCTGGAAGAGGTACATCGCATCAGCAGAGCCCAGCTCCTCAATCTGGGAGGAGAGGTCTTCAAACTCCTCGATGTAGCGGGTCACAGAACCACGCTGCACGAGAGAGTATAGCTTGTCACGGGCAATGAGTTCAGCATTGGGGCTGCCGAAGCGGCGACGGAGGCGGTCCTTGAAGTCGTCAAACACACCTTCGCTCTGCTCGTCGAACCCTTGGCGGCGGTACCAACGGTACGCCTGGTCCTTTAAGCAGAGCTTGGCGGCGACGATGTGGTGGGTGGGGGCGACTTGGGCAGCATCGAGGTAGTCCTCGAGTTGCTGCAGCCAGTCCTCCACCGAGGAGGAGCGGCTCTTCCCAGTAAACACTGGGGCACGGAAGGTCTTGAGGAAGGCTTCCGGAAGTGGGCGGGGGTTGCTCATGGCAGGGGCAGGCTCCAGGGACAGAGAGGAGAGTCGGTCGGCAAGAGAGGCGGGATCCAGCTTGAGGATCTAGAAAGAGGACAAACAGGACGAAAACAAGACGAGGATTTCCGATGCTACCATGTAACGTCCACTACTGGGACGTTGGGGCAAGACGGGGAGGGAGGGGGTACAAGACAAGACAGGACGGGGCAGAACAGGGCGGTGCTAGGCTACTCTAGCGGACGGGTGAGCTCGGGGAGCACTTACGTTTATTCACGATAAAACCGAACTCCAGACAAACGGGGGGAACGGGGGCAACCCGCAGGTATACCCTGCGGTGGCCTGCCTGCGGTGCGTGAAAACGCAAAGCGCAGCACAGGTCACGACCCACTGCGCCGCGCAGTACGCGCAGTACGCGCAGCACAGCGTCGGAGATACCATCTCCTACACTTAGGATACTAAAAATACAAAGTGGCAAGACGAAGGCAAAAGACAGAGGCTGGTCGGAGGGCTATTTATGCGAGCGCCAAGGATCGACGCTGCAGAGCGAGGGGGCAGGAGCGAAGCAGCGGCGGGGAGGGCGAAGCAGCGAGCGAAGCAGGTGGCGGCCGTGACTCGGGATCCGTGAGTCAGCGGGCGTCAGTGGCGGCGGCATGGCGGCGCCAAGGCGTCAGGCGGCGTCGAGGCGGCGTCGTGGGCGTAACCCGTGACCAACAGCAAGGGAGCGGGAACGGAACACAGGCAGCGCGCGTGCTGGCGGGAAGACAACAAGGCAGCACAGCGCGGGAAACAAACAAACAGAAGGAAGGGAAAGCACTAAGACGGGCAAACAGAAAGGAAAGGGCAAAGGCAAAGGAAGGAAGAGGGCAAAGGCAGAGGGTGTTCATGACACTATCTCTACAGGAGGGGGAGGTGGCGCAGTCTGTCCCGCAATGGTGCTCGCATGGTACGCGTCCAACATGCTAACATGAAACACAGGGTGGATGGACATCGAGTCTGGGAGTTCGAGTCGGTAGGTGACCGGATTGATCTGCTCGATGACTTTGAAGGGTCCAAGCTTCACGTGGTCGAGCTTGCTGCTGGGGCGTCGTGTCTTGATGTTTCTTCGCAACAGCCACACCTTCTGGCCAACCTTGAAGGAGTGGTCCTGTCGGTGCTTGTTGGCGAACCGGCGCGCATCTTCCTGCGCTTGCTTCAGGGTTCGGTCGAGGAAGGTGTTGACATCTTGTAGTCGATCCAGGTGCGTCTTGACCGAGGGGAGGTTACTGTCGTCCCGGACGGGTAGCTCGAAGTCTCCTCTTGTGTTATGAACGCGTACCATGATTGGCGTTGTGGCGCAGCGCATTGTCATGGCACTCATGAGCATCCGGGACTGGCGACGGTCTAGAACCTTCCTGCACCATGCATTAGATTAGTTCATTCATTTACTTTATTTGATCACAGAGTGGCTTATCCTGTGGCTGAGCTCGATGACATGTTAGATTAGATGGTCGAGGTATAAATAGAGGAGCTCAGGGGCCAGAAGGAAATCACACCCAGTGAATTATCTTATCACCTTTCTGAATATAAGATCATCACTCTCTCGTACCTTGCCCTTGCTCCCTGCCCCTGCTCCTTGTTCTTGCCCTCGTTCCGATTCCCACGCCTTGTCTGCACCGTCAAGAACCCACTCGGTCTGCTGACACCTGTTTCCCACGCCTCGTTCCTGACATCTTGGGTTGAAACCGTAGTTGCTGAAAAAGGGGCTCAACTGGGTACTACTGTTAGTAGCATTGTTGTGTGCAAACTCGGCGAGCGGCAGCAACTCAAACCAGTTGTCTTGCTGATAGGAAACGAAACACCGCAAGTACTGTTCGAGCGTTTGATTGGTCCGCTCGGTTTGCCCATCCGTTTGCGGATGGTACGCGGTCGACAATTTGAGCTTGATTCCCAGGGAAGTAGTAACCGCCTTCCAGAACGAGGAACGGAATTGCGGACCTCGATCCGACACGATGTCGGTTGGGAGACCATGGAGTCGGAACACATGATGCAGGAAGAGGTTAGCAGTACCTTGTGCGTCGATAGTTTCATTGCATGGGACAAAGTGCGCCTGTTTGGTGCGACGGCAAACGAAGACCAGGATCGAGTCGTGACCGTGTGAGGGGGGTAGTTTGACGATGAAATCCATCCCCACCGACGTCCATGGTGTCAGTGAAATGGGTAGTGGCTCGAGCAGTCCCAGTGGCTTGTGCCTTGCTGCCTTGTTGCGTTGACATGTTTCACACGCCTTGACATACTCCTTGACGTAGCGCCTCATCCCCGGCCAGTAAAAGTCCCTTTGGACGAGCTCCAATGTTCTGGCCTGGCCGGGGTGTCCTGCCGTTGGTGAGTCGTGTCGAGCCCGGAGTATCTCGAGCTTTCGATCGTCGCTCTCGACAAGTACTTGGTGTGAAAGCTTGGTCGTGAGGCTTCGCATCCAGCGTTCGTCCGGTAAGAGGGTGATCGTTGTCGGGTCGTTGTCGAAACCATCTCCCCCCTCCGGAGCGAGGTCCAGGCGCCTCGACAGTGCGTCTGCCACGGTGTTGAGGTGCCCGGGGGTGTAGGTGAGCTTGAAGTCGTACTCGGAAAGTAGTTCGGCCCATCGGGCGTGTCGTTGCTTGAGCGTGCGACGGGTGCGGAAGAAGGTGAGATTCTTGTGGTCGGACCTGACAGAGATGTCTCGAGCACCGACAAGGTAGTGACGCCAGAAACGGAAAGCCTCCACGATCGCTAGGAGCTCCTTGTCATGCACCGAGTAGTTGCGCTCGGCGTCATTGAGCTTCCTAGAGAAGAATGCGACTGGGTGGTAAGCTGACGCGGTGTCGTGTGACATGGGCTGTGAAAGCACAGCACCTGTCACGGACGGGCAGGGCTGGAGAGGACGGAACGGCGGGCGAGGCTCGAGCGAAGGCAGGACGGAAGCGAGGCGACGGCAGGGCGGAAGCAGGACGGGATCGGGGGGACGGGGACTGGAGACGGTCGTTTATTTGGCGAACGACGCAGGGCAAGGCGGAGAATACAGGTGATTCCTCTTGCTGGGCCTCTCGGGCGACGGGGATGGCGCCTTTATATAGTTTGGGCCCAGCAAGAGTCGGTGCGGGGAACCGGGTCGAGGTTCTCACGCTGCGTCGCTCAGTCTGCGTGCACGCGCTATGTGACGAACACGCCGGTTCGTCACATCACACCCTTCTCAACCCTTGCGCTTGCTTGTTGGGGGGAACTGGCTTCTCTGGGAAGCGCTGGTGGAACTCCTTGACAATCAGTGGTGCGTGGGCAAGATTCGAAGCGGGTTCCCAAGTGGCTTCGGTGATGTGATAGCCTCTCCAGGCGACCAAGTATTGGATTCCCCTCCCTTGCCTTCTCGAGTCCAGAATCTCTTCAACTTCGTATTCGAGTTGGTCTTCCACCTCGATTGGAGGTGGAGGAGGGATATCCCGGTTGGGGATCGTTGACTTGTGGTACGGCTCCAGGAGTGCGGTGTGGAACACCGGGTGCACTCGGAAGTGTGCTGGGAGGTCCAGCTCGAACGCTACCTCGTTCACCTTCCTCTTGATCTTGTAAGGGCCAATTCGCCTATAATCGAGCTTCTCCGACGGGCGTGTGGTCTTGATGTTGACCCGCCGGAGCCACACCTTGTCGCCCGGCGCATACGGCGGTGGTTCTGCCCGGTGATGGTCGGCAAATCGTTTGTGTCGTTCTTGCGCCTCTGTCAAGACCTTTGTCAGACGCTGACGAACATCTTCAAGGAGCTTTGCGTGCCCCTCCGCGGCGGGATTGACCGTTGCTTGTGGCTGGAGGACTGAGAAACGAGGGTGCAAGCCATAATTAGCGTAGAATGGGGACACTCCTGTCGACTCGTGAGTTGCGTTGTTGTACGCAAACTCTGCAAGTGGCAGGAGTTCCAACCAGTCATCCTGCTGGTATGACACATAACAGCGGAGATACTGTTCCAGGATCTGGTTCACCCGCTCGGTTTGCCCGTTGGTCTGCGGGTGAAACGCAGATGAGAGATTGACCGTGGCACCGAGCAGTTCCATGAGTCGCCTCCAGAAGCGGGAGACAAATTGTGGGCCCCGGTCGGACACGATCGTGTCTGGCATCCCATGCAGTCGAGCAACCTCACGGATGAACAGCGAGGCGGCCTGTGGAGCAGTGGTTGTTTTGGTACATGGTACGAAGTGAGCCATCTTGGTCAGGCGACACACGACGACCATGACCGAGTCCATTCCCTTTGCTGGCGGTAGGTCCGTTATGAAGTCGACTGATGTTGAGCCCCAAGGCCGATTTGGGACTGGGAGTGGTACCAGGAGGCCACTTGGAGGGTGTCTTGGAGTCTTGGCCCGTGCACACGTATCACATGTGCGCACGTAATCGGCAACATCACGCTTCATTCCGGGCCATCTGTGGTCACGACTGAGCAGCTTGTACGTCTTGGAGATCCCGAAATGTCCTGCGAGCGGACTGTCGTGATACTGACGCAGTAACTCAAGCTGGCGTTCCGGGCTTGGGGGGTGGTGCTGGTCGTCCTGACTTGGGAGAGGGTCGGCATCTTCTGTACCATCCGGATGCGTATCGTCCAGGTCATTTGGGCAAGCGTGCGCATCCTCCTTGTCGAGGTCGCTCTCGTCGTCGTCGGCCTCGTCTTGATGGATGGCGCTGGCTAGGACTTGTTCGGGTCGTATGAGCGGCTGTTCGACCCGGGCGGAGCCTTCTCCCTCCTCAAAGCCATGCTCCGCCCTGCGAGACAAGGCGTCGGCCTTGGTGTGGAGCTTGCCAGGTCGGAAAGTAATGACAAAGTCAAAGTTTGCCAGGGTCATGGCCCATCGTGCTTGGCGTCCGTTGAGCGCCCGTGCGGTCATGAAATACTGCAGATTTCTGTGGTCGGTGTGGACCGTGACTCGATGTGCCGATCCGACCAGGAAGTGCCGCCATCTCTTGAATGCATCCACGATGGCGAGCAACTCCTTGTCATGCACATCGTAGCGACTCTCGTTGGGCAGCAGCTTTCGGGAGTGGAAGGCTACGGGGCGTAGCACATCCTCCCCGTCCGGCTGCGAGAGTACTGCTCCGATGGCAAAGTCGGACGCATCAGTCTCGACCACAAATGGGGCATCCATCCTGGGATGTGCAAGGACGGGTGCGGACGTAAAGGCTTGTTTGAGTGAGTCGAATGCATGCTGTGCCTTGGGTGTCCACGCAAAGGGGATGTCCTTGCGAGTAAGTTCGTTGAGCGGGATTGCCACGGAGGAGTATGCGTTGATGAATTGTCGGTAGAAATTTGCAAATCCCAGGAACCGTTGCACTCCCTTGACCGAGTGGGGAGGCTTCCATTCGATAACAGACTGGACTTTGGCCGGGTCCATGCTGATACAGCCTGTAGATACGACATAACCAAGGAATTCGACCTCTTGGCAATCGAAGAGACACTTTTCGAGCTTGCCGAAGAGCCCGTGGCTTCTGAGGCGAGAGAGGACTTCCCGGACGTGTTGATCGTGTGTCTCCTGTGATGGCGAGAACACCAAAATGTCATCCAAATAGACGACCACATAGGTGTCTAGGAGGTCACGGAACACATCGTTAAGGAAATGCTGAAACACGGCGGGTGCATTCGTGAGCCCAAAGGGCATCACTAAGTACTCGAAGAGGCCGAGCGGGGTGCGGAAGGCTGTTTTCCATTCGTCGCCTGCACGGATGCGTACAAGGTTGTACGCACCGCGCAGGTCGATTTTCGAAAACACCTTTGCCCCGCTCAGGCGCTCGAGCAGTGCGGGAATCAGTGGAAGCGGATACCGGTTCCGAACTGTGATCTTGTTCAGGCTTCTGTAGTCAACACACAAGCGCAGTGTGCCGTCTTTCTTCCGAACGAATAGGACAGGGGAAGCCGCGGGAGACTTGGACGGGCGAATGAATCCCTTCGCAAGATTCTCGTCCAAGTACTCCCGTAGTGCTTTCGTTTCTTCCACCGACAGATTGTAAATGGGACCGAAAGGGGGGGACTTGTCGGGGACGAGGTCGATGCTGCAATCGTATGGGCGGTGGTCGGGCAGTCGGTCTGCCTTTCCCTTACTGAACACATCGGCAAAGTCACCGTACTTCTCCGGCAATGTAGCTGGAGGATTGCTTCCTCCAGTTGGGTGAGAGGCGGCAACAACGATGGGAGCCGTCGGGATATCGACGGTCCCGGCCGCCCAGTCGACTGTGGGATTGTGCTGGTGAAGCCAAGGCAAGCCAAGCACAACTGGCGCGTGCGGGCTGGGCATGAGGTCGAGCACGAGGGGCTGCTCGTGGCCGCCGACCGCAATCGTCAGCGGCTCGGTCTCTTCGGTGATCGTGAGAAGGGCGTGTCCGTCGATGCCTTCCGCAGCCAGTGGCTTGTCTTTGGTGTGGATGGCAAGTCCCACTTCCTTGGCAAACGTGGGATCGATCAAGCATGCGGAGCATCCGCTGTCGACCATGGCGAGCGTTGGGGCCACGAGGTCACCTTGTTGGAGCTGGATGGGGATAAGGAACAGCTTGGAGTCTTGGCGGCGTGCAATCATTGACAAAGCGGCAACCATATGCACGCAGTCGGGGTCGGGCGTGTCGCCACCACCATGCGGGGGGCATGTGGTGGGGGCGGTGTTGGCTGTGAGGGGCGTGCTGCCAGGTGGGGGAGCATGTGGGGGGACTGGGGCATGGGAAGTCTGCTTTGGGAAGTGGATGGGCAGGTTGCTGGACTCGAGGATGGGTGGGTGCATGAGGTAACGGAGGTCCACCTTGGCCCGAGGGCAAGTGGTAGCGGCGGTGGTCGAGGTGTTTGAGAGCGGCGCATGCTCTTGGACGGGTCGAATGGTCTGGGGCTGGGGGGCGGCCTGGAAGAACGAGGCGGGGCTGGGTTGCGGGATGGGTACGGGTCGGGGAGTTAGGGCAGGTTGGGCCTTGGGATGGGCGGTAGCAATTGGTCTTTGAGGTTTGGAAAAGACTTTATTGCTGACATTGTCGGTCAGCGCCAGAGCAGCGGCCCTTAGAGGCTCTGGCGCATGTCGTTTCCCGACTCGGTGTTGGTTCGGCGGTTGGGGCAGGCCTTGACAAAGTGTCCGGCCTCCCCGCAGTACAGGCAGAGATTATTGGCTCTGCGATGTCTGCGTTCGGCTTCGCGGGAGGCCGAACCGGAGCCGGGGACTTGAGCCACCAAGGGGTCGTCTTGGGCTTCCTTGAATCCTGCGGGTGGAGGCAGCTCGAGGTTGGGACGGCGAGGGCGGCGGTCCTCCTCGAGACGGCGCTGGTAGATGCGGGCGTCGAGGCGAGTCGCCACTTCGATGAGCTCTTCAAGCGTGGCAGGCAGCTCGCCTCGAATCGCGAGCATGTCTTTGACGTCGGTGTTGAGCCCGCGGTAAAACTGGGCGATCAGAGCCTGTTCGTCCCAGTGGATCTCCGCTTGGAGGAGCTGGAACTCAGAGGCGAAGATCGCAACAGACCGCTTGCCTTGGGTGAGGCGCATGATAGCGCCTTCAGACCGGACGACGGAGTGCGGGTCGCCAAAACGAGCTTCGAGCTGGCGAACGAAGGTGGCAAAATCTTGGATGGCGGGGCTCTCCGTTGCAACGAGGCTGGCGAACCAGTCTGCGGGTGGTCCGGCGAGCAATGTGCCCACAAGGCCCACCCGGTGACGGTCCGTGGGGTAGCGGGCCTCGTGGATGGACAGGATGATCTTGACTTGGGTCAGGAAGGAACGGAAGCGACGACGGTTGCCGTCAAATGGGTCAGGGAGGCGGAGAGGAGCGTCGGCCATGGCAGGCAGGGTAAGAAGAGGAATCAAATGTCACGGACGGGCAGGGCTGGAGAGGACGGAACGGCGGGCGAGGCTCGAGCGAAGGCAGGACGGAAGCGAGGCGACGGCAGGGCGGAAGCAGGACGGGATCGGGGGGACGGGGACTGGAGACGGTCGTTTATTTGGCGAACGACGCAGGGCAAGGCGGAGAATACAGGTGATTCCTCTTGCTGGGCCTCTCGGGCGACGGGGATGGCGCCTTTATATAGTTTGGGCCCAGCAAGAGTCGGTGCGGGGAACCGGGTCGAGGTTCTCACGCTGCGTCGCTCAGTCTGCGTGCACGCGCTATGTGACGAACACGCCGGTTCGTCACAGCACCCAGCGCAAAGTCAGAAGCATCTGTCTCGAGCAGGAAAGGGAGGCTCGAGTCGACATGCTTGAGCACCGGAGCTGAGGTAACGGCATTCTTGAGAGCCGTGAAGGTGTAGGAGATGGTATCTCCGACGCTGTGCTGCGCGTACTGCGCGTACTGCGCGGCGCAGTGGGTCGTGACCTGTGCTGCGCTTTGCGTTTTCACGCACCGCAGGCAGGCCACCGCAGGGTATACCTGCGGGTTGCCCCCGTTCCCCCCGTTTGTCTGGAGTTCGGTTTTATCGTGAATAAACGTAAGTGCTCCCCGAGCTCACCCGTCCGCTAGAGTAGCCTAGCACCGCCCTGTTCTGCCCCGTCCTGTCTTGTCTTGTACCCCCTCCCTCCCCGTCTTGCCCCAACGTCCCAGTAGTGGACGTTACATGGTAGCATCGGAAATCCTCGTCTTGTTTTCGTCCTGTTTGTCCTCTTTCTAGATCCTCAAGCTGGATCCCGCCTCTCTTGCCGACCGACTCTCCTCTCTGTCCCTGGAGCCTGCCCCTGCCATGAGCAACCCCCGCCCACTTCCGGAAGCCTTCCTCAAGACCTTCCGTGCCCCAGTGTTTACTGGGAAGAGCCGCTCCTCCTCGGTGGAGGACTGGCTGCAGCAACTCGAGGACTACCTCGATGCTGCCCAAGTCGCCCCCACCCACCACATCGTCGCCGCCAAGCTCTGCTTAAAGGACCAGGCGTACCGTTGGTACCGCCGCCAAGGGTTCGACGAGCAGAGCGAAGGTGTGTTTGACGACTTCAAGGACCGCCTCCGTCGCCGCTTCGGCAGCCCCAATGCTGAACTCATTGCCCGTGACAAGCTATACTCTCTCGTGCAGCGTGGTTCTGTGACCCGCTACATCGAGGAGTTTGAAGACCTCTCCTCCCAGATTGAGGAGCTGGGCTCTGCTGATGCGATGTACCTCTTCCAGAAGGGCCTCAAGCCCAAGATCAGAGAGTACATCGCCAGCAACCCTGATGCCCGCAAGTCCCTGGACGTGATGATGGACGTTGCCGAGAACCTCGACAACGTCCAGTACCATGGCCGCCAGTTCTACCCGCAGCTGGCAGGCGGCCATCGGTCTCATCACGTCCCAGCCCGTCCGCCTCGCCCGGCCCCGCCCGCAAGACCCATGCCTGAGCCCATGGACGTTGACGTCAACGCCATGGAGGCTCGTGGCCCTCCCCGCTCCCGGTTCCAGCAAGCTGCCACTGTCTCCCCCAAGGACAGACAGAAGCAGGAGGACCTCCGCCATGGTTCCTGCTTCTTCTGTCACCGACCGGGACACCAGGCCAAGGAGTGCCCCATGAAGTCGGGAAACGGCCGACCCTACTAGGTGGCTCTGGAGCCCTAGTAGGAGACCAACGCCGTGGATTGCTCAATGCAGTCCACGCGTCTCCAGAGGAAGTTCACCTCGCCCCCTCCCCCGAAGGAGAAACAAACCAAGTGTTGTGCGTCGTGCGAGAGGTGCATGGTGGCGCAAGCCGCCTGCCTCTCCACGAACGTGAAGAGAAAACCAAAATTGAAAACCAAAACAAAAAAGAAAATCAAGAACCCTTGAGGGACAGGACCGCCTGTGCCCTCACCCCTGTCAAGTCGTGTGTGTCGGATGCTTCCGACATGTGTCCGCAAGCCGTGGACGTCGTGTGCAATGGCGTGCTGACGCCGCAGGCCCCCGCAATGGCCGAACCCTATCCAAAATGTCCGAGTGGCCGTGATGAAGCCAACCAAGACCAAGTGTCGCCCGTTCCCCCAAGTCAAGTCATGGTGCAGGAGGCTGTGCAGGAGGACCATGAAGAGTCCCTGCTGTACCTCCCTGCCACCGTCCAAGGTCACACCGTCCGAATGATGGTGGACTCTGGAGCAAGCTGCAACTTTGTCAGCAGACGCTTGCTCCAGGAGCTCAACATACATGCAACCAAGAAGAAGTCGCCGATGAGTGTGGCGCTTGCAGACGATCGTGTGCAGCAGTGCACACACCAAGTGGTCCTGCGAGTGGCCCTCCATCCCAAGTACCATCCTGTCCTGTTGTTCCAAGTGATCGACACCAAGTTCGATGCCATCCTCGGCATGAGCTGGCTTGCTCGTGCCGAGCCGACTCCAGTCGTCGACTGGAAAGGCCGCACTGTCCGTGTTGGCCCTGACATTGTCCTGCAGGGCATGGCCTCACCCAACATGCCACCTCTCCTCTCAGCCATGCAATTCAAGAGGCTGATCAAGAAGGACACGTCGTTCCTCTGTGTCGTGCGTGAGGTCGACGACACCGACCAAGCCGGTCCCGGTCCCCCGCCTGTGGTGACCAAGCTGCTCGACGAGTACAAGGACGTATTCCCCGACCAGTTGCCACAATGCCTGCCACCCCAACGCACCGTCGATCATCGCATCGACATCGAACCAGGCTCGTCGCCTCCGTCAAGACCGACGTACCAACTGTCGCTGACGGAGATGGACGAACTCAAGCGCCAGTTGGATGACCTCCTCGCCCATGGGTTCATCCGCCCGAGCCAGTCACCGTATGGTGCACCAGTGCTCTTTGTCAAGAAGAAAGAAGGTGATCTCAGGATGTGCGTCGACTATCGCGCACTAAACAAACAGACCATCAAGAACACCTACCCGTTGCCCAGGATCGACGAGTTGATGGATCGTCTGAGTGGAGCAAAGGTCTTTAGCAAGATAGACCTCCGCTCAGGCTACCATCAGATCCGCATCCACGAGGATGATGTCCACAAGACCGCCTTCAGGACTCGCTACGGACTGTACGAGTTCCTAGTGCTGCCGTTCGGATTGACGAACGCACCTGCCACGTTCATGCAGCTGATGAACGATGTGTTCCGCCAAGAGCTCGACAACTCTGTCATCGTGTACCTGGATGATATCCTTGTGTACAGCAAGGATGAAGCGACCCATGAAGGTCATGTCGCCCGCGTGCTGGCCAAGCTACGCGAGCACAAGTTGTATGCCAAACTGTCCAAGTGTGAGTTCTTCAAGAATCAAGTCCCGTTCCTGGGACACGTTGTCTCAGGAAGAGGAATCGAAGTCGACCCCGCCAAGGTCAAGTCTGTGGTCGAGTGGCCGCCGCTCGCATGCGTCTCTGACGTGCAGTCGTTTCTCGGTCTCGTCAACTACTACCGCCGATTCATCCCCGATCTGGCGCGCACTGCCGGTCCACTCACAGACCTACTCCGCAAAGAGTGCCCCTTCGTGTGGGACCACCCACAACGCCAAGCGTTCGAGACCCTCAAGCACGCCTTGACGAACGCTCCTGTCCTCGCTGTGTTCGACCCGAACACGGATGTCTCCGTGCACACCGACGCCTCCGACTTTGCGGTGGGAGCTGTTTTGATGCAGGAGGGAAGGCCCGTTGCCTTCGAGTCGCGCAAACTGTCCCAACACGAGATCAACTATCCCGTGCACGAGAAGGAGCAGCTTGCGATCATCTACGCGCTGCAGAAGTTCCGAGTGTACCTCCACGGTACCGCCAAGCCCTTCAAGATTGTGACGGACCACCAGTCACTGCGTTACCTCGACACCAAGAAGAACCTGAGCCGACGCCAAGCGCGATGGATGGAGTTCCTCGCCGAGTACAACTACGAGGTTGTATACCAGAAAGGCAAACTCAATGTGGTGCCTGACGCACTGTCCCGACGCCCCGACTACCAATTGGCGTCACTGTACGAGTCGACTGTCAGTGTCGACAACACGATGCTGGATGTTGTCCGAGACAACATCGCCAACGACAAACAGTTCGGAGAACTGTTCCGAAAGGTGTCTAAGCTCCCCAAGGACGACGAATCATCCGAGTACACAGTGCGTGATGGCCTGCTCCTCCTGAAGAAGGACAGCCGTGTCTGTGTGCCGGACATTCCGTCGTTGAAGACCAAGTTGCTCCAAGAGGTCCACGACTCGCCCCTCGCTGGACACTTTGGAGTCGAGAAGACATACGACCGACTGGCCAAAGTCGCATACTGGCCTGGAATGAAGCGCACCGTCGAGAAGTACATCGAGTCCTGCCATACCTGCAAGATGGTCAAGTCACGCACGACCCGAGAGCAAGGATTGCTGCAACCCCTGCCTGTTCCCGACCGCCCCTGGACCAGCATGTCCATGGATCTCATCACGCATCTACCGACGACCAAGTTGGACCACGATGCAATCGCTGTCTTTGTCGACAGGTTCAGCAAGATGGCACACTTTGTGCCGTGCCAGACGACATGCTCCGCGCCTGACCTTGCACTGCTGTTCTTCAAGCATGTGTTCAAGCACCACGGCCTCCCAAAGTCCATCGTCAGTGATCGAGACCCCCGATTCACCTCCTTGTTTTGGACAAGTCTGTTCGACCATCTCGGCACCAAGCTGAACATGTCAACCTCGCACCACCAACAAACGGATGGACAGTCCGAGCGGACGATCCGCACCCTCGAGCAATACCTGAGGACATACGCCTCGACCAGCCAAGACGACTGGGACATACAGCTGAGTCATGCAGAGTTTGCATACAACACCGCCAAGTCGAGCACAACTGGCTTGAGCCCCTTTGAGGCGCTCTACGGATTCCAGCCTGATGTTCCCACCTCCTTGACACTGACCGAGTCCACGGCTGGATTGCCTCCCAAACCAAGTGCCTTTGTCAAAGATCATCAAGTCCGACACAAGATGATCGCCGACGCGCTCACGGATGCGCAACAAGTGATGGCGAAGTACTACGACCGCCGACACCAGGATGTCTCCTTTGAAGTTGGAGACCTTGTCTACCTGGACGCCGACAACATCAAGGTCCCCGAAGCCCAGTCAAAGAAGTTGTTGCCCAAGTACCGAGGACCGTTCAAGATAGCGGCCCGACCCAGTCCCCTCAACTACCTGTTGGACTTGCCACCTGGAAGCAAGCTCCATCCTGTCTTCCATGTGTCCAAGCTGCGTCGCCACACGACCCGCAGTCCAGCACAGTTCCCCGACGCCGACGAAGGTGTCCCGGACGACGCACCACTGGAAGACGACCTCGGACAATACTATACTCAAGAATATGAAGTCGAAAGGATCGTGAGGCACAAGAAAGTGGCTGATGGGTCACTTCGGTTTTATGTCAAGTGGGTTGGTTACCCACACTCGGGCAACACATGGCAAACACTGGAGGACTTGTCCCATGCACCCGAGGAGCTGAGTAAATACGGTAAACACCTCGAGGAGCCCCAAATAAAGAGCACACGCAGGGCTCCTCGCAGGAAGCCTTCTTAAGTGTGGGAGTGTAGGAGATGGTATCTCCGACGCTGTGCTGCGCGTACTGCGCGTACTGCGCGGCGCAGTGGGTCGTGACCTGTGCTGCGCTTTGCGTTTTCACGCACCGCAGGCAGGCCACCGCAGGGTATACCTGCGGGTTGCCCCCGTTCCCCCCGTTTGTCTGGAGTTCGGTTTTATCGTGAATAAACGTAAGTGCTCCCCGAGCTCACCCGTCCGCTAGAGTAGCCTAGCACCGCCCTGTTCTGCCCCGTCCTGTCTTGTCTTGTACCCCCTCCCTCCCCGTCTTGCCCCAACGTCCCAGTAGTGGACGTTACAGAAGGCTTGTTCGGCTTCTGGGGTCCACTGGAAGCTGGTGGTCTTCCTGGTGAGGTCGGACATGGGCTTGGCGTGCTCGGAGTAGTGCTCGATAAACTTGCGGTAGAAGTTGCAGAAACCCAGGAAGCTTTGTACACCCTTGAGGGATGTTGGGGACTTCCACTCCATGATGGTTTGAACCTTGTCGGGCGCCATGGCGACGCCCTTGGTCGACACTATGAAACCCAGGAACTCGATTGAGTGCTTGTGGAACTCGCACTTCTCGAGCTTGGCATACAGCTTGTTGTCCCTGAGGCGCTGCAGGACTGTCCTGACATGGGCGGTGTGGGACTCCGGATCGGGTGAGAATACTAAAATGTCATCAAGGTACACTACCACGAACTGGTCTAGAACGTCTCGGAAGATGTCGTTCATCATCGATTGGAAGATTGCGGGAGCATTGGTAAGCCCAAAGGGCATTACCAAGTACTCGAAGTGACCGAACTTACAGCGGAACGCAGTCTTCCACTGGTCACTCGGCTTCATCCTGACCAAGTTGTACGCGCCCCTCAGATCAATTTTCGAAAAGATCTTGGCGCTGCCCAGTCGGTCCATGAGCTCCGAGATGAGTGGGAGCGGGTACCTGTTCTTCACGGTCATTTCGTTGAGGTCGCGGTAGTCAACACAAGGCCTCAAACCACCGTCCTTCTTCTTCACAAAGAAGATGGGTGCGCCGGCGGGGGATTTCGAGGGCTGTATAAAGCCCTTGGCCAGCATGTCGTTGATGTAGTCCTCTAGCGCCTTGGACTCGGATGGGGACAGGTTGTACAGCTGCTTGAAAGGTGGCGCAGCGCCTTCATCCTTCAATGGGATGTCGCAGTCGAAGCGGCGCTGAGCGGGCAGCAACTCCGCTTCGATTTTCGAGAAGACATCTGCGAAGTCATGGTAGGTGCTCGGAAGCATCTCAGGTATCTCCTCGCTCGGGGTAGTGCCCGTGGGAATCGAAGGCGTGCCCAATCCCATGGGGTTTCCATCTACTGACGCGTCGCGCACCGAGTTGACCCCGTGGGAAACTATGGAACCAAGCTGCCAATCCACGGCAGGGTTACACTCCTGAAGCCATGGGAAACCCAAAATAATGGCAAAGTGGGGGGAGTTACAAGGGAAAATATCAAAGACCATAGCGTGGGAACGGGGGAGAGGATGGACGTCAAGATCACAGGGTGTAAGGAGTGAACAAGCGCAAGGACGAAGACCAAGTGCTTGGTATGAGCTTTATTAGCTTTTAGCCCCGAACACCAAAGAACAAGTTTTGTTCGAACTGGTGTTCAACATAGGCTCAGACATGCAGGGCTATTTATAGACCGGGAGAAGGTCGAGGGGCAAAAGTGGGCGAGAAGGGTGGAGCATCACAGAGAAGCGAGAAGGGGGTGCGAGAGTGGCTGGTGTGCAAGCGAGAGAGGCTTGGCACAGCCCGGGGACATGTGCCGAGCGGTGGGGGAGGCAGGAAACCAGTAGACGCGGGTGGCAACGGCGCGTGCTCATGCATGGGGGCAAACAAACACGTGGGGACTCATGATTGGTGCGGAGGGCGAGAGCATGCGGGACAATCTCATTGGTCCGTTGTGATACTGGTCATCACACTATCTCCTCCTTAAACTACGGCGTGTTCCATCTTGAGTTCTCCTGGGGCCAGGCTTGTCTGGGTAGCGTCGGTGGTACTCCGCGGCCACCGTTGGGGCAAAGACAATGTCGGCGGGCTCCCAACTTCGATCGGTGACCGGGTAGCCTTTCCAATCGATGAGATAGTGCAGCTTTCCGCGCACGAACTTGGAGTCTAAGATCTCTTCGACCTCCCACTCCAAGTTCCCATCGATGACCACCGCAGGGGGCGGCGCTTGCACCCGACCCGGAAGCGAGTTCTTCTTGTAGGGCTCAAGAAGAGACACATGGAACACCGGGTGCACCTTTATGTCCTTTGGCAAGTCCAGGCGGAAAGCCAATGTCCCGACGGCCTCGAGGATGGTGAATGGTCCAATCCTCTGGTAATCCAGCTTCTTGCTTGGGCGAGTGGTGCTGATGTTACGAGTCAGCACCCAGACTTGATCGCCCGGACGCAAGTCGGGAGCCTGGGACCTCCGGAGATCTGAGAAGTGCTTGTAGTCAGACTTTGCCTTCTCAAGATTCTCCTTCAACAGTGCCAGGTTCCGCTGGAGATGTTCAACCCTCTCCGTGGCAGAGGGAACATCAGGGCCGCCAGCGACAACGGGGACTTCGAACCTTGGGTGGAACCCATAGGTTGCCAAGAATGGCGAGGCATGTGTTGACGAGTTCTCGAGGTTATTGTAAGAGAACTCGGCCAACGGCAGCAGCTCGGACCAGTCATCTTGCTGATACGACGTGTAACAGCGCAGGTATTGGTTGATGACCTGGTTGACCCTCTCAGTCTGTCCATCGGTCTGGGGATGGAAGGCCGTGGACAGACTGGTTTGGATCCCGAGCTGCGTGCAGAGTGCCTTCCAGAACCGAGAGGTGAACTGACTTCCTCGGTCTGAAACCACTGTGTCGGGGAGGCCATGGAGACGAAAGACATTGTCGAGGAACAGTGACGCAGTCTCCTCCGCCGACGGCAGTGAACGCCAGGACATAAAGTGTGCCATCTTTGTGAGGCTGCATACCACCACAAAGATGCAGGTGTGACCCTTGGACTTTGGCAGATCAGTGATAAAGTCCATGGTCAGTGTCCCCCAGGGTCGATCGGCTGTCTGGAGTGGCAACAGGAACCCAAACGGCTTGTGTCGCGGAGCTTTCGAGCGTGCACAGGTGTCGCACGTCGAGACGTACTCTTTGACATCTTTCCGATAGGTTTGCCACCAAAACTGTCGCGATACCAGAGCCAGAGTCCGTCGGATGCCTGGATGACCCACAGCGACTGGGTCATGGCACGACTTGAGCGCCGGAACTCGGCACGACTCTGGGACCACAATCCTGTTCTGGAAGGTGAGGTACTGGCCATTCCAGACGAACTTCGGGTCACGACGGTATTTGTCTAGACCGGGATCCCGAGCCTGCTCTTCGGCTATGAGCTGCAGCAAATCCACAGGGTCACTGCGACTTGCAACCGAAGAGCGGGCGTCTCTGCTTCGGAGCACGCGTATCACCGCGGCAGGATCGAGAAGCAGAGGCGGATCCCTCGACACGGAGGCCGACGAAGGGATGTAGTCCGAGCGACGAGACAGGGCATCGGCCTTGCCGTTCCTCGCACCAGGACGGTACTGGATGCGGATGTCGAACCGAGACAAGAACTGGGACCACCGTGCATGACGCTGGTTTAGGATGCGAGCCGTTGCCAGGTACTCCAAGTTCTTGTGATCGGTCAGAACGGCAACGGGATGCTGGGCGCCTTCGAGGTAGTGTCGCCACGCCTCGAAAGCCTCCTTGATCGCCAACAGCTCTTTCTCGTATATGCTGTAGTTACGTTCAGCATTCGAGAGTGTCCGCGAATGGAACGAGCAAGGATGAAGGCGATCATCAGCACCCCGCTGGGAGAGCACGCATCCAAGCGCAAAGTCCGACGCATCTGACTCTACGACGAACGGCTTGGATGGGTCCGGATGCACCAGAACGGGCTCCGAAACGAAGGCATCCTTCAAGGATCTGAATGCTTTATCGGCTTCGCGGGACCACTGGAAGCCATGCGTCTTCCGGAAGAGCCGAGTCATGGGCCCCGCGATCTTTGCGTATCCATCGATGAAGCGTCGATAGAAGTTCGCAAACCCGACAAAGGATCGAAGATCCGAGATGTTGCGCGGTATGGGCCAATCCAAGATCGCAGAGAGCTTGGATCGCTCCATACCGATGCCCTCGGGCGAGACCATGAAACCAAGGAACGAGACCGAGGTTTTGGAGAACTCGCACTTCTCCAGCTTGCAATACAGCTTTGCAGCTCGGAGCTTCGAGAGGACCTGCTTGACGTGCTCTACATGCTGCGACGGATCAGCACTGTAGATCAAGATATCGTCAAGATACGCAATTGCGAACTGGTCCAACTCGGTGCGCAGGACGTCGTTGATGAAGTGCTGGAACGTCGCTGGCGCGTTGGTGAGCCCAAAGGGCATCACCAAGTACTCGAAGTGCCCATATCGAGTACGGAAAGCTGTCTTCCACTCGTCCCCGGAGCGGATGCGCAGCAGATTGTAGGCTCCACGAAGGTCCAGCTTAGTGAACACCTTCGCGCCTCGAAGTCGGTCCAGCAGCTCGCCGATCAGCGGTAAAGGGTAACGGTTCTTTACCGTGATACCGTTCAGTGCGCGGTAGTCAACGCAAAGACGAAGTGAGCCGTCCTTCTTCTTGACGAAGAGGATTGGTGAGCCTGCTGGGGACGACGAAGGACGAACGAATCCCTTGGCAAGATTCTCGTCGAGATAGTCACGCAGAGCGTGAAGTTCGGGCTCGGACAGTGAGTACAGAGGCCCGAACTTTGGCGACTTGCCCGGCTCCAAGTCAATGGGGCAGTCGTAAGGGCGATGCGGAGGCAAGGAGTCAGCTTCCTGTTTAGAGAAAACAGACAGGAAGTCCTTGTACTCCGCAGGCACTTCGACAGTCGCAGTGCTCGGCTCGTCAGTGGGCAGGACATGGACCTGAAAGATGGTCAGGGGTTGCGTTCCATGCCTGCATGCATCCAAAGACTCGCGCATCGAGCGGTAATCAATGCTGCAGACGCGGAGAGGAGCGTCCGAGCTGAGAGGAGGGGCGTGGACAAGGTCAGAATAATGTTCGACGGTTACTTTATTCTGAACAATGTCCGAAGAACAAACAACAGGAGGAGGTACATCAAGGAGGGAAAGAGAACTGACAACAGAAGAAGGGGTTTGGGAAGAGCGAAGGGGTTCGGGAGGAACAAGACAAGAAGGGGAAGACGAAGGTGGGAGCGTAGGAGAGGAGCTTAGATCAATCAAAGGAGTGGAATCATCAAGAAGGGGAGTGACATTGGAGGAAGTGGAGCAAGACGAAAGAGAAGTAGTGCATGGAGAGGGGTCGGAATCAACAGAAGGAGGGAGACAAAGAAGACCGCGAGACCAGACAATCTTGGGCTCGGCGGTGCGCAACCAAGGAAAGCCAAGGATAAGTGGTTGATGTGGAGACCTGATCACATCGAACCGAAGGCGTTGCGAGACGTCCCCGAGAACCACCTCGAGTGGAGCAGTCTCGCGGAGGATGGGGCCAGACGACAGCGGCTTACCATCCACGCCTTCCACTGCCAAGGGCGAAGCCTTGGAGCAGGTGGGGACAGAGTGTCGAGCAACAAAGTCCTCGTCGATAAAGTTGCCAGAGGCACCAGAATCGACAAGTCCTTCGCACGACAGAGAATCACCAGAAGGAAGACGAACAGCGACGGGAACAACCAACGAGCAACGACGAACAGACGAAACACAAGACTTTGGTTCGGTACCAGCTTCGGCACCAGGGTTGCGGCTAGCACAGACAGTTAACTTTGCCGAGGGTTGGCAGGACAGCTCAGGTATTTGCACCTGTGGATGAGGTGCAGTTCCCAGTGACACCAGAGGTGCCACGGGTACTATGCCAGAGCTGAGAGTGTCCGCCGGTCCAGAGGCAAGGCGAAGCTGTCCGCACATCACTGCTTCCCCAGTACTTACCAAAGGCACCTTACCAATGTCTTCACTTTCGGAAGGCGGTGGGCACGGCTCCGGTTCAAGGCCTTCACTTAGAACCGGGCCTGGTCGTTTCCCGAACTGAAGTCTTGCACTTCTCCATCTTCGTAAACGATGGTGCGGATGATCCTCGGGCCGGGAGGTCCAGGGGGCGGTCCGGTAGCTCTGGTAGATCCAAACTTGACGGGGCAGTTTCGTACCAAGTGGCCCTTCTTGCCACAGTACAGGCAGAGTCCAAAGCGGCGGCGGCGTTGTTTCTCCTCGGCGGTCAGGGGTCCAGAGACGGCAGAGTCCACTTGCATGGGCTCGGAAACAATGTAGGAGGGGTGCGGCGGAGCGAGGACGGGCGCGGGAGCGATGGCGGGAACGGCAGCGGAGGCGGAACCAAAGGCGAACTGGGAAGACCGGTAGCGGGCAGGCGTGCTTCGGCGCTCTTGACGGCGCTCGCGGATTCGTGCATCGAGCTCGTTACAAAGCTCGATGTACTCCTCCAGATCTCGTGGCAGAGGGCGAACTCGCGAAAGTTCGTCTCTGACATCATCCGACAAGCCAAGTCGGAAGAACGAGATCTTTGCACCGTCGTTCCAAGTCGTATCGGCGGCAATACGAAGGAACTCGGATGCATAGACTGCGCACGGGCGGTTGCCCTGAGACAGTGTGGTGATCACTGACTCGGCAGTCCTGGCCCGATCAGGGTCGTCAAACACTTTGGAAAAGCGTTCTAGGAAATCGCCAAAAGAGTTGAGTCGGGGATCACCCATCTCAAGCATCGGAGTCGCCCACTGGAGAGCCGGTCCAGTGAGCAGACTAATGACGAATCCGACCTTAATCGGGTCAGCAGGGAACCGGTGGGGCTGCATTCGTATATACAGTTTGCACTGATTTACGAATGCCCGGAACCCTTGCCGGTTACCGTCGTAACGGTCCGGCATCTGCACGCTGTACCCAGCGGCAGGAGCATCGCGAGCTGTCCGGAGCTCGGCGAGCTCGGCCTCCAAGGCACGGAGGCGGTCCACGAGGGCAGGATCCATGGCGGGACTGGGACTGGGACTGGGAAAAAAAAAACGAGGAGGTTCAAGAACAGGAGAGCGAAGAGGGCTCAGGCACAAGTGTGCTTGAGGTTCGGACAGGACTAGGAAAGGGGCGGGGCTAGGAACGGAAGATACCAAGCAGGTGGTATCAGTAGAAGAGAGTTCGAACAAAGTGTGAGGAGTGAACAAGCGCAAGGACGAAGACCAAGTGCTTGGTATGAGCTTTATTAGCTTTTAGCCCCGAACACCAAAGAACAAGTTTTGTTCGAACTGGTGTTCAACATAGGCTCAGACATGCAGGGCTATTTATAGACCGGGAGAAGGTCGAGGGGCAAAAGTGGGCGAGAAGGGTGGAGCATCACAGAGAAGCGAGAAGGGGGTGCGAGAGTGGCTGGTGTGCAAGCGAGAGAGGCTTGGCACAGCCCGGGGACATGTGCCGAGCGGTGGGGGAGGCAGGAAACCAGTAGACGCGGGTGGCAACGGCGCGTGCTCATGCATGGGGGCAAACAAACACGTGGGGACTCATGATTGGTGCGGAGAGCGAGAGCATGCGGGACAATCTCATTGGTCCGTTGTGATGCTGGTCATCACACTATCTCCTCCTTAAACTACGGCGTGTTCCATCTTGAGTTCTCCTGGGGCCAGGCTTGTCTGGGTAGCGTCGGTGGTACTCCGCGGCCACCGTTGGGGCAAAGACAATGTCGGCGGGCTCCCAACTTCGATCGGTGACCGGGTAGCCTTTCCAATTGATGAGATAGTGCAGCTTTCCGCGCACGAACTTGGAGTCTAAGATCTCTTCGACCTCCCACTCCAAGTTCCCATCGATGACCACCGCAGGGGGCGGCGCTTGCACCCGACCCGGAAACGAGTTCTTCTTGTAGGGCTCAAGAAGAGACACATGGAACACCGGGTGAACCTTTATGTCCTTTGGCAAGTCCAGGCGGTGTGAGGACCACGACAAGCAACGACACTGGACGACCAGGTGCTTGGCGAACAACGATAAGCTATATTACGACTTATCAGATAACAACAAGAGTTGTTCGAACTGAAGATACAAAATGGGTGCAAGAAAGGAGGGGCTTTATAGCCAAGAGGGAAACCGAAGGGCGAAAGTGGGCGAGAAGGGTGGAGCGACAAACGAGGGACGAGAAGGGGGTGCGAGGGAGGCGGAGCATCCAGCGAGAGGGGCGAAGCACAGCGCAGTCGGAGGCGAAGTAAGAGTCATCGGCGCCAGCCAATCAGGGAATACACGCCAAGACAAACAAACATGACTCACGGTGCATCACGCGCAGCAGTCCACACGTGTTCCCAACGTGCATGATCATCACATCATCCCCTCCCCAAACTACGGCCACTCCTACGAACAATAAGTCCAGGCTTGTCGGGGTACCGGCGGTGGAAGTCGGCTATCTTGTCGGGAGCGTTAACGTAGTTGGCGGGCTCCCAGCTGCGATGATCAGTCGAGTAGCCCTTCCAATCAACGAAATAGCTCAACTTACCGCGGACCAGCTTGGAGTCGAGGATCTCCTGAACTTCATACTCCAAGTGGTCGTCGACGCGGACTGGCGGAGGAGGGTCTTGGATGCGGCCGGGGAGGGTGTTCGACTTGTGGGGCTCGAGGAGGGAGACATGGAACACCGGATGGATCTTGAGATCCTTGGGAAGGTCGAGGCGGAAGGCGAGGGAACCGATGGCTTCGACGATCTTGTAGGGTCCGATGCGCTGGTAGTCCAACTTCTTGCTTGGACGGGTGGTCTTGATGTTGCGTGTTAGGACCCAGACTTGATCGCCAGGAGCGAACTTGGGAGCGTCGGACTTGTGGGCATCCGCAAAGCGCTTGTAGTCCGCCTTGGCCTTCTCGAGGTTCTCCTTCAGCAACGCCAAGTTGTGCTGAAGGTGTTCGACTCGGTCGGTCGCGGAGGGGACATCGAGACTGGAAGGAAGGACCGGAGACTCGAATCGAGGGTTGAAGCCGTAAGTCGCCAGGAACGGGGAGGCCTTGGTCGAGGTGTGCTCGAGGTTGTTGTATGAGAACTCGGCGAGCGGGAGCAGCATCGCCCAGTCATCCTGCTGGTACGAGGTGTAGCAGCGGAGATGCTGGTTGATGACTTGGTTGACCCGCTCAGTCTGTCCATCGGTTTGGGGATGGAACGCCGTGGACAGACTGGTCTTGATGCCGAGTTCCGAGCACAGGGCCTGCCAGAACCGCGAGGTGAACTGGCTTCCTCGGTCCGAGACGATGTTGTCCGGGAGACCGTGGAGGCGGAAGATGTTGTCGAGGAACAGCGACGCTGTTTCCTCGGCACTTGGGAGGGACCGACAGGGAAGGAAGTGGGCCATCTTGGTCAGGCTATCGACGACGACAAAGATGCAAGTCTTGCCGTTGGACTCGGGGAGGTCGGTGATAAAGTCCATCGTCACCAGAGACCAGGGTCGCGATGCCGTCGGGAGGGGCTGCAAGTATCCAAACGGCTTATGTCGAGGGACTTTCGAGCGTGCACAAGTGTCGCACGTCGAGACATAAGCCTGGACATCCTTGCGGATCGAGGGCCACCAGAACTGCCTCGAGATCAGTGCTCGGGTCCGCCGAATGCCAGGATGTCCAACAGCGACAGGGTCGTGGCATGACTTGAGGACGGGGACTCGACACGACTCTGGCACAACGATCTTGTCCATGAAGGTGAGGAGATCATCCTTCAGGACATACTTGGGATCGTTGCGGAGCTGGTCCAGGGACGGGTCCTTTGGTTGCTCCTCGGCAATGAGCTTGAGCAAGTCCACAGGGCGAGTGGAACTTGCATCCGAGGAGCGACGGACGGCACAGGCGAACGCCGAAGGTGGCAGCAACGGGGGAGGCTCCTTGGACACAGGTGCGGACGGAGGGACGTAGTCCGGGCGGCGGGAGAGAGCGTCGGCCTTGCCGTTCTTTGGACCGGGGAGGTATTGAATCCGGAGGTCGAACCGAGACAGGAACTGCGACCACCGGGCGTGTCGCTGGTTGAGGATGCGGGCCGACGCCAGGTATTCCAAGTTCTTGTGGTCGGTAAGGACTTGGACTGGGTGTTGGGCGCCTTCGAGGTAGTGTCGCCAGACCTCGAATGCCTCCTTGATGGCCAAGAGCTCCTTCTCATAGATGCTGTAGTTGCGTTCAGCATCCATGAGCGTGCGGGAGTGAAAGGAGCACGGGTGCAGGTGGCCATCGGAGCCGCGCTGGGACAGGACGCATCCGATCGCAAAGTCTGAGGCATCAGACTCCACGACAAAGGGCTTGGATGGGTCGGGGTGCGCAAGGACGGGCTCGGAGACGAAGGCTTCCTTGAGGGACTGGAAAGCCTTGTGGGCGTCGGGGGACCAGCGGAAGACCTGGGACTTCTTGAACAGGAGCGTGAGCGGACCGGCGATCTTGGCATATCCGTCAATGAAGCGACGGTAAAAGTTCGAGAACCCAATGAAGGAGCGAAGGTCGGAGACATTGCGGGGGACGGGCCAGTCGACAATGGCGGAGAGCTTTGCTCGTTCCATCTCGATACCCTTGGGCGAGATGACGTAGCCGAGGAACGAGACCTTGTCCTTGGAGAACTCGCACTTCTCCAGCTTGCAGTACAACTTTGCAGCCTGGAGCTTGGCCAGGACCTGCTTGACGTGATTTGCATGCTGAGTGGGGTCAGCGCTGTAAATCAAGATGTCGTCAAGGTAGGCAATCGCAAAGTTGTCCAGCTCCTCACGAAGGACATCGTTGATGAAGTGCTGGAAGGTGGCCGGAGCATTGGTGAGTCCAAAGGGCATCACCAAGTACTCGAACTGGCCGTAACGAGTGCGGAAGGCCGTCTTCCACTCGTCGCCTGCGCGGATACGCAGCAGGTTGTAGGCCCCGCGGAGGTCCAGCTTCGTGAACACCTTCGCGTCCCGGACTCGGTCCAGCATCTCGTTGATCAACGGTAAGGGATAACGATTCTTGACCGTGATCGTGTTCAATGCGCGATAGTCCACGCAGTGTGATGATCATGCACGTTGGGAACACGTGTGGACTGCTGCGCGTGATGCACCGTGAGTCATGTTTGTTTGTCTTGGCGTGTATTCCCTGATTGGCTGGCGCCGATGACTCTTACTTCGCCTCCGACTGCGCTGTGCTTCGCCCCTCTCTCTAGCAGCTCCGCCTCCCTCGCACCCCCATCTCGTCCCTCGTTTGTCGCTCCACCCCTCTCGCCCACTTTCGCCCTTCGGTTTCCCTCTTGGCTATAAAGCCCCTCCTTTCTTGCACCCATTTTGTATCTGCAGTTCGAACAACACTTGTTGTTATCTGATAAGTCGTAATATAGCTTATCGTTGTTCGCCAAGCACCTGGTCGTCCAGTGTCGTTGCTTGTCGTGGTCCTCACATATTGTTCGAACTCCCTCTCTCTGTCTGACCACCTGCTTGGCTGAGGCTTCGTTGCTGCCCTCATCCTTCTATTCTCTGTTGTCTTCCCTGCATCCTCGCTCCCCACTTTCAAAGCCCACATGGACCAACTCCAGGCCCAAATCGTTGCCCTCCAGGAGGAACTGGTTCTCCTCCGGACCACACATTCTTCCGCCGCCCCACAGCTCCCGCACATGCCGACCCCGGACAAGTTCGACGGCACCAGGTCAAAGTTCCGCCCCTTCGTCAACCAGTGCCGCCTGCTCATGATGCTCCAGGCATCCAGGTTCCCGTCCGAGCAAGTCAAGGTGGGTTACGTCTTGAGTTTGCTCACTGGTCCGGCCCTCCAGTGGGCGACTCCCTTGATCGAGTCGAACGATCAAATCCTGCACTCGTTCGACTCGTTCATGGAACGCTTTCGCCAAGCGTTTGACGATCCCGACCGCACCCACACTGCCGAGCTGCTCCTGTCCTCCATGGCACAGGGCAACCGCTCGTGCATGGATTATGCCTCAGAGTTCCTCCGCGTTGCCGCCGACCTTCCCTGGAACGACGAAGCCAAGATCTCCGCCTTCCGCCGTGGCCTGTCGAGGGAGATCAAGCAGCGCCTCTCCTTCATCGACCCTCTCCCTCTCCGCTTGGTCCCGTTCGTCGAGCGTTGCCTCAAGATCGATGCACGCATCATCGAGCTCAACAACGAGCTCCGAAACACTGGCCCTGTTTCCTTCGGCACCCAGGCCTTCAACTCCCGCACCCCGTCCTTCCAGCCGCCCGCCCAGGAGCCTCCGGTTCTCTACTCCGAGCCGATGCAGATCGACGCCGCCGTCGTCAGCCGCCTGACCCCCGAGGAGAAGAACCGCCGCTTCCAGGAGCGCCTCTGCTTCCGCTGTGGCAAGCCCGGCCACGTCGCCAAGTCCTGCCCCCTCAAGTCCGGCTCCCGTGCTCCCGCCTCTGGTTCCCGCTTCCCCGGCTCCCGTCCTCAGGCTCCCGGCTCCCGTCCCCGTTCGAAGGTTGTCCGAACCATCGTCTACGATGATGGTGAGGAGGAACACTTCGAGTCGGGAAACGACCAGGCCCAGATCTAAGTGGAGGCTTAGATCTGGAGCCGTCTCCCCTTCCTCCAGAAGCAAGCGTCGATGGTAAGGAGCATGAGGTAAGTGTCGAACGCATGGCTATGTGTGGAATGATCAATGTAGTCGGTGGTGGATCGCACTCTGTCAAACCCGCCTCTTCTAAGGGCACATCTGGCTCCCAGATGTCTTTGACAGAGCTCCCGATCTCCACACCACCTGCGAACTTGGTCATCTGCTCGAACCATGCTGCCGACACTGATCTCTGCTCCGAGCCTTCTTCGTGCGTCTCGTCGAATTCTTCGTCTTCTCCCGTTTTCTCCGCTTCTCTTGTTCTCCCTTCTGGTCGCTCCCTCTCTTGCCAACTTCTCGTCGATTCTGGTGCCTCCGGCAACTTCATCGACGAGAGCTTTGTTGACCGCTTCTCGGTCCCCCTCGTTTCCAAATCCACTCCCCTCCCTGTCCAAGGTGTCGATGGCCAGCCACTTTCTTCCGGCCCCATCACTTTTGAGACGGAACCCCTCAAGATTGTTCTTGGGGACTACACTCAACACCTTTCCTTTGATGTCATTAAGTCTCCCCACCAACCTGTTATCCTTGGCTATCCCTGGCTGCAGTCCATCGAACCTAGGTTCCACTGGGCTCGTGGACTCCTTTGCCTTCCCCGTCCTGCAAACCACATCCTCAAGGTTGTGGATGCCTCTTCCCTCCCTTCCGTTTCTTCCGTTTCTCCTTCTCCCCTTCCTCTTGTTGGCGACACACCCAATGTTTTCCCTCGTGCCTCTACCGACACCACTGTGGTGCTCGCTTCTTCGCCTCGCACCGTTTGTACTCGCGAAGATGATCAGAATAAAGTGATCGCTCAACGTTATTCTGATTGTGTTCCGAGTGAGGTGCCCTGTTCCTGTGCTGCTCGTCCTGGTCCCTCCGGTCTCGTCTCCGTCCGTCCTGGTCTCCCCGGTCCCGTTGCTCCCAGCCCCGCTCCTGTCCGTGTCCAAGCGATCAGGTACAAGTCGTTGGAGCAGTCCGTCCTCGACACACAGTCTAGCCCCGACCCCCTGACTGTGTTCCAAGTCCTCGTCCTTCCTGCCACCGATCCGGATCCGACGCCCCTCTCGACGTCGATCCCCGAGGAGTACAAGTCGTTTGGCTCAGTCTTCTCGAAGCAGGAAGCCGATTCGTTGCCCCCGCACCGGACGTACGACTGCCCGATCGACCTGGAGCCCGGCAAGACCCCCAAGTTCGGACCGCTCTACTCCCTGTCAGAGCCCGAACTCAAGGCCCTTCGTGAATACCTCGACGACAACCTCGTCAAAGGGTTCATCCGTCCTTCGTCCTCTCCCGCCGGTTCTCCGATCCTTTTCGTCAAGAAGAAGGACGGCTCTCTGCGTCTCTGCGTGGACTATCGCGCATTGAACACGATCACGGTCAAGAATCGTTACCCCTTACCGTTGATCAATGAGATGCTGGACCGAGTCCGGGACGCGAAGGTGTTCACGAAGCTGGACCTCCGCGGGGCCTACAACCTGCTGCGTATCCGCGCAGGCGACGAGTGGAAGACGGCCTTTCGCACTCGTTACGGCCAGTTCGAGTACTTGGTGATGCCCTTTGGACTCACCAATGCTCCGGCCACCTTCCAGCACTTCATCAACGATGTCCTTCGTGATGAACTGGACAACTTTGCGATTGCCTACCTTGACGACATTTTGATTTACAGCGCTGACCCCACTCAGCATGCAAATCACGTCAAGCAGGTCCTGGCCAAGCTCCAGGCTGCAAAGTTGTACTGCAAGCTGGAGAAGTGCGAGTTCTCCAAGGACAAGGTCTCATTCCTCGGCTACGTCATCTCGCCCAAGGGTATCGAGATGGAACGAGCAAAGCTCTCCGCCATTGTCGACTGGCCCGTCCCCCGCAATGTCTCCGACCTTCGCTCCTTCATTGGGTTCTCGAACTTTTACCGTCGCTTCATTGACGGATATGCCAAGATCGCCGGTCCGCTCACGCTCCTGTTCAAGAAGTCCCAGGTCTTCCGCTGGTCCCCCGACGCCCACAAGGCTTTCCAGTCCCTCAAGGAAGCCTTCGTCTCCGAGCCCGTCCTTGCGCACCCCGACCCATCCAAGCCCTTTGTCGTGGAGTCTGATGCCTCAGACTTTGCGATCGGATGCGTCCTGTCCCAGCGCGGCTCCGATGGCCACCTGCACCCGTGCTCCTTCCACTCCCGCACGCTCATGGATGCTGAACGCAACTACAGCATCTATGAGAAGGAGCTCTTGGCCATCAAGGAGGCTTTCGAGGTCTGGCGACACTACCTCGAAGGTGCCCAACACCCAGTCCAAGTCCTTACCGACCACAAGAACTTGGAATACCTGGCGTCGGCCCGCATCCTCAACCAGCGACACGCCCGGTGGTCGCAGTTCCTGTCTCGGTTCGACCTCCGGATCCAGTACCTCCCCGGTCCAAAGAACGGCAAGGCCGACGCTCTCTCCCGCCGCCCGGACTACGTCCCTCCGTCCGCACCTGTGTCCAAGGAGCCTCCCCCGTTGCTGCCACCTTCGTCGTTCGCCTGTGCCGTCCGTCGCTCCTCGGATGCAAGTTCCACTCGCCCTGTGGACTTGCTCAAGCTCATTGCCGAGGAGCAACCCAAGGACCCGTCCCTGGACCAGCTCCGCAACGATCCCAAGTATGTCCTGAAGGATGGTCTCCTCACCTTCATGGACAAGATCGTTGTGCCCGAGTCGTGTCGAGTCCCCGTCCTCAAGTCATGCCACGATCCTGTCGCTGTTGGACATCCTGGCATTCGGCGGACTCGGGCACTGATCTCGAGGCAGTTCTGGTGGCCCTCAATCCGCAAGGATGTCCAGGCTTATGTCTCGACGTGCGACACTTGTGCACGCTCGAAAGTCCCTCGACATAAGCCGTTTGGATACTTGCAGCCCCTCCCGACGGCATCGCGACCCTGGTCTCTGGTGACGATGGACTTTATCACCGACCTCCCCGAGTCCAACGGCAAGACTTGCATCTTTGTCGTCGTCGATAGCCTGACCAAGATGGCCCACTTCCTTCCCTGTCGGTCCCTCCCAAGTGCCGAGGAAACAGCGTCGCTGTTCCTCGACAACATCTTCCGTCTCCACGGTCTCCCGGACAACATCGTCTCGGACCGAGGAAGCCAGTTCACCTCGCGGTTCTGGCAGGCCCTGTGCTCAGAACTCGGCATCAAGACCAGTCTGTCCACGGCGTTCCACCCCCAAACCGATGGACAGACTGAGCGGGTCAACCAAGTCATCAACCAGCATCTCCGCTGCTACACCTCGTACCAGCAGGATGACTGGGCGATGCTGCTCCCGCTCGCCGAGTTCTCATACAACAACCTCGAGCACACCTCGACCAAGGCCTCCCCGTTCCTGGCGACTTACGGCTTCAACCCTCGATTCGAGTCTCCGGTCCTTCCTTCCAGCCTCGATGTCCCCTCCGCGACCGACCGAGTCGAACACCTTCAGCACAACTTGGCGTTGCTGAAGGAGAACCTCGAGAAGGCCAAGGCGGACTACAAGCGCTTTGCGGATGCCCACAAGTCCGACGCTCCCAAGTTCGCTCCTGGCGATCAAGTCTGGGTCCTAACACGCAACATCAAGACCACCCGTCCAAGCAAGAAGTTGGACTACCAGCGCATCGGACCCTACAAGATCGTCGAAGCCATCGGTTCCCTCGCCTTCCGCCTCGACCTTCCCAAGGATCTCAAGATCCATCCGGTGTTCCATGTCTCCCTCCTTGAGCCCCACAAGTCGAACACCCTCCCCGGCCGCATCCAAGACCCTCCTCCGCCAGTCCGCGTCGACGACCACTTGGAGTATGAAGTCCAGGAGATCCTCGACTCCAAGCTGGTCCGCGGTAAGTTGAGCTATTTCGTTGATTGGAAGGGCTACTCGACTGATCATCGCAGCTGGGAGCCCGCCAACTACGTTAACGCTCCCGACAAGATAGCCGACTTCCACCGCCGGTACCCCGACAAGCCTGGACTTATTGTTCGCAGGAGTGGCCGTAGTTTGGGGAGGGGATGATGTGATGATCATGCACGTTGGGAACACGTGTGGACTGCTGCGCGTGATGCACCGTGAGTCATGTTTGTTTGTCTTGGCGTGTATTCCCTGATTGGCTGGCGCCGATGACTCTTACTTCGCCTCCGACTGCGCTGTGCTTCGCCCCTCTCTCTAGCAGCTCCGCCTCCCTCGCACCCCCATCTCGTCCCTCGTTTGTCGCTCCACCCCTCTCGCCCACTTTCGCCCTTCGGTTTCCCTCTTGGCTATAAAGCCCCTCCTTTCTTGCACCCATTTTGTATCTGCAGTTCGAACAACACTTGTTGTTATCTGATAAGTCGTAATATAGCTTATCGTTGTTCGCCAAGCACCTGGTCGTCCAGTGTCGTTGCTTGTCGTGGTCCTCACACGCAGAGACGCAGAGAGCCGTCCTTCTTCTTGACGAAGAGGATCGGGGAACCGGCGGGAGAGGACGAAGGACGGATGAACCCTTTGACGAGGTTGTCGTCGAGGTATTCACGAAGGGCCTTGAGTTCGGGCTCTGACAGGGAGTAGAGTGGTCCGAACTTGGGGGTCTTGCCGGGCTCCAGGTCGATCGGGCAGTCGTACGTCCGGTGCGGGGGCAACGAGTCGGCTTCCTGCTTCGAGAAGACTGAGCCAAACGACTTGTACTCCTCGGGGATCGACGTCGAGAGGGGCGTCGGATCCGGATCGGTGGCAGGAAGGACGAGGACTTGGAACACAGTCAGGGGGTCGGGGCTAGACTGTGTGTCGAGGACGGACTGCTCCAACGACTTGTACCTGATCGCTTGGACACGGACAGGAGCGGGGCTGGGAGCAACGGGACCGGGGAGACCAGGACGGACGGAGACGAGACCGGAGGGACCAGGACGAGCAGCACAGGAACAGGGCACCTCACTCGGAACACAATCAGAATAACGTTGAGCGATCACTTTATTCTGATCATCTTCGCGAGTACAAACGGTGCGAGGCGAAGAAGCGAGCACCACAGTGGTGTCGGTAGAGGCACGAGGGAAAACATTGGGTGTGTCGCCAACAAGAGGAAGGGGAGAAGGAGAAACGGAAGAAACGGAAGGGAGGGAAGAGGCATCCACAACCTTGAGGATGTGGCTTGCAGGACGGGGAAGGCAAAGGAGTCCACGAGCCCAGTGAAGCCTGGGTTCGATGGACTGCAGCCAGGGATAGCCAAGGATAACGGGTTGGTGGGGAGACTTAATGACATCAAAGGAAAGGTGTTGAGTGTAGTCCCCAAGAACAATCTTGAGGGGTTCCGTCTCAAAAGTGATGGGGCCGGAAGAAAGTGGCTGGCCATCGACACCTTGGACAGGGAGAGGAGTGGATTTGGAAACGAGGGGGACCGAGAAGCGGTCAACAAAGCTCTCGTCGATGAAGTTCCCGGAGGCACCAGAATCGACGAGAAGTTGGCAAGAGAGGGAGCGACCAGAAGGGAGAACAAGAGAAGCGGAGAAAACGGGAGAAGACGAAGAAATCGAAGAAACGCACGAAGAAGGCTCGGAGCAGAGATCAGTGTCGGCAGCATGGTTCGAGCAGATGACCAAGTTCGCAGGTGGTGTGGAGATCGGGAGCTCTGTCAAAGACATCTGGGAGCCAGATGTGCCCTTAGAAGAGGCGGTATTGACAGAGTGCGATCCACCACCGACTACATTGATCATTCCACACATAGCCATGCGTTCGACACTTACCTCATGCTCCTTACCATCGACGCTTGCTTCTGGAGGAAGGGGGGACGGCTCCAGATCTAAGCCTCCACTTAGATCTGGGCCTGGTCGTTTCCCGACTCGAAGTGTTCCTCCTCACCATCATCGTAGACGATGGTTCGGACAACCTTCGAACGGGGACGGGAGCCGGGAGCCTGAGGACGGGAGCCAGGGAAGCGGGAACCAGAGGCGGGAGCACGGGAGCCGGACTTGAGGGGGCAGGACTTGGCGACGTGGCCGGGCTTGCCACAACGGAAGCAGAGGCGCTCCTGGAAGCGGCGATTCTTCTCCTCGGGGGTCAGGCGGCTGACGACGGCGGCGTCGATCTGCATCGGCTCGGAGTAGAGGACCGGAGGCTCCTGGGCGGGCGGCTGGAAGGACGGGGTGCGGGAGTGGAAGGCCTGGGTGCCGAAGGAAACAGGGCCGGTGTTTCGGAGCTCGTTGTTGAGCTCGATGATGCGTGCGTCGATCTTGAGGCAACGCTCGACGAACGGGACCAAGCGGAGAGGGAGAGGGTCGATGAAGGAGAGACGCTGCTTGATCTCCCTCGACAGGCCACGGCGGAAGGCGGATATCTTGGCTTCGTCGTTCCAGGGAAGGTCGGCGGCAACGCGGAGGAACTCGGAAGCGTAGTCCATGCACGATCGGTTGCCCTGTGCCATGGAGGAAAGGAGCAGCTCGGCAGTATGGGTGCGGTCGGGATCGTCAAACGCTTGGCGAAAGCGTTCCATGAACGAGTCGAACGAGTGCAGGATTTGATCGTTCGACTCGATCAAGGGAGTCGCCCACTGGAGGGCCGGACCAGTGAGCAAACTCAAGACGTAACCCACCTTGACTTGCTCGGACGGGAACCTGGATGCCTGAAGCATCATGAGCAGGCGGCACTGGTTGACGAAGGGGCGGAACTTTGACCTGGTGCCGTCGAACTTGTCCGGGGTCGGCATGTGGGGGAGCTGCGGGGCGGCGGAAGAGTGTGTGGTCCGGAGGAGGACCAGTTCCTCCTGGAGGGCAACGATTTGGGCCTGGAGTTGGTCCATGTGGGATATGGGGGCGGGGGGGAGAGTGCAGAGAAGACAACAGAGAATAGAAGGATGAGGGCAGCAACGAAGCCTCAGCCAAGCAGGTGGTCAGACAGAGAGAGGGAGTTCGAACAATATGTGAGGACCACGACAAGCAACGACACTGGACGACCAGGTGCTTGGCGAACAACGATAAGCTATATTACGACTTATCAGATAACAACAAGTGTTGTTCGAACTGCAGATATAAAATGGGTGCAAGAAAGGAGGGGCTTTATAGCCAAGAGGGAAACCGAAGGGCGAAAGTGGGCGAGAGGGGTGGAGCGACAAACGAGGGACGAGATGGGGGTGCGAGGGAGGCGGAGCTGCTAGAGAGAGGGGCGAAGCACAGCGCAGTCGGAGGCGAAGTAAGAGTCATCGGCGCCAGCCAATCAGGGAATACACGCCAAGACAAACAAACATGACTCACGGTGCATCACGCGCAGCAGTCCACACGTGTTCCCAACGTGCATGATCATCACAGGCGGAAAGCCAATGTCCCGACGGCCTCGAGGATGGTGAATGGTCCAATCCTCTGGTAATCCAGCTTCTGTTAGGGATAGCTCCTGCTTGTTCTCCACTTTGACTGCACACTTGGCTGTTCTTTTGCCTTTCTGTTTGTTTGTGTGTAGCTTTGCAGTTCCCCTCCAATTTTCCGCCCTTTGCCTGTCTTTTCCGCCCATTCCGCACTTCCGTTTTCCCGCGCTGCTCCGCTTCCTTTGTCTTCTTCGCACGCGCCGGTTTGTTTGTGCACGCGCCTTGCTGCGATTGGTTGCAATTCGGCTGCCGGTCATGTGTCCCCCCACCGGTGACTCATGACCTGCCTGACCGTCCCGATCTCTTGTTCATCTCGCATGCATTTGCCCCAACCTTATACTTGACCAATCCGCTTCTTGGATGTTGAGTCACATTGCTTCGCCTTTGCACGTTTCTCCTGCCAGGTGCTTCGCTTTTGCTTGCGCCTCTCTCGCTTTGGTTCTCTGCCTGTCTCGGTGGTCCTTCTCGGCCCTCGTTCGTGCATCGCCCCCTTCGCCCTGCTCGATCGCCCACTTTTCCCTCCCTTGGCCGCCCTTCGCTGCCAAGTCCGGACTTGTCTATAAATAGCCTGACCCCCGCGATGTGTAGTCGAACCTCAGCGTTCAAAATAGGACTAAATAAAGTGCCTTCTACTTTATTCTCTGAGTGTTCCTCACGTCTCATTTCGAGACTAGTCTTATCTTGAACGGATCTTTGCTTCCCTCGCTCCCTCTCCGAGTCCACTTCGGACTTTACCCTTGCTTTCCCTGAGCTCACTTCGAGCTCACTTCTTCTTTTGCCGTTGAGTCCCCTTCGGACTCTAACAGCGATCGCGGAGGAGGTGTCCGTCATATAGCCCCACAGATCCTACGTCGTCCGGCGGACATGGCCGGCGGCGATTGGCGGAGTCTGCTATCTCCACACCCTGCCGCAGCTGGACATCTGCCAGGACCATCAGCTGACCCATGTCCACCATACTCACCCAATGAGCGCCGATCGGAACTTGGTATCTCCGCCGGTGGAGGTGGCTCTGAATAGACCCCTCCTCCAGGAGTGAACCACACAATTGATACCTCGTGACGCGTGCTGTGCTGACAGGTCAGCCGCGGTCGGCGGCACAGGGACGACAACAGCAACCCGCCGGAGCAACGGGGGTAGAGAAGGAGCAAATGGTCATATGATGGTGTATTGGTCGAACACTCCTGGGAAGCGCTTGACGAAGTCATCCCAGCGAGTGATGGAGTTGTTGATAGAGAAGCGCTGGATGATGATGACCGTGATATAGGGCAAGAGCGCTTCGGCATAATCCATTCTGGTGATGGGGTACCGATAGGGCGGGGGTTGATCACCAGCCTGACCTTCACATTGCTGTTCGACAATCATACGGCGCTGACGACGGAGCTTGGGGACGAGGAGATACTCCCTGATAATCCCACGATGCTTCTTAGTGAACTTCCAGTTTTTGAACCAGTCGTCGATCAAGTCGTTGCATTGGTTGAAAAGAAGCTTTTCCATGCTCTGGATGACTGAGTCTCGCATTCCGCATCGGCGGTGTCTTGCCTGCATCGAGGCAGTGAGTGCGGGAGTGCGTTGAACAATATCGCGGAGACTGACAAATAGAGGATGTTTTGGGCAATATTCAGAGCTCCGATCAACGTCGACGTACGGGAAAAGCCTATCCGGGTTGACGTGCTTGAAGCCGTGATTGATCGTCAGCTGGGAATAGTGTCGAATGAACACTGGTCTGGGTGGACGCACCAAGACACCAGGCGGGGGCGAATCAACCACCATAGCACTCTGCCTGGTGGGCGAGTTCAAGGGGGATGGGGACGGGAGAGTGATCGGAGAAAACGAAGGAGTGGACGGACTCATGCCGAAGGTGGAAGTGAGGGGAGAGGATCCGCCGATCATATCATCACCACGCTCGGCCGCAGCGGCAGTCGATGGACCGGGGCGACATGGAGAGCCACTACTGAGGCGATCGCTCTCTCGGTCGATGACTGAGGACGGGAACATAAGTTAGGACACACATAGCGTTCCAACGAGCTGGCGAGCGATCAGATCAACACATACCGTCCATCCAATCGCTGGAGAGTCTTCTCTTCTTGGGCGGCATTCTCATGGGCTCTTGGTCGAGGCGATCGATCGCAGCACCGGACAAGAGACGGCGACTTCTGGTGTTCATCGTTGGAGGACGGTTGAATGGGGTGGCGAGACGACGAAGGCGAAGGGTGAAGGCTGGATGGAAAGGTGGCTGGGGAGCGGACTTGATTTATATCCCCGCAGGTCGCTCGACGCTCACATGATACACCCACCTCACCACTCGGACACTCACATCCTCACGATCCCCCCACACAGAGCGGACATGTTGCTCCCGCGCATGGCAGTTCACACGGATACTGATTGTGTGTATTTTTGGATTTTTCTACTGATTTTTTGATACTGAAGAAGAGCGCTGGGTAGGGGCGCTGAATTGGAGTACTGAATGGGGGTACTGTTTTGGGGCGCTAATTGGGGGTACTGAACGAGAGTGCTGAATTGGGGTACTGAATGGGGGGGGCAAATTGAGATGAATCAAGAATGAAACTGAGTGAATGAATCGTTCAATACATGGACAAGTCAATACCGTGCCTGGTAGCAAATGTGTTCCAGTGATCACCATAGTGACAATTTTTGTCAGAGCGTTCGAAGTCGAACAAGCGGAAAAGAATAACTGCAACATAAGGGGCAATGATGGGATCAAAGCGGGGGTGTGAGTCATAAGAATCGAAGAGGTGTCCCGGAATTATGGACCTGGAAACAGAACCCTCCTCACGAAAGCGAAATTCGTGGTGGATGATGAAATCAAGAACGATTTTTTCACAATGAGCACGTAAAATATCGTCGTGCCAGCGGGACTTCCATTTGAACTCCCTGCGAAGCGTTCGCAGTTCACTGTTCGAACCGATAACATCACCGATACTTAGCATGTTGGCGATGTTGCGACGCTGTCTATGCGGATATTGACGATTGATAGCTTCACGAATGATACTCGTATCGATATCGGCAAATGTGGTATCTCTTCTAACATCCTCAGGTCGAGTCAAGAGCTTACGAGAGACTGTCATTTGATGCGGCAGTGTTAGGGAATCACGAGGCTTTACTCATAGAGCGCATAATCCGGGCACGGAAGCAATCTCGACTTACATCGGGTGTACTTATCATCGTCATTGGGTCTCTTGGAAGCAGTCCCATAATAGGTATCGCGAACATGCTTTCGAGGCTGGTCGCGATCAAACTCGTCGACTGGGGCCGGGCGCTTGAGGGTAGGACTCGTTGGGATGTAGTGTCGACCCTCTTCAGTGGGCGTGTGGGAAGCATGACTACTTGCAGCAGGGGTGATACGTCCGGGAGCCAAGATGGCAGGACTCGTGGGGATGTAGCATTCCCACGAGTCGGCGGACGGGTGAACGTCACCGTCACTTGCAGCAGTGTTGGCTGAGACCCGAACGCCTTGGGCCAATGGAGGGGCGGCGGGTTCGGCAACGACAAAAGGCACTGGAGTCGCACCACTGTCGGTGAAGTCGGGATCGCGAGCTTCAGCAGCCCCGAAGGTAGGAGCGGTGGGTTGATCGAGTTGAACCGTCCTAGCGGGTTCGGCAACGGTAGGGAACGCGGCTAAGATATCGTCCAAGTGGAGGGAGTCGACGGAGAATGGGTCACTGGAATCGGTAGCTCCAAAGACAGGAGCATGAGGGGCGGCATGCGCGAAGGCATGAGCCGAGGGAGCAGGTGGATTCCTGGGAGCAGGATCGGGGCCAGGGGGAGGACAACCGGGGGCGACCGAAGAAGCCGTCTTCTCATCGGCGATTGGACGCATGGCCAGCTTGCGGATACAGGTGCTGGTCTCGATGATCTCGTGGTTAATAACCTGAATGAACTCCGGGCTCGCGAAGGAGGGATTGGCGATGGTATCATTCCTGACTTGCGATAGTTGGCTGAAATGTCCTTGGAGGACCACCATGCCATTTTCATCACTGGGCTTCTTGGGGATACACTCGAGGCCGAATCCATCGGGCACGAAGCGAGCCATCTTCGTATATACGCCGTCTTTACCGAGATTGTAGAATCCCAGCTTCTGATGACTAGGTGCGGGAACGGGCTTATCTTTGTGCTTGTAGAAGACCCGCTGGAAGAGTGCGATGTCGGGCGACGGGACGTAGCGGAAACTGCCGTAGGGTGGTATTTCCCTGCGTTGGTGGGTCTCGAGGTCGAATTTGGAGAGAAGTTTGATGGCGTCAGCACGGTAGCTGCAGTCTGCATTCAGGGTTGCAGCTTTGAGTTCGAACAGGAACTCGTCGATTTTGTCAGCAGCCCGACAGTAGACGCTGACATCTTTCGGGTTTCTCAATCCATATTCTTGGAAAGACTCGCCGAAAAGATCGCGGCATTTGTAACGACCTCCGCGAATGAGTTCGAGCTCGAGGAACCAAAGATCGGTAGTATTGTTGGGCGCCTTGATGCTGGTGCGAATGTAGCACCCCTTGGGCTTGGCGGGATCGGCAGAAGGCGGCATGGTAGAGCAGCTGTGGGAACGACTAGGCGTTACAACGAATCCGAGTGGTCGCCTGTTGCTGCTGCTGGGCACTACTGGGGACTGGACTTACCTGGAGGCGAATGAATGCGCTGGGACGAGTAGGCGGGCGATGCTGCTGTCCTCGGGAAGCCAGCGGCGGCTTTTATGGGGGTGCGAGGGCGTGGGATGGGAGACATGACAGATTGGATTGCAGCGGCAATCCGGGCGGCGTTTCGCTGGCGACAGCGGTTTGGCATCCAGCCTGGCCAGCTGACCACACATCGAAGGGTTCAGCGCGTTGTGGCGCAGGGAGTCCAGCCCAGCGATCGCACCACGGTCGCCGGCGGGCGGAGGAAACACCATGTCCGGCCGGACCCCTCGGTCAGGTGATCGCGTCGACCTCCCAGCCCAATGCACCAAGTCCTCATTTCGCACTTGGACTTGATCAAGTCGAGGCAAACGCAAATGTATTTTTCAGTTGGAGCGAGTGAGCGAGTTGATCAGTGCTTGGGAGCGTTGGTAGTCCACTGGCACACCAAAACCATGGAAATAGCATTGAGCTAGTCGCTCGGTTGCTTTGCGGCAGCCCTGCATCGACGACCGTTGGAACCAAGTGACTGCCTGCACCGGATCGGCAGACACACCATGTCCGTGAGCCAAGAAATCTCCGATGATGAGCTGCGAGCCTGCATGACCGAGCTTTGCGGCCGACATGAACACCTCTGCTGCTTTCACCAAGTCCTTTTCAACGCCAACTCCATCGATATAGCATCCTCCCAAGTTATAGAGTGCATCGAGATTCCAGCAGTGGGATGCCAGATTGAACCATTCAAAGGCCTTGGGGAGATCTTGCAACACAATCTCGCCTTCCAAAAACACATTGCCCAGGCAGCACATTGCCGGGGCATACCCGCGATCTGCGGCGGATTTTATCCAGAAGAAGCACTCGCCGTTCGACTGGGGAGTACCTCTGCCCTCGCGAGTCAGGATGGCGAGGCCGAGTTGTGCCTCGGCGTTGTCGTTGAGGGCGATGATTCGGACCATGTCAGCACCTTGCTTTGCTTGCACAGGGCAACCCAGTCCCTCCAGGTAGCAGCGAGCCAGGAGGAGCTGACCCGGCCAATGGCGGCGAGCAGCGATCTTGGCCCACTGGAAGAGGAGCTTGAAGATGGGCTCGGTTTGGCTGCCTGGTGCCGGGGGATTGCAGATGAACGGCGTTGCCTTGAAGGAGATGCTGCCGTATCCGGAAACGTCGCAGAGATCGACTAACACCTGGCTCGCATATCGAAGGTTGTGGTATACGTATGGTGCCCTGCTGACCGACATCCAGAGATTGAAGGCCCGGGTGTAGTCGATAGCCGTGCCGATACCCAGCCAGTTCATCCAGGCCAGATGGAAGCGGGCATTTGGATCCAGATCGCTCTTGGAACACATGAATGCAAAGGCATCGATCCAGGCCTGGTGGTTGCTGGGAACAATGTCGATCAGCACATCGGTGGCACCGACGACTTGATTATAATTGGGGCTGATCAGCATCTCGAAGAGCTCGTCGAGCGATTCGACGTCAGGCTCGGAATCGGTCTTCACGGCGGGTTTCTCTACGAGCATGGCGATGGATGGAGAACGATGAAGGAGAAAGATCACAACGCCCCACTCACGGACATGAAGAGCCCACAAATATGTCCGAGGGATGAAATCACATGTTCATTCTTTATTGGATGCACTGCATGTAACGCTGGTACACAGGCCAAATGATGCGGCCATTCCCATGAGCTTCTATAGACGTCCTGAGCAGCCCTGTCAAAGCGTCCCGCACCTGGGGGTCATTCCCAGCTGCGACAATCGCATCCAGCGGGATATCGGCACCCCAGCTTTGAGCACGATCCCAGGCATGGAATGAGAACTGGCGTCTCGAGAGAATGAACACGCGCGCCATATGGCTGCCCTGGAGGTACGCTTTGATGACAGCCAGGTGGTAGATGGAGGTGATTGTGGAATTGCGAGGAACACCAAGTGCGAGCTTCTTGCAGTTGGCCAACAAAAATTCCCTGTCTGCCTCGGGTTCTATCGTTAGTACTGTCATGAACTGAGTTTCCTTGCCTTGTATCTTGCCTAGTTATCTTGCCTTGTCCTTGAAATGACTTTGTATTTTTAGTATCCTAAGCCTTGGATCTAGAATAAAACTTTGGCTTCACACTTGACACTCTGTGTCCCAGTCCAGTCCCCGCTCCTCTCCCTACGTTCGAGTCTTGCATTAGGACTCTTGCGCGCTTCCCTGCTTGCCCCGTTGTCCAGTCTTGACACTTGGCAAGACCTTCAACAACCCCCCACTTGCCCAGCTTTTGTCCCCGTTCCCTTCGCTATCTCTTTTACCAATGGCTTCCCCTTCTGGCCTTTCCGAGCCCGAGCTCCAGGCCATCCGTGCGGTCATTATCCAGTCCGCCGAGAACGCCCGTTCTCTCCAGGACTTTTCCAAGTTCCTCCACGATCAGGATGATGCGCTCAACCGCATCACCGATCGTATGGACCAGGTCCTGGCTCGCCGTGAAGAGGATGTCCGCCAAGTTGTCGCCGCCAGTGTCCAGGAGGCCCTCCGCAGCTACCAGGCCCAGCTACCTCCTCCAGTTCCTGCTCCCGCTCCGATCCGTCGCGCAGGTCGCCCCTACTTCGGCGTACCTGACGACGTCGATGATCCTGCCCAAGACCCCGAGGATCACTCTGCTGGTCGCAACTCTGCCACCAGGCAGATAGGTCCTCCCGACCGCTTCTCTGGTAAGGACCCGAGCCGCTGCAATGCCTTCCTCTCGCATTGCAGACTGGCCTTCGTGTCCAACCCTCCCCTCTTCCAGACTGAAAGGGATAAGGTGTTTTACGCCTTATCCTATCTCGATGGTACTGCTGCAGACTACATGCAGCCGTACATCGATCAGTTGGAGAGAGACCCCGAGTGCTCTCCCCCTGCCATCCGTGACTTTGCCGGTTTCTCCGAGTGGCTCCGTGCTGCCTTTGGCCAGGTCCAGCCCACCATCGCCGCTGCTCGCGAGATGGTCAGGCTTTACCAAGTCACCTCCGCCGCCGCCTATGCCGCCGAGTACCGCCGCCAAGCCGTCCACCTCGTCACTTGGTCCCAAGACCCTCTCATGTTCCACTTCGAGAGTGGACTCAAGCCCTCGGTTCAAGATGAACTCTCCCGCCGCTCCTTCGACAACCTCGAAGATCTCATGCAAGCGGCGATCGCCATCGACAACCGCCAGGAGGACCAACGCTCCCGCCGTCCCAACCACCGCTCCGCTCCTGCTCCTGCTCCTGCTCGTCCGGCTCCTCTCCCTTTCCGTCCGGCTCCTCGTCCCTTCGCTCCTGCTCCTCCTCCTCGCCCCGCTCAAGCCTTCAACGTTCCCCAGCCCATGGACCTCAGCCAGGCTTCCGCTCGCAGGCTGACCGCCGAGGACAAGGCCGCCCTCCGTGCTGCTAATCGTTGCTTTTATTGCAAGCAGGAAGGGCACATTGCCCCTCGCTGCCCCAATAAGGCATCCTCCCGCTTGGCTGCCATCGATGCTTCTTTGGCTGTCGTTGATGTGAATAAACTTGACGACCAGGAAAACTTCTCTGCCTAGAAAAGGTCGGAGGAGCTTTCCTAGGCGTCAATCATGTCATAAATCTTCCTCCTGTAAATGTCTCCACGGTAAATCACTCTTCTGCCTTTTGCCATCTTGCCCCCGTCACCATTGCCACCGTTTCCACCGCTCTTGCTTCTTCGTCTTCGCCTCCCGAGCCTGACATCCAACGTCAGCCCTCCCTCGCTGTGACTCTGCTGTGCGGTCCAGAGTCCATACGGGCAACCGCCATGATCGATACCGGCGCGGTTACTTCGTTTATGGACACTGGATTCGCCGCAACCCACGCTCTCCCCACCTTTGAAACTTCTTTCGTCATCACTCTTGCCGATGGTTCTTCGATGGAGTCTAGTCTTGGAGTTTGTGTTTCTATGATCACAGGCATCAGCCACTATGAACAAATCTCGTTCGCGCTGATTCCCTTGGCTTCATACCCGATCATCTTGGGTATGGATTGGATCAAGAAACACAAACCCTACTTTGACTGGCACCATGACTCTATTTTCTTGCCTTGCACCTCTATCCACAGTTTGGCCTCCCCGTTCTCTCCCGAGCCACAGTCCTCTAGGTCCAGCCCTGCCGAGTCCCCTGCTGAGGTCCCCGCCGAGCCTGCCGTGTCCCTGCCCGAGTCCAAGATTGTTCCTGCCAAGTCCCCAGCCGAGTCCCCAGCCGAGCCCGAGATCCTCCCTGCCTTGCCTCCTACCGTGCCCAAGCCCAGTCCTGCCTTGCCTCCTGCCGTCCCAAAGACCAAGACCAAGACCCAGTCCCTGCCCAGCGTCAGCCTGATCGGCAGCATCCCCTTCCAGCACGCCGTCCAGAAGGAAGGCCTGGAAGTGTTCCTCTTGGATGCTGCCCGAGTCCTGTCCCTCTGCTCCGTCGACGCTGGAGCCAAGCCCAAGGCCGAGCCCTCTGTCCCCTCCAAGTACTCGTCCTTTGCCAAGGTGTTTTCCAAGTCCGAGGCCGACAAGCTCCCCCAGCACCGCCCTTACGACCACACGATCCCGTTGGTCGAAGGTGCGTCTCCGTCGTTTGGGCCCGTCTACAACCTCTCCAAGCCGGAGATGGACGCCCTCCACACCTACATCCAAGAGAACCTCTCCAAGGGTTTCATCCGCCGTTCCGAGTCCCCTGCCAGTGCCCCAGTTCGCCGAGTTCGTTTAAGGTGTCTGCATACCAGTCTGGAGGTTGCCGGTTCGAAACCGATGCTGACACTGAATTTCGGAAAAGACGGAGCTGGGGTGCCGTTCATGTTCCAGTCCTATCGAGCCATTATATCTGGCCTTTAAGGGGGAGATAGTGTCATGAACTGAGTTTCCTTGCCTTGTATCTTGCCTAGTTATCTTGCCTTGTCCTTGAAATGACTTTGTATTTTTAGTATCCTAAGCCTTGGATCTAGAATAAAACTTTGGCTTCACACTTGACACTCTGTGTCCCAGTCCAGTCCCCGCTCCTCTCCCTACGTTCGAGTCTTGCATTAGGACTCTTGCGCGCTTCCCTGCTTGCCCCGTTGTCCAGTCTTGACAAGTACCCAGTTCACAACAGAGACAGCACCTGGGACATTTTCAATCGATCCAGAGTTCAAGATGTCAAAGAGTCTTCCAATGCTGAGGGTGTGGCGTTGCATTGCGCATTCTGCGAGCAGATTCAGCGCTCTGGTTATATCGACCCCAGTGCCATAGCCATAGCGGTAGCATTCGTAGAGCTTGTACCGGGCATCTACATGAGTAGACTCCATGGTCTTGAGCCACTCACAGAACTGGACGCGGACTTTGGGATATCTGGACTGCATCAGTCTCGTCCCATTGTCGATGATGAACTTTATGAGCGACTCGGAGTCGGTTCGCTTGCATTCGTCGAGCAGGATGGTGAGACTTTGGGACTGCAGCGACACGTTCAGCCGGCGGTGGATCAATATCCACATGGCCGTTGGGACGTGCTTGGCTTCAACGCAAGTTTGGCATTTCGAAACCCATTGGTCATCGTGCATTCCCCTGCAGCTGACGAGTCGGACAAACTCTGCCGAAACCACAGAGTTCGGGATCGACTTGATCCATTTGAGGGTGTAGGGACGCCATTCAGTGGGGAAGTACTGGGTCAGCGCAGCGCAATCGTTCGGGAGGAGCTCGGTGTCGTACTTGGCGTTGAACCATGCGGCCCATATGCGGATGCCGACCGACTTTGTCGAGAGGACGGATCGCATGTCACTGGAGGTGGCTCGGAGCTTCACGAGGCTTGAAGGAGGGAGCTTGTCGAGCAGCTCTGGGATCTGGAAGATGGTTTGGACGGCAAAAGGTGTGGCCTCGACCCCGGCATTGGCGAGCTCTTTGTGTATGCATCTGCGCTTGGCAGCGCGGGTGCTCATCGAGCGGGTGATGCGCTTGGTACTGGAGGAGGACATGATGCAGGTAGCCTCGAACACACCCACCTCACAACGGCGTCTCTTATACCCCATGCTCTATGCGAAACGTGTGAGGAGATGGACAGTGTGTGCTTTATTGGCTCGGACAGGATCCTTTGCATGACATAGGGTTCAATGGGCGACTCCGTCCGACTCGGGCTTGCTGGTCCCGCGGGCGCGACGGCGTGAACGTCCCCAGTGCTTGATCAGGTTCCTGGTCGGATACTTGACACCGGCCTTGGCGGCTCGATCGTAGGAGGGGCGTTGACGGACGGGGGGCTGCTTGCAGGGGCGACCTGGCTTGCGCTTGGCCAACGGGGATGGCTTCATGATGGCAGCAGGAGGCTCTGGACGATCGCTCTCTCCAGAGTCTGAGAAGATCTCGCTGAAACTGATGGATCTGAGGACGTCGGCGGTGCTTGGCTCCATGGCGGCGGTGGTAGAGATGGCGACAAACGGATTTCACCCAGTCCTTCTTGTATGGCGCTGCCATCATCGGAGTCGGAACTTTGCAAGGCGAAAGACGGGGGCATTCCCATGACAGGATCCTCCTCGGGAATGGAGAGCGGTGGGAGGCATCAGCTGCGTGGATGTCGCTCATGGCCACTCTATCTCCGCCAGACTCCGATGTTCAAAAGGCGAGCGAAGTCGTCGATGCCGATCGGTCTGCATCTCACCTCTCGAACGATGACCCGCGACGCTCGCCCCAGCACGATTGTCGACGCCGATGGCACGCTCCTCCTGAACTTCACCCACCTGGTCGATCGCCCTCGCCTTGGGCTGACGATGCTTCAAGGCCGCAAGCACCGCTCCGTGTCAGCCCTCGTCCCTGGTGAAGACACACGACGCAAGATCAACGCGATGATACGAGTGTGCGTTCGCAAGGCCCGAGAAGAAGCCCTCGCCCCGGCGGTCAAGCGACTCCTCGAAAGCGGTGGCGACATCTGGCTGCGCCGAGGCTTGGTGCGTCCGCCGCGCGTCCAAGTCGGTGACCTCTTTGTCTCGCTGGAGGAAGCTCGGACGCTCTTTGCCATTCACCTCGTCGTGTTTGGTGCCGCTGTCCCGGCCCTCGAGCAAAGCGTCGTCCGATTCATGAGCAGCCTCCCGCATGACATGAGCCATGGCAACGAAGAAAAGGTTTTGTCCGGACGTAGACCAGGACAGCGGCCCAGACACCAAATGGCGACCCCCGGCACACGCCTCGCTGGACCAGCCAAGCGCACGCGCACAGCCCTCGCCCATCTTCGCCAGCAGGTCCAGTGCATCGACGGGCAGCTGGAATTGCTTCATGCCCAGCGCTCCGACCTCTGTGCTCAGATCGAGCAGCTCTGCGAGTAGGAACAGATCAATACATCGTTTTTTTCTGCCGTATCCACAAAGCCATGTCCACCACGATTGTCTTGATTGTGATCATTGTTTCGATGCTGTCTCTCTCTGTGGGTACAGGTGTGGGTCTGTATTTGTACATGAAGCAGACGTCAACCACACCAACAGCAGCGGCATCGAGCGCCAGTCCAGCGTCGTTGTCGCCAGCGAGCGCAACGAGCAGCCCGTCAACGCCAAGTCCAGCAACGACCAGCCCGCCAGCACAAAGTCCGCCAACAACGACGGCAACGACGGCAGCGACGACCGGCTCGCCAACGCAGAGTCCAGCAGTGACGACATCTCTCACAGCACCACCACCTCTGTCGATGACCTCTGTATCGACTCCAGCACCAGCACCAGCACCAGCACCAGCACCAGCACCAGCACCAGCACCAACACCAGCACCAACACCTACTCCTGCACCCGCTCCAACTCCTGCTCCGGCTCCTGTTCCGGCTCCGGCTCCTGTAGTGGTCGTCCAGCCTGTTGTCCAGCCCGTGTTTGGAGCAAATGCATATACCATAATGCGAACGAGTGACAATACATCGAGAGGATTAGCCGTTGTCGGTGGTAGTGCCGCTGCAGGAACACCTGTCGTGTATTGGGACTTCAGTTCACAGGCAGGTGCTCTGATGGGCTACGATGCCATGAACAAGCGTATCATCGACCAGAACAGCATGATGTGCCTTGGACCAAAGAGTGGAGCCAGCGCTGCCAACGGCGACCCAATCGTCATAAAGCCATGCGATATCACAGACCAGTCGCAGACATGGGTCGCTGGCGCAAACGGACAAGGCAACTATACCTGGGGCGTGAACCAGAACAAGTGTCTCGATCTGGCGGGGAACTCCAGAAACAACGGTACGCAGGTGGACTTGTCAGACTGTGTTTCGGGTCTCTCTGGGCAGAGCTTCCAGTTTGGCACTGCCGCGGCGACACCCCTGGCTCCAGTAAGCGCATTCACACAGGTTGCCCAGGCACTTTCCATTTCGCCCCCAGCATCGACACCTGCTCCAGCACCTACCTCTGTGCCGGCTGCCACCCAGGTAACATCCTGGTGTGCATTGATGAAGAGCAACAACACCGTGGTCGCTGCGTTGGTCCAGAAAGATCCGTCGACGTGGTCATCCGCGGACCGACTCACAGCACTCCCACTCATCGTCAAATACAGCGGTTTGAGCAATACCGACGTACAGTCCTTCAGCAACTCACTCCTCTGGGCCATACTCTCCATGGCGTGTGGTGTTGTTGGTACGCCTGGGGCAACACCGAGCGACGTTAGTACATGGAGCGACGGAAACCGCAACGCCGTCATTTCGGCGATCTATGCTGCTTTGGGCAGCAAAGATTCGATTGCGAGTGTGGGATGGCTCCAGAGCCTGAACAACTCACAGCTCGGGCATCTCTGGTACGGCCCTCAGATCGCCCCAAGTGCGGCATTGGCTCAGTGCACTTCGGCCAACGTACCTATGATCCGAGCGTATGGAAATGCCGATGGTTCGGCGCTGAAGCCAGGCACGATCTTACCCCAGTGCACGGCAATGCTGTCTCCAACCGGTAGTCACTCGTTGGTTATGCAGGCCGACGGAAACCTGGTTTTATACAATAACACATCCGGGCAAGCGATCTGGTCATCCGGAACGAACGGAAAGGGAAGCCCACCTTTCTTTGCCAACTACCAGCCAGATTACAACTTTGTGGTATACGACGGAACTGGAAAGCCACTCTGGGCCTCTGGCACGAACGGTCAGCCCTCTGATCGGCTAGTGATGCAGGACGACGGGAATCTCGTCACCTACCTGGGTACAACACCGATCTGGTCGACGGGGACCTATGGCAAGTGAGCCAAGGCCTTTCGCCAGCGCGCTGGACTTTGCACCTCCTGCCCGTCGTGGGAAGGGCTGTTGGCTAGAGCGCCAGGCTGTGGAACAGCACCGCTGCGATCCACGCAAGCAGCAACAATGTTATGATGGCGACCTTGCCACCCTGAATCCCGACACTGCTCCCCGATTGTCCGGATGCCCCCGTCGCCAACTGAGCAAGACGTTTGGATATGTCGGCCAGCGCAGTGACAATGAAGAGTGTTGCGCCACCGAGAAGGAGCAAGGTTCCCGACCTGCGGCTCGGTGGGGGAATTTGGCTTGTTGTGGTCGGATGGACATTGTCCGCTGCGGGTGTCTCGTCGACGGAGTAATCATCGAGTGGTTCATCGCTCTCGTCGTCATCTAACCACTCGTCGCTGCCCGCATCGTCGTCGAAATCGCCGCTGCCCACGTTGCTATCCGCTTCAAAGTCATCGTCCATCTGGCCGTCGTCCGGTTGGTCAGAGGCAAAAAACTCGCCGCTTGAATCCGCGGTGTCGGGTAGATTCCATCCTTTTGTATCTGTTGCTTGCCAGGCTCGGTTGGAAAGGGGGAGAATGAAGGAACGGACTGCATTAGCGCGGCCCTTGTGCTTGTCTGTCCGCTGATTGGGCGGAGCCGATGCCGTTGCCTCTGTATGCGTTGTTGCAGAGTCAGTGGTTCCTTGTTTGAATCAGCCAAATGCGATGTGCTCATGGATGCTCGTGCCTCCATTGGCTGTGCAGTCGCTCTTCGTTGTTGTAATGCCGACCTATGTCTCCCGACAGAGGGCTGGCGGCGCAGCTTGTGGAGGGAGCGTCGCTCCATGGCTGTTAGGGATAGCTTCTGCTTGTTCTCCACTTTGACTGCACACTTGGCTGTTCTTTTGCCTTTCTGTTTGTTTGTGTGTAGCTTTGCAGTTCCCCTCCAATTTTCCGCCTTTTGCCTGCCATTTCCGCTCCTTCCGCACTTCCGTTTCCCCGCGCTGCTCCGCTTCCTTTGTCTTCTTCGCACGCGCCGGTTTGTTTGTGCACGCGCCTTGCTGCGATTGGTTGCAATTCGGCTGCCGGTCATGTGTCCCACCACCGGTGACTCATGACCTGCCTGACCGCCCCGATCTCTTGTTCATCTCGCATGCATTTGCCCCAACCTTATACTTGACCAATCCGCTTCTTGGACGTTGAGTCACATTGCTTCGCCTTTGCACGTTTCTCCTGCCAGGTGCTTCGCTTTTGCTTGCGCCTCCCTCGCTTTGGTTCTCTGCCTGTCTCGGTGGTCCTTCTCGGCCCTCGTTCGTGCATCGCCCCCTTCGCCCTGCTCGATCGCCCACTTTTCCCTCCCTTGGCCGCCCTTCGCTGCCAAGTCCGGACTTGTCTATAAATAGCCTGACCCCCGCGATGTGTAGTCGAACCTCAGCGTTCAAAATAGGACTAAATAAAGTGCCTTCTACTTTATTCTCTGAGTGTTCCTCACGTCTCATTTCGAGACTAGTCTTATCTTGAACGGATCTTTGCTTCCCTCGCTCCCTCTCCGAGTCCACTTCGGACTTTACCCTTGCCTTCCCTGAGCTCACTTCGAGCTCACTTCTTCTTTTGCCGTTGAGTCCCCTTCGGACTCTAACATCATTTTGAACGCTCCCTCTTGGCTTCCCGGCCTTTCTTCTTCTTTCGCCTCTCTTTCCCTCGTCGATCCGATGGCTGAGCCTGCTGCACCCCCTGCAGACCTCAACGCGTATCTGGCGCGCATGGAGGAGCGTATGAACGCCCTCATGACCCAGAACGCTGCTCTCCATCGTCAGATCCAAGATCTGCAAGCTCCCGCCGCCGCTCCCCGCCAGGTCTACCAGGTCAACAAGCCCAAGGAGTTCCTAGGTTCCCGCGATGAAACGACGGCCTTCCTCGCCCAGTGCCACCTGGTTTTCCTCGCCGATCCTGCCTTCTTCGCGCCCGAGCGCCAGAAGGTCCTGTACGCCACCTCCTTCCTCCGCGGTGAAGCCTTCAAGTGGTACGAGGCCGCCTTCTACATGGCCAACCGCTTCCCGGCTTCCTTCGCGGATTTTGAAGTTGCCCTCAAGTCGACCTTCGGTGAGGACACGGCCTCCTCGCAAGATAAGGCCTTGAACGACCTCAAGCGCTTGGTCCAGCTCAAGTCCTGCCAAGCCTTCGCCACCCGCTTCGTCCAGCTCGCCGCCCGCGTCCAGACTGATGAACCCACCAAGATGCACTTCTTCAAGGAGGGTTTGAAGTCTGAGGTCAAGTTCCACCTCATCGGTCTCCGCCCCGCTCCCGCTTCCCTGCCTGAGTTGATCAAGGCAGCGGTCGAGTACGACGATGCCCTCCATCGTCTCAAGATCTCCTCCCGTTCCCAACCTCCTCCTCCTTCTTCTCGCTCTGCTCCCCATCACCACCATTCTCCCGCGCATGTTTCTTCTTCCTCCTCTTCTGCACCCACTCCCATGGACCTTGACTCTGTCTCGGTCCGCCCTGCTAAGCTCTCCGACGTCGAGAAAAAGCGACGTCGTGAGCAGGGTCTCTGCCTGTACTGCGGGGAAAAGTCTTGTCCCGGCAGTCGCGATGTTCAGCAGTGCCCGGTTCTGGTCAAACGGAACTCGGGAAATGCCCACAGCCGAGCAGCACCTCGCAAGTAAGCGAGGTGGTCTGTTCGGCGATACGAACATCTTCCCCCTCTGACTCGTCATTATCGGACGATAAGCTTCTTCTTCCGGCCACCCTTGTCGTCATGAGTCTTTCTGGCCCGGTCTCCATCTCCCTTTCTGTCTTTATTGATGATGGATGCACCGCTCTTGCCCTCATTGATCCTGCCTTTGCGGATCTCCATAAACTCTCTCTTATCCCTCTTTCTACTCCCTACTCCGTTTCCCTTGCTGATGGTTCTTCGGCCGGTTTCATTCGTTTCCAAACCGTTCCTGTGACGTTGACCATTGGTTCCCACACCGAGTCGATTTCTTTTCTTGTGACTCGACTCTCCACCACTCCCATCACTCTTGGTCTTCCCTGGATGCGCTTGCATAATCCAGTTGTCAATTGGAAGTCCCTCTCCCTTTCGTTCTCCGATCCCTCTTGCCTTGCTGATGGACACATCCTCGCGGATGTCTCTGCTTCCTCCTTGGACACTTCGTCCCCTTCCGGCTATTCGCCTCCCCCTTCGGGCACTTCGCCTTTGACTCCTCCCTCCGGTCCTTCCCTTACACCGGTTCCCTCCTTTGGCACTTCGCCTTCCCTTTCTTCCCGCCTTGACTCTGCTTCGCTTTCTGAAGAGCCAACGGCTTTATCTTCGCCCGACATTGAGCTCGTTAATGCGGCGAGTCTTCTCCGTCTTGCACGGGAAGACAAGCTCGACATTTTCGCTGCCCAAATGGATATCCGTCCTCCTTCGCCGGAGACGTATCCTACGGTGTCGATAAGGTCCGTGCTCACGACGAAGGTGTATGCCGAGTCTGGCACCCCTGTTGACTCTCGAGGTGTCCCGCTCAAATACAATGAGTTTGGCGACGTTTTCAGCCTCAAGTCTGACCCTCCTTCTTCCTTGCCTCCTCACCGTCCGTATGACTTGTCTATTGAGTTTGTACGGACCGAGGATGGAAAGGAACCTCGTTTGCCAAAGCCGGGGAAAGTCTATCCTTTGTCCCCGGCCGAGGAATCTGCTCTTTCGGAGTATCTGACCAACGCCCTCGCACGTGGTTGGATCTCCAAATCCTCTTCTCCCGTTGGTGCTCCCTGCTTCTTCGTGAAGAAGCCCAATGGTGGTCTTCGCCTTTGCGTCGACTACCGGGGCCTCAATGCCATCACGAAGAAGAACCGCTACCCTCTTCCCCTCTTCCAGGATCTTCTGGATAAACTTTCTTCTGCCCGCGTCTTCTCACACCTTGACCTTCCTGATGCTTACCACTTGGTTCGTGTCAAGAAGGGCGATGAGTGGAAGACTGCTTTTGTTTGCAAATCTGGCTCTTACGAGTACAATGTTATCCCCTTTGGTCTTTCGAATGCCCCCGCTGCTTTTCAGTTTTTTATGAACGACATCTTCTCGGACCTCCTTGGTGTCTGTGTTGTCATTTATCTTGACGACATCCTGATCTTCTCAAAAGATCCCCTGGAGCATGAGGAGCATGTTAAGCTTGTTCTTTCTCGCCTTCGTGAACACTCTCTTAAGGTCAATCCGGCCAAGTGTTCTTTTGACCTTTCTGAAGTTGACTTTCTCGGCATGATCATTTCTGCCGATGGCATTAAAATGGACCCTGCCAAGGTCGAGGCCGTTTCCCTTTGGCCTGTTCCCTCTTCTGCTCGCGACATCCAAGTTTTTATTGGTTTCGCAAACTTTTACCGCCGCTTCGTCAAGGACTTTTCCGCACTTGCTCGTCCTTTGACTTCACTCACCACCAAATCCTCCACCTTCTCTTGGTCTCCCGAGGCCCAAGAGGCTTTTGATTCTCTTAAACGTTCATTCACTTCCGCACCTATTCTTCGTTACTTTGATTTCTCCAAACCCGCTGTCATCGAGCCCGATGCTTCTGACTTTGCTCTGGGTGCCGTCCTTTCCCAGTTTGACCCTGACGGCGCTCTTCACCCCGTTGCTTTTCACTCTCGGCAATTCCGTCCCGCCGAGGTGAATTATGACACCCACGACAAAGAGCTCCTTGCTATTGTCGATTCCTTTACTGCCTGGCGTCATTACTTGATGGCTGCCGACCCCGATCATCCCACTCTTGTTTTCTCTGATCACCAGAACCTCACCCGGTTCACTTCCGCTTCCCAACTTTCTCGCCGCCAGTTCCGGTGGGCCCAATTCCTTTCTGATTTTGCTTTTCGCATTTACCACCGCCCTGGTCGCCTCAACACCAAAGCCGATGCTCTCAGTCGCCGTTCTGACTTTGAGATAAAGCCTGGTGACTCCCTCCACTCCACCAACTTCCTTCAGCTGTTCGAGTCTATTTCTCTCGACAGCATCACCGTTATCGGCTCGAACCCCGATTTTCTTTCCGAGATTCGAGCTGCCACCCTTTCTTGTTCCCTTCTTTCTGACTTCAACGCCAAACGTCTTGATGGCGATTACTCCTTCCGTGACGGTCTCCTTTACTTTAAAGACCTGATCGTTGTCCCTTCCCCCGAGCTCCAGCTCAAAGTGTTTGAGCAACGTCACTGCTCCGCTGCCGCTGGTCACTTTGGTCTTGCCAAGACCGTTGAGCTCATCTCCCGGGACTTTCACTGGCCCCGGCTTCGTAAGTCTGTGCGTCGCTTCATTGCTAATTGTGAAGCGTGCCAGCGAGCCAAGCCGTCCCGTCACTCCCCTTATGGTTTACTTCACCCTCTCCCCGTTCCTTCCGAACGTTGGTGGGACCTGTCGATGGACTTCATCACGGATCTCCCACCTTCGAACGGCTTTGACTCCATCTTCGTGGTTAAGGACCGCCTGTCCAAACAAGCACACTTTGTGCCCACCACGAAGACGGTTACAGGCGAGCAAACCGCCGAACTCTTCCTCTCCCACATCTTCCGCTTGCATGGTTGTCCCCGGTCTATTGTTTCGGACCGAGGAACTCAGTTTACTTCGGCCTTCTGGAGGCGCTTCAATGAGCTTCTGAAGACGAAGATTTCCCTTTCTTCTGCCTTCCACCCCGAGACCGACGGTTCGACCGAGGTTCTCAACCAGGTCATCGAGCAGTATTTGCGTATCCATTGCAATTACCTGCAAGACGACTGGACCCTTCACCTTCCCCTTGCCGAGTTCACTTACAACAACTCGGAAAACACCTCCACTGGCATGACTCCCTTCTTTGCAGTCCATGGCCATCACCCCATTTTTGATCCCTCCATCATCCGTGATCCTTCTGTTGTGCCCTCTGCCGAAGAACGTGTCGACCGACTTCAGACCGTTCTCGAGGATCTCAAGGCCAACCTCCGGGTTGCCCAAGAGTCCTACACTTTGCAGGCCAACAAATCCCGTCTCCCCACTCCCGACATCTCCGTTGGCGACCTCGTTTTTCTTGATCGTCGCCACATCCGCACCCTTCGTCCCTCCAACAAGCTTGATCAGAAAAAGCTTGGCCCCTTTAAAGTTCTTCGCCGCATCAACCCCGTTGCCTTTGAACTTAAACTCCCTTCCACACTCAAAGTCCACCCCGTCTTTCATGTATCCCTCCTTGAACCCCGAACGAAGGACATTGTTCCCGAGTTCACCCAACCCGAACCTCCACCCATTCTTGTTGACTCCCAGGAAGAGTTTGAGGTCGAGACTGTTCTCGATTCTCGGCTCTTCCGTGGTCGCTTACAGTACTTGGTTCAGTGGAAGGGCTATTCCGAGACTGACCGGTCTTGGGAGCCCGCTGCCAATGTTTCCCACGCCACTGATCTTGTTGCTGACTTCCACCTTCGCTATCCCTCAAAGCCGAAGGCGACGCCCGGAGTTCGTCGCTAAGGAAGGGGATGATGTTAGGGATAGCTTCTGCTTGTTCTCCACTTTGACTGCACACTTGGCTGTTCTTTTGCCTTTCTGTTTGTTTGTGTGTAGCTTTGCAGTTCCCCTCCAATTTTCCGCCTTTTGCCTGCCATTTCCGCTCCTTCCGCACTTCCGTTTCCCCGCGCTGCTCCGCTTCCTTTGTCTTCTTCGCACGCGCCGGTTTGTTTGTGCACGCGCCTTGCTGCGATTGGTTGCAATTCGGCTGCCGGTCATGTGTCCCACCACCGGTGACTCATGACCTGCCTGACCGCCCCGATCTCTTGTTCATCTCGCATGCATTTGCCCCAACCTTATACTTGACCAATCCGCTTCTTGGACGTTGAGTCACATTGCTTCGCCTTTGCACGTTTCTCCTGCCAGGTGCTTCGCTTTTGCTTGCGCCTCCCTCGCTTTGGTTCTCTGCCTGTCTCGGTGGTCCTTCTCGGCCCTCGTTCGTGCATCGCCCCCTTCGCCCTGCTCGATCGCCCACTTTTCCCTCCCTTGGCCGCCCTTCGCTGCCAAGTCCGGACTTGTCTATAAATAGCCTGACCCCCGCGATGTGTAGTCGAACCTCAGCGTTCAAAATAGGACTAAATAAAGTGCCTTCTACTTTATTCTCTGAGTGTTCCTCACGTCTCATTTCGAGACTAGTCTTATCTTGAACGGATCTTTGCTTCCCTCGCTCCCTCTCCGAGTCCACTTCGGACTTTACCCTTGCCTTCCCTGAGCTCACTTCGAGCTCACTTCTTCTTTTGCCGTTGAGTCCCCTTCGGACTCTAACAATGGCCCCCCACCTGTCGCGCGCCAATGTATGTCGGCTTTTGGTTGGTTCTCGCATACCCACCAATCGGCGCGACCGTCTGGCTGAGTCTCGCAAGGAGTGTACCCTGCGGAGAGGACGAATATGCGTGTGGGAAGAGCGATGGCGCAGAGGCCGTTCTCGCTGTGGCCGAGGGGGAGGCGGACTAGGAGAAGGCGGCCGAGGAGGTGGCGGCGGCGAAAGGGGGATGGGAGGTGATGGCATCGGTCTTTCGGTCTTTGCAGTTCGCCGCTAAAATATTTCGGATGCTCACGGCCGTATAAATCCAGGCCACCCGTCCCTCGAGACTCAACCCCCCATCGTCGCTCCCGACCTCGCCTCGAGCCAACGACCTGCAACCCGCTTTCGCAACCCCCTACCCAGCGACTCCTCGCTCTTCCAAACCTTTACCCGTTCTTCTCCTCCGTCAGAATGGCCCCTTCCACCCGCTCCGGTCATGGCAGCGGAAATACCACCGGCGATTCTCCAAATAATCCCCCCTTGGTGCAACCCAGTCCCCAAGCAGCTCGAAAGGTAAGTGTTGTCACCCGCTCTGGCTCGCCAGTTTGAGCAGCTCCTGGCAGCGCCTGTTTGCGAGTGACGGTCTAGCGTTCTAACGACATCCTCCAATGGTCACAGGGAGCTACACCCCCCAAGCGACAGTTGTCTCAAACAGCTACCAATTCCGCCAATAAGCGCCCTAGGGTAAGTCAGCGTCACCCCCTTTCGCCGATCTCGCTGCTGTCCCGAGGGGTTGTTCGGCAGTGTATTAGACGCCACCGATACATAGACCACGGACGCCTCCTTCTGACACTCTGTTCCATGCCTATCATCCACCGTTTATCGCTAGCTCGGTGCCGACACTGAACAGAACGACAAGCCGACCGCAGCCCCTGCTTCCGAGCCTCCTCAGGTAAGCTTTCGCCGTTTGCTCCGTGTCTGTGACACACTCCCAGCGCTACCCCGAGCCTTGTCCGTTCTTCCGTCGTTAACACTCGCGACGCTGCCACACAGACCAATCTCGAACAGACCACCGTCTCTTCTGCTGAGGTAAGTCTCCAACACACACACACCCGTCCCATCATGGCAGGAGTTGTTGTCACTCGCCATGATGTTTGATGTTCATTGCCAGTGGGTGGTGGTTACTCCTGATCCACTGTCGAGAACACTGTATCGATATCAGTGTTCTTGATGGATCTGATGATCCGAGGAATCGTTACGATTCAGTGTCTTTGTCGCCCGGGTCCTGGGGTCAAATCTGTTTTCGGAGCGGTGCCGGACCCTTTGATACCGATATCGCCGCCACAGTCCACCATCGGCCGCTGTGGTCGTGTGGATGGGCACGCGGTTGCTTATCCGCTGCCACCAGCCCCCGCCACCACCCGCCTGTCCGCCGGGATGAGATAGCCGGTCACATCCTAACCCCGTGCCGGCCGTTTCCTGCGCCGCTCGGCATTCCGCCTTTTTTTCGCCGTTTGCGAGATTCAGGATGCTGGTAGAGAAGGTGGAGACAAGGGTACTTCCAGCAAAGCTGCCTCGGACCAGGTGAGAAAGAAGTGGGTGGTGCTCCGTTGCAAGTACTTGAGCCTCCGGTCGCTTGGATCGTGGGGTGGATGCTAATCTGGCTTCTATTAGACTCCTGAACCTGGAAAGGGAGAGCCCAGCCTTCCGACTCCCTCGCCAGAGCCCCATGAGGTATGTGCTCGTTAGGACGGTACTCTGTGCTCTCGCGTATGCTGTCGATGTACCCCACCCACCCTACTTGGCGTTTAGCTTTGGCTCTAACAGCGCCTCTGGTTTGTCGATAGGGTCAGAAGGACGGCGGTGGTCAAGGCGGTACCGCCGCCACCATAGCGAGCCTAGATGTATGCTGCTCTATGGAGCCGTTGGTTTCTCCGTGCGAGCCCGTCACCGTTGGTGCTCACTCTCGCCATAATATCGTCTCTCGCTGACGCCCTCTTGGCTATCGATCTCAATAGGACCAGCCTCTCAGCGAACGAACCGAAACCCACATAGCGGTAAGTAGATCTCTCGCTTGTAGCCCTCTTCTATGCGATCGGGTCCCACGTCCCGTATAAACCCGTTTCCTGGGGTTTCGCTGGTTCCCCCACAGCCCGTCGCTTCGGCGTCCGGTAGCTGCTTTGCGGGATGCGGCTGGGTGGGCAACGAGATTCCGTTTGCTTGTGTTAGCCAAACCGTGGCCATATTGTGGCCGGCACTGGTATCCGTGCGCAGCTGACACATGATCTGCCGCTTTGTGCGACACCCGTGACTAACAACGTGCTCACTGTGGCTATAGGACTCCGGTGCCAGCAACGACAGTAACTGTTCTGACGATGGTGAAGTTAGCCACTCTGAATCCGGTTCAGAGGTATGTGGTTGGTCGAGAATGATGGCAGACTCGGTGGGCGTTACGCTGTGTGGATGTGGTAGTTGCTGACGCTGCTGCTTCCGTCAGTTGCAACAGGAACGTGTTGTGAATGGGAATAATTTAATTGCCCAGGTAATTAGCACACAGAAAGAATATTTCGGTGTAAACTCACTTACGGCCTTGGTGAGCTATCGAGACGGGGCTTCGGTTGCACTGTCAGCACACCACATACCAGCGCTGATGTTGTTTTATCCATGTGTGGATTGTAGGATCGTGATCCGGCTGATCCTTCTATTCCCGCCGGGAATGCCATTAATGCGACCGACCCTTCAGCTACGACCGCTTCTGCCAATCAACTCCTTGGTTCAAGCACGACCGAATATATGGATCTTGACGAGGTTCGCTGCCTTTGACATTACTGTACATGTCGTACCTGAAATCCGTGTTGACAATTGTGTGATATTTCTTTTTAACATACATCCATGTAAAATTCAACGGTATCCTGTATTAGAATCCTTCTACGGGAGAGCTCCATCAAGATCGGGACAATGCCAACACAGGTGTACAAAGTCCTCCATGGATCAGTAAATTCGGATATGTTCGTCCTATAAATCCAACAGGCCGCACTGCGACCATCATCCTCCAACCCCAAGCAAACACCCAGTCTGCCGCGGCTGAACGTAGAGAACCAGACCATTCGAGTGAGTATAGGTTTTGTATTACATTCTCGATTTGCTGATTACTAATATTCTTACAATCCAATTTTTAGTAACCAAACTGTTCAAAGATGCTGCACCGTGTGTTCTCGAGGGTTATTCAGTTCCGAGGTTACTCTTCCCTTCGAGCGATTATCTTTCCAAGGTTTCGGCAGAAATTCATTTCGAACAAAAAGACCAACGTACGATCAATGATTTTATAGAATCATTGATTACCATCCCCAATCAAGGCAATACCGGAATCACAGCTGCAGCCGTACTTCAGAAAATCCAACGCCTCCAAGCGTCGAGTTTGAAGTTATATGTGCAAAAACCCAGTCAGATTATGTGCGACTTCACCAGTATTGGACTCGAGAATCCACACACTTTGTATCAAGATATGAAGAACCACTTGATTAACCCTGAGACCTACCAGGTCTCAGTTGCTCAAATTCTTATTTACGAGGGGGTTATTGCACCTTCCATGTGTGTTGCAAAGGAAACTACTATCCCATGCGTGTCACTCGCGACTGCCGGGTATTGTTCCAATACCCCAACACTTCAAGAGGCTGAATGCCGGCTCAAACAATTCATCAGCACAATCGCCTCTGTTGCCGAAGTCGACTCGATGAAGAAATCTCAAAGGACCGAGCTCCGGCGATTGGTTTGGTTTCTTCGATTCAAATTGTTCATGATCCAATACCGAAACGAAGCATTCCGTCCAGACTCTGAAGCTGCCACTCGATCATTTGAGAATACATATGAACTCATCAAATGCGATGCACCGGCATTGAAAGATAGTATCAGTAAGTTAATGTTTGTGTCTTCATATTCTGGCAGGTGATGGATGGCACAAAATTAATTGTTTTATGAATTGTTATTGGAATGTAGTCCCCAAAGAATGTATTCAGTCGGCCAAATTGATCATCCAGTTGATGCAATGTGAAAAATCCGCAATGTGGTTCGACACAACGTCATATTCGCCCCTTAGCGACAAATCCAAGTATCGCAAGTACATCGATCATACCGTTGGTAAAATTATCCAACTACATAAGGCATCCAAATTTCCACTCGCTACGTTTTTGGATATGGCCAGTCCTTTCGGATGGAATTGTCCAGAGGCACAGTACGTCTTTGGACTATGGATGGAATCTATTTTTCATTTCCGAGCCGCTGGATACTTCTTCAGCCATGGATATGCCGCCGATGGGGAACGTGGCGTTTATGGGATCAGGGACGTTGGTTGGATTTGTCATTTGATTCAACGAAGGAAGGCCCTTGCCCGCACCTACGGATTCAAGATGTCCGTAGAATCTAGCAAAGCCCGATTCAACGAAACACATCAGTTTGTTTCCGAGGAAACTCGACAAATTATCAAATGCCTCCGAGCTGCTCAAGCCGTCGGAAATTCTTTGACAATTCTGAGTGAAGCCAGGGAAACTCAGCTTAAAGAGATAGAAGTCGAAAAGCGCCCACCACGTGAGATACACGACTCTAGCTACGACATGTACGACATCGCTAATCAAAACGCATTTAGTGAAGTGTCTGTCGCCTATAATTCATGATAACACATTCTGGTTTCCGATAGAATCTATGCATCACTCGACCCCTCAGTATTGGAGAGCTTGATCAAGTGTACGGAATTTATTCCCAAGATTATCGTCAAAGAGCGCCTTGCAAAAATCGAAAAAATGAAAGTCAGGCTTCAGATGGAAATTGAAAATTTTATTGAAAATTTTGAAGGACTTGCCAATGCCCGGCGCTTAGGTTTCAAAATTGCAGCGAAATGCAAGCTCTTTTCTCGCATTCAAACTTTGCAGGGGAAGATAAACAGACGAGCCCGAAAGGATAGCGCAGAAGTGGATCGAAAGACATTGACCTTGAAAAGGGTGCTTGATGATCAACGTAACCGAATTGAAAGTGAAACCAATAAATAAGGGCATACCCTTGAATTTTGACCATTGAACAGTTATTTTGTTACCAAATATCATTGTGCGTTGGACATAACCATTCACCACACGCAACCAACTTTTGCATTGTTGCCTTGCGATGCTACACCCTCATCCAGAGTCCGTGCAAGATAATCTCGACCAACGAGTAACAATTTCAACCACACGGAAGTTTGCTTCAAGAGTGTGGAGCCAGTTCGGTTGGAAGGACTCGATGCGCCCAGTGCTGCGAATTCCCACTTTGTCAGGAGCTGCAAGAATCCCAGCTGCCGGACAGTGTGGAATCGCGACGTCAATGCGGCGCGCAACATGAATACCAAGAGCTCTTGTCTCAGGCGAGAGAGTTGATAGTGCCAAGTAACCACAAAACTCGAGACTGATCCCGGTTAGACGAGTTTGGTATCGCCTGGAAGGTGGTCGGTGGGTCAGGTCACGTGATAAGGAGGGGTCATCATCGAAAGACCGCCCTTTTCTTCCGTTCAAAAAATGTCCGGATGGTTAAGGCGCTCACGGTTCGCTCCTCTGCTCTCACACAGCGGGGGTTCGATTCCCGAAAGCCCCCGCCATTCAATATGAGATGATTCCGAGAGGCTGTCCGCTTACAGGACACGTCTTCAGAGCTCGCTCCTGCGTCCCGAAAGGACCTGTATAGCGATCTAGGGACCCATGCGTGCATGGCTTCTCCGAATCACCAGGCGTTGGGGAGATCTCGACATTTTTTTTTCAATTGTGCATGTGAATATATTACAGCCAATCTAATAAAAAACGGGACACCCAGGTTTTGACCATTGATCGAATATTTTGTTAGCCAAAACCATCGCGCGCTGGCCATGACCATTCGCCACACATCCGACTTTCGCACCGCCGCATTGCGATGCTACGCCCTCATCCATAGCCTGCGTAAGGTCGCCTCCATATTCAGTGTATCCAAGAGCACCATCCATCGATGGCACCGAGGATGCAAGCTGGATGACCCATCCCGGGTCCCAGCTCGCAGATCCACCTTCTTTGAGCAGGCATGTCCAGTCATTCGCACCCTGATTGAACAGGACCCGTTCCAGACTGGTCCTGTGTTGCGATGCAAGCTCGAGTCCATCCTCCAGAGGAAAGTTTCACTCTCACTCTACCACAAGGAATATGATCTCGGTATGCCAGTCGATCATCGCCACAGGAGAACGTCCGAGTGTATTCAAGACTTTGCTTCCGGACCCACCCAAAACAAAGAGATTGCCAACCAGGACGGGAAACAATCGCACGACCTGCCCACTGGGGTCTACGGATCAGCAGACCTGTGTCGCTGATGCCAGGAAGTGACTGTCCCGTTTCTTTCTGGTTTGACTGTAGTACATGCGATGCAGCACACCAGAGTGGTTGATGGCAAATGCAGCCGAGACGGACTTGTGTTTCATGTGATTGCGCTGGCGAAGCGGAGCACCCTTCGGTGAGTATCCATAGAGTGGGAAAATGGATTTCCTGATCCCCGTCTCATCGACAAAAACGAGCCGTCGTGGGTCGATGGAGCGGACCTGGTCCCTGAACTGTGCTACTCGCTCATCCAGTCGCTTGGACTTGTAGAGGTGTGTTGCCCTCTTGTGAGAGAGACCTGCTCGCTGTAGGGCAGTGTGGCAGAGTGAGAGTGATACTTTCCTCTGGAGGATGGACTCGAGCTTGCATCGCAGCACAGGACCAGTCTGGAACGGGTCCTGTTCAATCAGGGTGCGAATGACTGGACATGCCTGCTCAAAGAAGGTGGATCTGCGAGCTGGGACCCGGGATGGGTCATCCAGCTTGCATCCTCGGTGCCATCGATGGATGGTGCTCTTGGATACACTGAATATGGAGGCGACCTTACGCAGGCTATGGATGAGGGCGTAGCATCGCAATGCGGCGGTGCGAAAGTCGGATGTGTGGCGAATGGTCATGGCCAGCGCGCGATAACATTGGGTAACAAAATATTCGATCAATGGTCAAAACCTGGGTGTCCCGTTTTTTATTGGATTGGCTGTAATACCATCACATGTTTACAGCCAATCCCCCAGTGTGTCCAAGAGCACCATTCACAAATGGCACTTCGAGTCGAGTGGGGAGGCACATGAACTGGTCGCTGAATGCGACATGTGGCCGTCGACAGGATGTGCAAGGCCGTCCTGAAGCACGCCCCGATACGGACCGATGTGGTGATCGCCTTTGGCAATGCGTCATGGCGGCAAGGCAAGGGCTATGCATCCAGCCCTCGGAGGCAGCGGTTTGCTCAGTACTTTGAGCAATTCGAGCACCACCGACGCCGTCCCAATCACCATCATGGAAGCGTCAAGGTGGCCTCGACGAACGAGTTCAACACCTCGCAAGTGTGCTCCAAGTGCCTGGAGCCAGTTCGGTTGGAAGGACTCGATGCGCCCAGCGTTGCGAATTCCCACTTTGTCAGGAGCTGCAAGAATCCCAGCTGCCGGACAGTGTGGAATCGCGACGTCAATGCGGCGCGCAACATGATCACAGTGTGCAGGTCGATTGTGGAGATCGGAGAGCGACCGGTGGTGTTCACTCGGAGGCTGCCAAAGTGATCTGTTTTATTTCTTGTGGCTTTGCTTGACGCGACCACATCACATACTACATGTTCATGGAAGCAGCTGTGTTGTTCTGCACTTACTTTCGAGAATGGAGTGACAACGCGGATTCTAAGGTATCTATTGACCAGGAGGGATATGCGTCCAGTCACGTGTATTGTCCCAATGGTCAAGAGCCGCTTTGGCGCCAAATCAGAAAACGAATGACTTGGCGCAGTTGGTAAGCCGCGAAAATGGGGTTCCTCGTCCGCGAGATCAAACCCCCTCTCTCACGTATTGCCAACACTTCCTTCGACCGAAAATTATGCCCCCAATGGGGCTGACATTAGAGGGTCCGTTGTACCTTACGAGGCAAAATGGATCAGGGTTCACATTGGCTTCGGCCTGTGATACTCCGTCACTGAGTCATGGAGAAACCCTCCAATCGGGGCTATAAAAAGGTGTTATCGGGGCAATAAAAGGGCGTTGGAAGAAATGCGTACAAGAAATCATTCGTTTTGCATTTTTCTTCAACAAGTCCCAGCAATCAATACTGATTTTTGATCATTGATCATTTGTTCACTCCACTTCCCCGGCGTCACCTCCCTTCGGTGATCTGACCTTCCAAGCGAGCCGATCCTTTTGTGTCGGACACCACCCGCCGCCAGCGCCGACCGGCTCCATCTTCACCAGACGTGATCATCCAAGACCAATCCAAACCACCCCGCTTGCGTCAAACATGTCTGCCCTGCCATGATCTTGCGTTCACACCATTACCCTGCCCACCCAGGACACATCCGATCAATCATCGTCCCAAAACACAAGGTGGGTTCGAACTTACAACCTCGCGGTTGACTGCGGCGACGGTCTATCCTGGCGAGGACGAGGACACAACGAGAACACCCAGCGAGGACACTCTCGCGAGATCGGCAGTGGAGATCCCTGTGGTACTGCCCCAAACGCGCAGCAAGATGGCCTGGCAGCTCGGTCGACGCTGGTATTGCCACCCATCCACACGGCCCCTCGCCACCCAGTTGTCACAGAACACTGCGCGCGTCCAAAAAGAAAAGGCGTTCCCGCGACCCGTGCTGGATATGGAAACGAGCGAGTCTTTTGTACTACTTTTTATTTGCTATTGTCTGTGTTTAAAAACACAGCAGCACTGAAATTACAGCAAACACATACACACACTAGAGCGAGTCCCAGACCGCCGCGGTAACGACCAAGTCATAGACGAAGGCTCCCTCATGGTCTCGTCCCTGGATTCCCAGCTGCTCCTCGAATTTGGCAAAGAACTTGCTAAAGGCCTGTCCGGTGCTGTTGATTCTGATATTGCGATTGCGCATAAAGCTCGAGTACTTGTTCCAGACGTCGTTGCGGTGGAAGGCGATGCGTTCGGGGCTATGGTCTCGGGTTGCCTGCTTGTTAACGCACTCTTGGATGAATTGGGCCACAGTGTCGTTCTGGCATCGGATGTCGTCGACCGTCTTCTGGAACTCTTGCGGCAAAGGAGGAGGCGGGCGCTTGAGCTGCTCGACCAGGTAACTCAGGAACATGGGCGCCCAGGAGATGATAGATTCGTCGACATCGCTGCGGCCGGCAAAGACATAGTTGTCGGGATCGGGGATGCGTGTCGGGTGGTTTGGGGGGATAAAGGTGCTGCTGAACTTTTCAATAATCAGCCGTCTCCACGTTCCTTCGTCCTGTGTGCTCGCATCGATCTTGGGAATGTCATTGCACATCATGAAGAAGCCGCAGGCAAGTAGGAACTCGACTTCGTCATTGACAAAGTGTAACGTCCACTACTGGGACGTTGGGGCAAGACGGGGAGGGAGGGGGTACAAGACAAGACAGGACGGGGCAGAACAGGGCGGTGCTAGGCTACTCTAGCGGACGGGTGAGCTCGGGGAGCACTTACGTTTATTCACGATAAAACCGAACTCCAGACAAACGGGGGGAACGGGGGCAACCCGCAGGTATACCCTGCGGTGGCCTGCCTGCGGTGCGTGAAAACGCAAAGCGCAGCACAGGTCACGACCCACTGCGCCGCGCAGTACGCGCAGTACGCGCAGCACAGCGTCGGAGATACCATCTCCTACACTCCCACACTTAAGAAGGCTTCCTGCGAGGAGCCCTGCGTGTGCTCTTTATTTGGGGCTCCTCGAGGTGTTTACCGTATTTACTCAGCTCCTCGGGTGCATGGGACAAGTCCTCCAGTGTTTGCCATGTGTTGCCCGAGTGTGGGTAACCAACCCACTTGACATAAAACCGAAGTGACCCATCAGCCACTTTCTTGTGCCTCACGATCCTTTCGACTTCATATTCTTGAGTATAGTATTGTCCGAGGTCGTCTTCCAGTGGTGCGTCGTCCGGGACACCTTCGTCGGCGTCGGGGAACTGTGCTGGACTGCGGGTCGTGTGGCGACGCAGCTTGGACACATGGAAGACAGGATGGAGCTTGCTTCCAGGTGGCAAGTCCAACAGGTAGTTGAGGGGACTGGGTCGGGCCGCTATCTTGAACGGTCCTCGGTACTTGGGCAACAACTTCTTTGACTGGGCTTCGGGGACCTTGATGTTGTCGGCGTCCAGGTAGACAAGGTCTCCAACTTCAAAGGAGACATCCTGGTGTCGGCGGTCGTAGTACTTCGCCATCACTTGTTGCGCATCCGTGAGCGCGTCGGCGATCATCTTGTGTCGGACTTGATGATCTTTGACAAAGGCACTTGGTTTGGGAGGCAATCCAGCCGTGGACTCGGTCAGTGTCAAGGAGGTGGGAACATCAGGCTGGAATCCGTAGAGCGCCTCAAAGGGGCTCAAGCCAGTTGTGCTCGACTTGGCGGTGTTGTATGCAAACTCTGCATGACTCAGCTGTATGTCCCAGTCGTCTTGGCTGGTCGAGGCGTATGTCCTCAGGTATTGCTCGAGGGTGCGGATCGTCCGCTCGGACTGTCCATCCGTTTGTTGGTGGTGCGAGGTTGACATGTTCAGCTTGGTGCCGAGATGGTCGAACAGACTTGTCCAAAACAAGGAGGTGAATCGGGGGTCTCGATCACTGACGATGGACTTTGGGAGGCCGTGGTGCTTGAACACATGCTTGAAGAACAGCAGTGCAAGGTCAGGCGCGGAGCATGTCGTCTGGCACGGCACAAAGTGTGCCATCTTGCTGAACCTGTCGACAAAGACAGCGATTGCATCGTGGTCCAACTTGGTCGTCGGTAGATGCGTGATGAGATCCATGGACATGCTGGTCCAGGGGCGGTCGGGAACAGGCAGGGGTTGCAGCAATCCTTGCTCTCGGGTCGTGCGTGACTTGACCATCTTGCAGGTATGGCAGGACTCGATGTACTTCTCGACGGTGCGCTTCATTCCAGGCCAGTATGCGACTTTGGCCAGTCGGTCGTATGTCTTCTCGACTCCAAAGTGTCCAGCGAGGGGCGAGTCGTGGACCTCTTGGAGCAACTTGGTCTTCAACGACGGAATGTCCGGCACACAGACACGGCTGTCCTTCTTCAGGAGGAGCAGGCCATCACGCACTGTGTACTCGGATGATTCGTCGTCCTTGGGGAGCTTAGACACCTTTCGGAACAGTTCTCCGAACTGTTTGTCGTTGGCGATGTTGTCTCGGACAACATCCAGCATCGTGTTGTCGACACTGACAGTCGACTCGTACAGTGACGCCAATTGGTAGTCGGGGCGTCGGGACAGTGCGTCAGGCACCACATTGAGTTTGCCTTTCTGGTATACAACCTCGTAGTTGTACTCGGCGAGGAACTCCATCCATCGCGCTTGGCGTCGGCTCAGGTTCTTCTTGGTGTCGAGGTAACGCAGTGACTGGTGGTCCGTCACAATCTTGAAGGGCTTGGCGGTACCGTGGAGGTACACTCGGAACTTCTGCAGCGCGTAGATGATCGCAAGCTGCTCCTTCTCGTGCACGGGATAGTTGATCTCGTGTTGGGACAGTTTGCGCGACTCGAAGGCAACGGGCCTTCCCTCCTGCATCAAAACAGCTCCCACCGCAAAGTCGGAGGCGTCGGTGTGCACGGAGACATCCGTGTTCGGGTCGAACACAGCGAGGACAGGAGCGTTCGTCAAGGCGTGCTTGAGGGTCTCGAACGCTTGGCGTTGTGGGTGGTCCCACACGAAGGGGCACTCTTTGCGGAGTAGGTCTGTGAGTGGACCGGCAGTGCGCGCCAGATCGGGGATGAATCGGCGGTAGTAGTTGACGAGACCGAGAAACGACTGCACGTCAGAGACGCATGCGAGCGGCGGCCACTCGACCACAGACTTGACCTTGGCGGGGTCGACTTCGATTCCTCTTCCTGAGACAACGTGTCCCAGGAACGGGACTTGATTCTTGAAGAACTCACACTTGGACAGTTTGGCATACAACTTGTGCTCGCGTAGCTTGGCCAGCACGCGGGCGACATGACCTTCATGGGTCGCTTCATCCTTGCTGTACACAAGGATATCATCCAGGTACACGATGACAGAGTTGTCGAGCTCTTGGCGGAACACATCGTTCATCAGCTGCATGAACGTGGCAGGTGCGTTCGTCAATCCGAACGGCAGCACTAGGAACTCGTACAGTCCGTAGCGAGTCCTGAAGGCGGTCTTGTGGACATCATCCTCGTGGATGCGGATCTGATGGTAGCCTGAGCGGAGGTCTATCTTGCTAAAGACCTTTGCTCCACTCAGACGATCCATCAACTCGTCGATCCTGGGCAACGGGTAGGTGTTCTTGATGGTCTGTTTGTTTAGTGCGCGATAGTCGACGCACATCCTGAGATCACCTTCTTTCTTCTTGACAAAGAGCACTGGTGCACCATACGGTGACTGGCTCGGGCGGATGAACCCATGGGCGAGGAGGTCATCCAACTGGCGCTTGAGTTCGTCCATCTCCGTCAGCGACAGTTGGTACGTCGGTCTTGACGGAGGCGACGAGCCTGGTTCGATGTCGATGCGATGATCGACGGTGCGTTGGGGTGGCAGGCATTGTGGCAACTGGTCGGGGAATACGTCCTTGTACTCGTCGAGCAGCTTGGTCACCACAGGCGGGGGACCGGGACCGGCTTGGTCGGTGTCGTCGACCTCACGCACGACACAGAGGAACGACGTGTCCTTCTTGATCAGCCTCTTGAATTGCATGGCTGAGAGGAGAGGTGGCATGTTGGGTGAGGCCATGCCCTGCAGGACAATGTCAGGGCCAACACGGACAGTGCGGCCTTTCCAGTCGACGACTGGAGTCGGCTCGGCACGAGCAAGCCAGCTCATGCCGAGGATGGCATCGAACTTGGTGTCGATCACTTGGAACAACAGGACAGGATGGTACTTGGGATGGAGGGCCACTCGCAGGACCACTTGGTGTGTGCACTGCTGCACACGATCGTCTGCAAGCGCCACACTCATCGGCGACTTCTTCTTGGTTGCATGTATGTTGAGCTCCTGGAGCAAGCGTCTGCTGACAAAGTTGCAGCTTGCTCCAGAGTCCACCATCATTCGGACGGTGTGACCTTGGACGGTGGCAGGGAGGTACAGCAGGGACTCTTCATGGTCCTCCTGCACAGCCTCCTGCACCATGACTTGACTTGGGGGAACGGGCGACACTTGGTCTTGGTTGGCTTCATCACGGCCACTCGGACATTTTGGATAGGGTTCGGCCATTGCGGGGGCCTGCGGCGTCAGCACGCCATTGCACACGACGTCCACGGCTTGCGGACACATGTCGGAAGCATCCGACACACACGACTTGACAGGGGTGAGGGCACAGGCGGTCCTGTCCCTCAAGGGTTCTTGATTTTCTTTTTTGTTTTGGTTTTCAATTTTGGTTTTCTCTTCACGTTCGTGGAGAGGCAGGCGGCTTGCGCCACCATGCACCTCTCGCACGACGCACAACACTTGGTTTGTTTCTCCTTCGGGGGAGGGGGCGAGGTGAACTTCCTCTGGAGACGCGTGGACTGCATTGAGCAATCCACGGCGTTGGTCTCCTACTAGGGCTCCAGAGCCACCTAGTAGGGTCGGCCGTTTCCCGACTTCATGGGGCACTCCTTGGCCTGGTGTCCCGGTCGGTGACAGAAGAAGCAGGAACCATGGCGGAGGTCCTCCTGCTTCTGTCTGTCCTTGGGGGAGACAGTGGCAGCTTGCTGGAACCGGGAGCGGGGAGGGCCACGAGCCTCCATGGCGTTGACGTCAACGTCCATGGGCTCAGGCATGGGTCTTGCGGGCGGGGCCGGGCGAGGCGGACGGGCTGGGACGTGATGAGACCGATGGCCGCCTGCCAGCTGCGGGTAGAACTGGCGGCCATGGTACTGGACGTTGTCGAGGTTCTCGGCAACGTCCATCATCACGTCCAGGGACTTGCGGGCATCAGGGTTGCTGGCGATGTACTCTCTGATCTTGGGCTTGAGGCCCTTCTGGAAGAGGTACATCGCATCAGCAGAGCCCAGCTCCTCAATCTGGGAGGAGAGGTCTTCAAACTCCTCGATGTAGCGGGTCACAGAACCACGCTGCACGAGAGAGTATAGCTTGTCACGGGCAATGAGTTCAGCATTGGGGCTGCCGAAGCGGCGACGGAGGCGGTCCTTGAAGTCGTCAAACACACCTTCGCTCTGCTCGTCGAACCCTTGGCGGCGGTACCAACGGTACGCCTGGTCCTTTAAGCAGAGCTTGGCGGCGACGATGTGGTGGGTGGGGGCGACTTGGGCAGCATCGAGGTAGTCCTCGAGTTGCTGCAGCCAGTCCTCCACCGAGGAGGAGCGGCTCTTCCCAGTAAACACTGGGGCACGGAAGGTCTTGAGGAAGGCTTCCGGAAGTGGGCGGGGGTTGCTCATGGCAGGGGCAGGCTCCAGGGACAGAGAGGAGAGTCGGTCGGCAAGAGAGGCGGGATCCAGCTTGAGGATCTAGAAAGAGGACAAACAGGACGAAAACAAGACGAGGATTTCCGATGCTACCATGTAACGTCCACTACTGGGACGTTGGGGCAAGACGGGGAGGGAGGGGGTACAAGACAAGACAGGACGGGGCAGAACAGGGCGGTGCTAGGCTACTCTAGCGGACGGGTGAGCTCGGGGAGCACTTACGTTTATTCACGATAAAACCGAACTCCAGACAAACGGGGGGAACGGGGGCAACCCGCAGGTATACCCTGCGGTGGCCTGCCTGCGGTGCGTGAAAACGCAAAGCGCAGCACAGGTCACGACCCACTGCGCCGCGCAGTACGCGCAGTACGCGCAGCACAGCGTCGGAGATACCATCTCCTACACAAAGAGCTGGCGACCGGTCATGATGTCACCACCGGTGACGGATTTGAGCGTTCCCAGGAGCAAGGTGTCGTCTCGGTTGGGCTCCTGGCAAACGACAATGCGCGAACCGATCAGGCGCAGGAGATCGGGCGACGGTCTTGACGGATCTCCCCTCTTCTCCGTAAACAGGGAAACGCTGCAGGTTTTGAAGTAATCCCCGGTAGCGCGGCGAAGGAATCGGATCAGACTGGACTTGCCGTTGGAGCCTTTGCCCTGGAGAAGCGTAAAGACTTGCTCGCTCAAGACACCCTTCAGGCACGAGGCAAAGCGGTGCATAATGTACTTGCGCTGATGCTCGATGGGTAAGATTTGGTTGATGAAGGACTCCATGGCCTCGCGAAGCTCGATGGGGTATTTCTCGTACTTGAGGTAGACGTGGTGCGTCGACGACGACACATAGTCTTCCGGGCGGCCTGCACGGGCCTTCACCTTGAAGCTACCGAGTCGTTTCTTCGTGACCGGATCAACATTCTCACGGAACTCGAGGACACAGTTGGCACATCCGAGGAGCGAAGGATTGGTGTTCAGAAGATGGCGGAACTTGTCAACGTCTCTGGAGCTGTTGTTATGCACAGCCAGCTCATGGGAGGAGCGACGCTCTTCATAGATCTTCTCGGTCATGACTGCCCAGTGACGGCGGCAGTTGTTCGACACCTGGGCGATGAGTCCATTGACCTTCAGCTGGCTTCCGAGAATCGATTGGATCTCCTTGTATGTCTTGTCAAGCCGCTTCAGTGTCTTGACAAGCTCGGATTCAACCTTCTTGATTTTGCGACCGTCGTTCCCACGTCCCTTCTTCCTGGCTCGAGTATCGTCACCGTCATTACCCGCATCAGCATCAGCATCAGCATCGTCAGTGGTGTCGTGCGGGGGTTGCTTGCTGCTCTTGAACGACAATGACAGGACTTCTCCCAGGTAGGCGGCGTAAAAGATGAGCTGGATATAACTCATGTTCGAGCCCTTTTTGAGATTGATAACCGATCCGAAAAATGCACCGTGTAGGATAAAGTTGCGGACCGAATCGGTACGTGCGATCCAGCGATGTTCGATAGGCGTGAACACAAAACCCCTGATACCTCCGGTCGAGTACTGAGAGGCAAGTTCATCTGGGCAGTGAAAGTCTTGAATGGCCGGCATGCTAAAGATTGCATCCCCAAGGGACACGTCCTTGAGCTCACCAAGGACTCCTCGGATCTCGACAGCACTGATACGAGCACGCTCGATCAAATTCTTGGTGATCGTGACCATCGGTGATGCTTCGTTCAGTCTAGAAGGAGGCGGGGACTTGGCGACGATCATCGGAAGAATCATCAAGAGCTCCAAGAAAGAGAGCTGTTCGACATCGGGTCCCTCGGGCATCATTTCAGCGACAAGTCTTGGATCTACCATGTGCTCGTGGATGAGTTTGTAGATGTACTCCTGCTGCTCCAAGCAAGCTTCTCTTATGAGGCACTGAAGGGTGTTCTCAGCACTATCGACTCTTTCGACGACCTCGGGGGAAATATCGAGCTCAGAGTCGAGTCCTCGGTCGATGTACGAATTGGCGGTCGGAGGCACTGGGTCGGCTTGACTCGACTGGATATCGGCCGTCTCGACTCGGATTTTTCCGGGGACGACGTGTCTCCAAACAATATCCTGGATGAAGACATTGTGATGAACACATCGATCCGCAAAGCAGCTCATGTAAAAGTTGCCGGTAAAGTCATCAGAAGCCTTTCCGGCTCTGTCCGTTGGAGAGATGAGGACATAGAGTGATCCACGTCCGTTTTCGCCACGGGTATGCATTCTCTTGTAGAAGGGACATACTTGAGGAGCCAATGTGAATAAATGAACATCATTGACATACTTTTTATAGTCTTTGACGTCAAAGCGAACGCTGGTCGTATTGCGAAGGATCGTCTGGACAACTTGCAAAATAAGCGGGGGGCAATCGACGAAATCGATTCCAGGAACGGTGGCCACACCTTTGGTTGCCGCCTGAAGGTAATCGCCGTAATGTGTTCCGGTGTCGTCGTCACTGTTCTCATCGTCTTCATTCCTGGGTCGGCGCCTGACACGTCTTCCGTCTGAAAAGATGGTTTTGCCGACCATTGTGATAGGGATGAGATGGATTTCCAGGGCCGGATCTGTACCGAAGATCGTTTCCTTCATCGGTAGATTGGTAAGACTGCCATTGACTACGATATGGTCGAGGCGGAGGCTCGTGAGTTGTATGGCACCGACCGTGAGAGGTTCATCGTATCGCTTGTATTCGTAGTCGTCCTCGTTTTCCATAGGAACCAACTCGGCTCGGCGGTAGACATAGCCAAAGGGAACGTTGCCGCCGAATCGGTAGATGGTTTGGGTCATTTCGAGCTCTTTCTGTTTGGCGGTTTCGTCCGTGGTCTTGCCCTTAGCGGTAGCACCCATGATTCCTTTGTGGCTGCCGTACATTCGGAGCCCAGAGTTGTTATAGACGGATTTGTCGATGATATTGTCAAGGTCAATAACACCGAAGTCGTTGTCGAAAAGAATGGATGTGAGTTTCTTGACAATGACGTCTCGCAAGGCGATCGCGGTTACTTTGGAGGTAACCAGGTTGGGGTAGTTGATGTGCCACCCGACAATGTTGCGGCTCGACATGATCTCGATAAGGTCTTCATCGGCATGGTCGGAATCGGTGATTTCTCTGCAGTTATTCTTTATGATGGGCTTGATGTTGCTGAGGATGGTATAGACCAGCTTTCGGAATTCCTTGGGTTGCCAGGCTTTGAAAGTCTCGTACTTGAAGTCCAGATCAATAAAGAACTTGAAGCCGTTTGGATCGATGCGCTCGGTAATGGAGTTGGGTTCGTGGTTTTTTTGAGTCATGTCGATATAGTTCATGCCATAGGCGTTCACAAAATCGACGTACTTCTCCCAAAACTCGACGACTGCATCAGACGGGATGTCGAGGGCGCCATTACGGAGATGATACTTGGAATTGTACGCTGCCAGAAAGTGGGTCTGTTTGTTCCCTTTCTTGACGTGATTCTTAAGGAACCCGACCAAAAGGGACAATGCTCGAGCATATTCTGCAGGTTGGGCTGGAGTTCGGTTTGGATGCACGAGCGGGACCGATGATGGACCAGGACGCGGTAAGATGGGGCGGTAGTCGCGGCTGCCACAAGGCTGATCGATCGGGGGGCGATCCATGATCTCGACTTGACGCTGGACCTCGACGCTGGACGTGGTGCTGCGGGTGTCTTCGCCTTGATCGGATGATACACCGTCCATGGGATCGTCGATATCGGAACCCGAGCCAGACTCTGCCTCGGAAGCAGAATCCATAAGTAAGTGGTCAGTTCGCATTTACTTTTTTGCGCGATACAGGGAAGATGAACTTTGAGCAAGCAACGTTAACCTCCGTGCCAGGCGATCCCGGTGATCGCAGGAGCACTCGCTTGAAGGTACCGCTCTCTTACGCCGTCGCCGTCGTTGCGATCTTTATAGCCTTCCGGGTCTACTGGCGGGCAGGCAGCGCGGAGATCTTCTGCCTCCTCCTCTCGACCCTGGTCATCTACGTTTGGCGCCAACAGGACCAGCGGGGTGTTAGGGATAGCTCCTGCTTGTTCTCCACTTTGACTGCCCACTTGGCTGTTCTTTTGCCTTTCTGTTTGTTTGTGTGTAGCCTTGCAGTTCCCCTCCAATTTTCCGCCTTTTGCCTGTCTTTTCCGCCCATTCCGCACTTCCGTTTCCCCGCGCTGCTCCGCTTCCTTTGTCTTCTTCGCACGCGCCGGTTTGTTTGTGCACGCGCCTTGCTGCGATTGGTTGCAATTCGGCTGCCGGTCATGTGTCCCCCACCGGTGACTCATGACCTGCCTGACCGCCCCGATCTCTTGTTCATCTCGCATGCATTTGCCCCAACCTTATACTTGACCAATCCGCTTCTTGGATGTTGAGTCACATTGCTTCGCCTTTGCACGTTTCTCCTGCCAGGTGCTTCGCTTTTGCTTGCGCCTCTCTCGCTTTGGTTCTCTGCCCGTCTCGGTGGTCCTTCTCGGCCCTCGCTCGTGCATCGCCCCCTTCGCCCTGCTCGATCGCCCACTTTTCCCTCCCTTGGCCGCCCTTCGCTGCCAAGTCCGGACTTGTCTATAAATAGCCTGACCCCCGCGATGTGTAGTCGAACCTCAGCGTTCAAAATAGGACTAAATAAAGTGCCCTCTACTTTATTCTCTGAGTGTTCCTCACGTCTCATTTCGAGACAAGTCTTATCTTGAACGGATCTTTGCTTCCCTCGCTCCCTCTCCGAGTCCACTTCGGACTTTACCCTTGCCTTCCCTGAGCTCACTTCGAGCTCACTTCGAGCTCACTTCTTCTTTTGCCGTTGAGTCCCCTTCGGACTCTAACATCATTTTGAACGCTCCCTCTTGGCTTCCCGGCCTTTCTTCTTCTTTCGCCTCTCTTTCCCTCGTCGATCCGATGGCTGAGCCTGCTGCACCCCCTGCAGACTTGAATGCGTATCTGGCGCGCATGGAGGAGCGTATGAACGCCCTCATGACCCAGAACGCTGCTCTCCATCGTCAGATCCAAGATCTGCAAGCTCCCGCCGCCGCTCCCCGCCAGGTCTACCAGGTGAACAAGCCCAAGGAGTTCCTAGGTTCCCGCGACGAAACGACGGCCTTCCTCGCCCAGTGCCACCTCGTCTTCCTCGCCGATCCCGCCTTCTTCGCGCCCGAGCGCCAGAAGGTCCTCTACGCAACCTCCTTCCTCCGCGGCGAAGCCTTCAAGTGGTACGAGGCCGCATTCTACATGGCCAACCGCTTCCCTGCCTCCTTCGCCGACTTTGAAGTTGCCCTCAAGTCGACCTTCGGTGAGGACACGGCCTCCTCGCAAGATAAGGCCTTGAACGACCTCAAGCGCTTGGTCCAGCTCAAGTCCTGCCAAGCCTTTGCCACCCGCTTCGTCCAGCTTGCCGCCCGAGTCCAGACTGATGAACCCACCAAGATGCACTTCTTCAAGGAGGGTCTGAAGTCGGAAGTCAAGTTCCACCTGATCGGTCTCCGCCCCGCTCCCGCTTCCTTGCCCGAGTTGATCAAGGCAGCGGTCGAGTACGACGATGCCCTTCATCGTCTCAAGATCTCCTCCCGTTCCCAACCTCCTCCTCCTTCTTCTCGCTCTGCTCCCCATCACCACCATTCTCCCGCGCATGTTTCTTCTTCCTCCTCTTCTGCACCCACTCCCATGGACCTTGACTCTGTCTCGGTCCGCCCTGCTAAGCTCTCCGACGTCGAGAAAAAGCGACGTCGTGAGCAGGGTCTCTGCTTGTACTGCGGGGAAAAGTCTTGTCCCGGCAGTCGCGATGTTCAGCAGTGCCCGGTTCTGGTCAAACGGAACTCGGGAAATGCTCACAGCCGAGCAGCACCTCGCAAGTAAGCGAGGTGGTCTGTTCGGCGATACGAACATCTTCCCCCTCTGACTCGTCACTATCGGACGATAAGCTTCTTCTTCCGGCCACTCTTATCGTCATGAGTCTTTCTGGCCCGGTCTCCATCTCCCTTTCTGTTTTCATTGATGATGGATGTACCGCTCTTGCCCTCATTGATCCTGCCTTTGCGGATCTTCATAAACTATCTCTTATCCCTCTTTCTACTCCTTACTCCGTTTCCCTTGCGGATGGTTCCTCGGCCGGTTTCATTCGTTTTCAAACCGTGCCTTTGACTTTGACCATTGGTTCCCACACCGAGTCGATTTCGTTTCTTGTGACTCGACTCTCCACCACTCCCATCACTCTTGGTCTTCCCTGGATGCGACTTCACAATCCAGTTGTTAATTGGAAGTCCCTCTCCCTTTCGTTCTCCGATCCCTCTTGCCTTGCTGATGGACACATCCTCGCGGATGTCTCTGCTTCTTCCTTGGACACTCCGTCCGCTTCCGGCTCTTCGCCTCCCCCTTCGGGCACTTCGCCTTTGACTCTTCCTCCCTCCGGTCCTTCCCTTACACCGGTTTCCACCTTTGGCGCTTCGCCTTCCCTTTCTTCCCGCCTTGACTCTGCTTCGCTTTCTGAAGAGCCAACGGCTTTATCTTCACCCGACATTGAGCTTGTTAATGCGGCGAGTCTTCTCCGTCTTGCACGGGAAGACAAGCTCGACATTTTCGCTGCCCAAATGGATATCCGTCCTCCTTCGCCGGAGACGTATCCTACGGTGTCGATAAGGTCCGTGCTCACGACGAAGGTGTATGCCGAGTCTGGCACCCCTGTCGACTCTCGAGGTGTCCCACTCAAATACAATGAGTTTGGCGACGTTTTCAGCCTCAAGTCTGACCCTCCTTCTTCTTTGCCTCCTCACCGTCCGTATGACTTGTCTATTGAGTTTGTACGGACCGAGGATGGAAAGGAACCTCGTTTGCCAAAGCCGGGGAAAGTCTATCCTTTGTCCCCGGCCGAGGAATCTGCTCTTTCGGAGTATCTGACCAACGCCCTCGCACGTGGTTGGATCTCCAAATCCTCTTCTCCCGTTGGTGCTCCCTGCTTCTTCGTGAAGAAGCCCAATGGTGGTCTTCGCCTTTGCGTCGACTACCGGGGCCTCAATGCCATCACGAAGAAGAATCGTTACCCTCTTCCCCTCTTCCAGGATCTTCTGGATAAACTTTCTTCTGCCCGCGTCTTCTCACACCTTGACCTTCCTGATGCTTACCACTTGGTTCGTGTCAAGAAGGGCGATGAGTGGAAGACTGCTTTTGTTTGTAAATCTGGCTCTTTTGAGTACAATGTTATCCCCTTTGGTCTTTCGAATGCCCCCGCTGCTTTCCAGTTTTTTATGAACGACATCTTCTCGGACCTCCTTGGTGTCTGTGTTGTCATTTATCTTGACGACATCCTGATCTTCTCAAAAGATCCCCAGGAGCATGAGGAGCATGTTAAGCTTGTTCTTTCTCGCCTTCGTGAACACTCCCTTAAGGTCAATCCGGCCAAGTGTTCTTTTGACCTTTCTGAAGTTGATTTTCTCGGCATGATCATTTCTGCCGATGGCATTAAAATGGACCCTGCCAAGGTCGAGGCCGTTTCTCTTTGGCCTGTTCCCTCTTCTGCTCGCGATATCCAAGTCTTTATTGGTTTCGCAAACTTTTACCGCCGCTTCGTCAAAGACTTTTCTGCACTTGCTCGTCCTTTGACTTCACTCACCACCAAATCCTCCACCTTCTCTTGGTCTCCCGAGGCCCAAGAGGCTTTTGATTCTCTTAAACTTTCCTTCACTTCCGCACCTATTCTTCGTTACTTTGATTTCTCCAAACCCGCTGTTATCGAGCCCGATGCTTCTGATTTTGCTTTGGGTGCCGTCCTTTCCCAGTTTGACCCTGACGGCGCTCTTCACCCCGTTGCTTTTCACTCTCGGCAATTCCGTCCCGCCGAGGTGAATTATGACACTCACGACAAAGAGCTCCTTGCTATTGTCGATTCCTTCACTGCCTGGCGTCATTACTTGATGGCTGCCGACCCCGATCATCCCACTCTTGTCTTCTCCGATCACCAGAACCTTACCCGGTTCACTTCCGCTTCCCAACTTTCTCGCCGCCAGTTCCGGTGGGCCCAATTCCTTTCTGACTTTGCTTTTCGCATTTACCACCGCCCTGGTCGCCTCAACACCAAAGCCGATGCTCTCAGTCGCCGTTCTGACTTTGAGATAAAGCCTGGTGACTCCCTCCACTTGTAACGTCCACTACTGGGACGTTGGGGCAAGACGGGGAGGGAGGGGGTACAAGACAAGACAGGACGGGGCAGAACAGGGCGGTGCTAGGCTACTCTAGCGGACGGGTGAGCTCGGGGAGCACTTACGTTTATTCACGATAAAACCGAACTCCAGACAAACGGGGGGAACGGGGGCAACCCGCAGGTATACCCTGCGGTGGCCTGCCTGCGGTGCGTGAAAACGCAAAGCGCAGCACAGGTCACGACCCACTGCGCCGCGCAGTACGCGCAGTACGCGCAGCACAGCGTCGGAGATACCATCTCCTACACTCCCACACTTAAGAAGGCTTCCTGCGAGGAGCCCTGCGTGTGCTCTTTATTTGGGGCTCCTCGAGGTGTTTACCGTATTTACTCAGCTCCTCGGGTGCATGGGACAAGTCCTCCAGTGTTTGCCATGTGTTGCCCGAGTGTGGGTAACCAACCCACTTGACATAAAACCGAAGTGACCCATCAGCCACTTTCTTGTGCCTCACGATCCTTTCGACTTCATATTCTTGAGTATAGTATTGTCCGAGGTCGTCTTCCAGTGGTGCGTCGTCCGGGACACCTTCGTCGGCGTCGGGGAACTGTGCTGGACTGCGGGTCGTGTGGCGACGCAGCTTGGACACATGGAAGACAGGATGGAGCTTGCTTCCAGGTGGCAAGTCCAACAGGTAGTTGAGGGGACTGGGTCGGGCCGCTATCTTGAACGGTCCTCGGTACTTGGGCAACAACTTCTTTGACTGGGCTTCGGGGACCTTGATGTTGTCGGCGTCCAGGTAGACAAGGTCTCCAACTTCAAAGGAGACATCCTGGTGTCGGCGGTCGTAGTACTTCGCCATCACTTGTTGCGCATCCGTGAGCGCGTCGGCGATCATCTTGTGTCGGACTTGATGATCTTTGACAAAGGCACTTGGTTTGGGAGGCAATCCAGCCGTGGACTCGGTCAGTGTCAAGGAGGTGGGAACATCAGGCTGGAATCCGTAGAGCGCCTCAAAGGGGCTCAAGCCAGTTGTGCTCGACTTGGCGGTGTTGTATGCAAACTCTGCATGACTCAGCTGTATGTCCCAGTCGTCTTGGCTGGTCGAGGCGTATGTCCTCAGGTATTGCTCGAGGGTGCGGATCGTCCGCTCGGACTGTCCATCCGTTTGTTGGTGGTGCGAGGTTGACATGTTCAGCTTGGTGCCGAGATGGTCGAACAGACTTGTCCAAAACAAGGAGGTGAATCGGGGGTCTCGATCACTGACGATGGACTTTGGGAGGCCGTGGTGCTTGAACACATGCTTGAAGAACAGCAGTGCAAGGTCAGGCGCGGAGCATGTCGTCTGGCACGGCACAAAGTGTGCCATCTTGCTGAACCTGTCGACAAAGACAGCGATTGCATCGTGGTCCAACTTGGTCGTCGGTAGATGCGTGATGAGATCCATGGACATGCTGGTCCAGGGGCGGTCGGGAACAGGCAGGGGTTGCAGCAATCCTTGCTCTCGGGTCGTGCGTGACTTGACCATCTTGCAGGTATGGCAGGACTCGATGTACTTCTCGACGGTGCGCTTCATTCCAGGCCAGTATGCGACTTTGGCCAGTCGGTCGTATGTCTTCTCGACTCCAAAGTGTCCAGCGAGGGGCGAGTCGTGGACCTCTTGGAGCAACTTGGTCTTCAACGACGGAATGTCCGGCACACAGACACGGCTGTCCTTCTTCAGGAGGAGCAGGCCATCACGCACTGTGTACTCGGATGATTCGTCGTCCTTGGGGAGCTTAGACACCTTTCGGAACAGTTCTCCGAACTGTTTGTCGTTGGCGATGTTGTCTCGGACAACATCCAGCATCGTGTTGTCGACACTGACAGTCGACTCGTACAGTGACGCCAATTGGTAGTCGGGGCGTCGGGACAGTGCGTCAGGCACCACATTGAGTTTGCCTTTCTGGTATACAACCTCGTAGTTGTACTCGGCGAGGAACTCCATCCATCGCGCTTGGCGTCGGCTCAGGTTCTTCTTGGTGTCGAGGTAACGCAGTGACTGGTGGTCCGTCACAATCTTGAAGGGCTTGGCGGTACCGTGGAGGTACACTCGGAACTTCTGCAGCGCGTAGATGATCGCAAGCTGCTCCTTCTCGTGCACGGGATAGTTGATCTCGTGTTGGGACAGTTTGCGCGACTCGAAGGCAACGGGCCTTCCCTCCTGCATCAAAACAGCTCCCACCGCAAAGTCGGAGGCGTCGGTGTGCACGGAGACATCCGTGTTCGGGTCGAACACAGCGAGGACAGGAGCGTTCGTCAAGGCGTGCTTGAGGGTCTCGAACGCTTGGCGTTGTGGGTGGTCCCACACGAAGGGGCACTCTTTGCGGAGTAGGTCTGTGAGTGGACCGGCAGTGCGCGCCAGATCGGGGATGAATCGGCGGTAGTAGTTGACGAGACCGAGAAACGACTGCACGTCAGAGACGCATGCGAGCGGCGGCCACTCGACCACAGACTTGACCTTGGCGGGGTCGACTTCGATTCCTCTTCCTGAGACAACGTGTCCCAGGAACGGGACTTGATTCTTGAAGAACTCACACTTGGACAGTTTGGCATACAACTTGTGCTCGCGTAGCTTGGCCAGCACGCGGGCGACATGACCTTCATGGGTCGCTTCATCCTTGCTGTACACAAGGATATCATCCAGGTACACGATGACAGAGTTGTCGAGCTCTTGGCGGAACACATCGTTCATCAGCTGCATGAACGTGGCAGGTGCGTTCGTCAATCCGAACGGCAGCACTAGGAACTCGTACAGTCCGTAGCGAGTCCTGAAGGCGGTCTTGTGGACATCATCCTCGTGGATGCGGATCTGATGGTAGCCTGAGCGGAGGTCTATCTTGCTAAAGACCTTTGCTCCACTCAGACGATCCATCAACTCGTCGATCCTGGGCAACGGGTAGGTGTTCTTGATGGTCTGTTTGTTTAGTGCGCGATAGTCGACGCACATCCTGAGATCACCTTCTTTCTTCTTGACAAAGAGCACTGGTGCACCATACGGTGACTGGCTCGGGCGGATGAACCCATGGGCGAGGAGGTCATCCAACTGGCGCTTGAGTTCGTCCATCTCCGTCAGCGACAGTTGGTACGTCGGTCTTGACGGAGGCGACGAGCCTGGTTCGATGTCGATGCGATGATCGACGGTGCGTTGGGGTGGCAGGCATTGTGGCAACTGGTCGGGGAATACGTCCTTGTACTCGTCGAGCAGCTTGGTCACCACAGGCGGGGGACCGGGACCGGCTTGGTCGGTGTCGTCGACCTCACGCACGACACAGAGGAACGACGTGTCCTTCTTGATCAGCCTCTTGAATTGCATGGCTGAGAGGAGAGGTGGCATGTTGGGTGAGGCCATGCCCTGCAGGACAATGTCAGGGCCAACACGGACAGTGCGGCCTTTCCAGTCGACGACTGGAGTCGGCTCGGCACGAGCAAGCCAGCTCATGCCGAGGATGGCATCGAACTTGGTGTCGATCACTTGGAACAACAGGACAGGATGGTACTTGGGATGGAGGGCCACTCGCAGGACCACTTGGTGTGTGCACTGCTGCACACGATCGTCTGCAAGCGCCACACTCATCGGCGACTTCTTCTTGGTTGCATGTATGTTGAGCTCCTGGAGCAAGCGTCTGCTGACAAAGTTGCAGCTTGCTCCAGAGTCCACCATCATTCGGACGGTGTGACCTTGGACGGTGGCAGGGAGGTACAGCAGGGACTCTTCATGGTCCTCCTGCACAGCCTCCTGCACCATGACTTGACTTGGGGGAACGGGCGACACTTGGTCTTGGTTGGCTTCATCACGGCCACTCGGACATTTTGGATAGGGTTCGGCCATTGCGGGGGCCTGCGGCGTCAGCACGCCATTGCACACGACGTCCACGGCTTGCGGACACATGTCGGAAGCATCCGACACACACGACTTGACAGGGGTGAGGGCACAGGCGGTCCTGTCCCTCAAGGGTTCTTGATTTTCTTTTTTGTTTTGGTTTTCAATTTTGGTTTTCTCTTCACGTTCGTGGAGAGGCAGGCGGCTTGCGCCACCATGCACCTCTCGCACGACGCACAACACTTGGTTTGTTTCTCCTTCGGGGGAGGGGGCGAGGTGAACTTCCTCTGGAGACGCGTGGACTGCATTGAGCAATCCACGGCGTTGGTCTCCTACTAGGGCTCCAGAGCCACCTAGTAGGGTCGGCCGTTTCCCGACTTCATGGGGCACTCCTTGGCCTGGTGTCCCGGTCGGTGACAGAAGAAGCAGGAACCATGGCGGAGGTCCTCCTGCTTCTGTCTGTCCTTGGGGGAGACAGTGGCAGCTTGCTGGAACCGGGAGCGGGGAGGGCCACGAGCCTCCATGGCGTTGACGTCAACGTCCATGGGCTCAGGCATGGGTCTTGCGGGCGGGGCCGGGCGAGGCGGACGGGCTGGGACGTGATGAGACCGATGGCCGCCTGCCAGCTGCGGGTAGAACTGGCGGCCATGGTACTGGACGTTGTCGAGGTTCTCGGCAACGTCCATCATCACGTCCAGGGACTTGCGGGCATCAGGGTTGCTGGCGATGTACTCTCTGATCTTGGGCTTGAGGCCCTTCTGGAAGAGGTACATCGCATCAGCAGAGCCCAGCTCCTCAATCTGGGAGGAGAGGTCTTCAAACTCCTCGATGTAGCGGGTCACAGAACCACGCTGCACGAGAGAGTATAGCTTGTCACGGGCAATGAGTTCAGCATTGGGGCTGCCGAAGCGGCGACGGAGGCGGTCCTTGAAGTCGTCAAACACACCTTCGCTCTGCTCGTCGAACCCTTGGCGGCGGTACCAACGGTACGCCTGGTCCTTTAAGCAGAGCTTGGCGGCGACGATGTGGTGGGTGGGGGCGACTTGGGCAGCATCGAGGTAGTCCTCGAGTTGCTGCAGCCAGTCCTCCACCGAGGAGGAGCGGCTCTTCCCAGTAAACACTGGGGCACGGAAGGTCTTGAGGAAGGCTTCCGGAAGTGGGCGGGGGTTGCTCATGGCAGGGGCAGGCTCCAGGGACAGAGAGGAGAGTCGGTCGGCAAGAGAGGCGGGATCCAGCTTGAGGATCTAGAAAGAGGACAAACAGGACGAAAACAAGACGAGGATTTCCGATGCTACCATGTAACGTCCACTACTGGGACGTTGGGGCAAGACGGGGAGGGAGGGGGTACAAGACAAGACAGGACGGGGCAGAACAGGGCGGTGCTAGGCTACTCTAGCGGACGGGTGAGCTCGGGGAGCACTTACGTTTATTCACGATAAAACCGAACTCCAGACAAACGGGGGGAACGGGGGCAACCCGCAGGTATACCCTGCGGTGGCCTGCCTGCGGTGCGTGAAAACGCAAAGCGCAGCACAGGTCACGACCCACTGCGCCGCGCAGTACGCGCAGTACGCGCAGCACAGCGTCGGAGATACCATCTCCTACACCACTCCACCAACTTCCTTCAGCTGTTCGAGTCTATTTCTCTCGACAGCATCACTGTTATCGGCTCGAACCCCGATTTTCTTTCCGAGATTCGAGCTGCCACCCTTTCTTGTTCCCCTCTTTCTGATTTTAACGCCAAACGTCTTGATGGCGATTACTCCTTCCGTGACGGTCTCCTTTACTTTAAAGACCTGATCGTTGTCCCTTCCCCCGAGCTCCAGCTCAAAGTGTTTGAGCAACGTCACTGCTCCGCTGCCGCTGGTCACTTTGGTCTTGCCAAGACCGTTGAGCTCATCTCCCGGGACTTTCACTGGCCCCGGCTTCGTAAGTCTGTGCGTCGCTTCATTGCTAATTGTGAAGCGTGCCAGCGAGCCAAGCCGTCCCGTCACTCCCCTTATGGTTTACTTCACCCTCTCCCCGTTCCTTCCGAACGTTGGTGGGACCTGTCGATGGACTTCATCACGGATCTCCCACCTTCGAACGGCTTTGACTCCATCTTCGTGGTTAAGGACCGCCTGTCCAAACAAGCACACTTTGTGCCCACCACGAAGACGGTTACAGGCGAGCAAACCGCCGAACTCTTCCTCTCCCACATCTTCCGCTTGCATGGTTGTCCCCGGTCTATTGTTTCGGACCGAGGAACTCAGTTTACTTCGGCCTTCTGGAGGCGCTTCAATGAGCTTCTGAAGACGAAGATTTCCCTTTCTTCTGCCTTCCACCCCGAGACCGACGGTTCGACCGAGGTTCTCAACCAGGTCATCGAGCAGTATTTGCGTATCCATTGCAATTACCTGCAAGACGACTGGACCCTTCACCTTCCCCTTGCCGAGTTCACTTACAACAACTCGGAAAACACTTCCACTGGCATGACTCCCTTCTTTGCAGTCCATGGCCATCACCCCATTTTTGATCCCTCCATCATTCGTGATCCCTCTGTTGTGCCCTCTGCCGAAGAACGTGTCGACCGACTTCAGACCGTTCTCGAGGATCTCAAGGCCAACCTCCGGGTTGCCCAAGAGTCCTACACTGTGCAGGCCAACAAATCCCGTCTCCCCACTCCCGACATCTCCGTTGGCGACCTCGTTTTTCTTGATCGTCGCCACATCCGCACCCTTCGTCCCTCCAACAAGCTTGACCAGAAAAAGCTTGGCCCCTTTAAAGTTCTTCGCCGCATCAACCCCGTTGCCTTTGAACTTAAACTCCCTTCCACACTCAAAGTCCACCCCGTCTTTCATGTATCCCTCCTTGAACCCCGAACGAGGGACATTGTTCCCGAGTTCACCCAACCCGAACCTCCACCCATTCTTGTTGACTCCCAGGAAGAGTTTGAGGTCGAGACTGTTCTCGATTCTCGGCTCTTCCGCGGTCGCTTACAGTACTTGGTTCAGTGGAAGGGCTATTCCGAGACTGACCGGTCTTGGGAGCCCGCTGCCAATGTTTCCCACGCCACTGATCTTGTTGCTGACTTCCACCTTCGCTATCCCTCAAAGCCGAAGGCGACGCCCGGAGTTCGTCGCTAAGGAAGGGGATGATGTTAGGGATAGCTCCTGCTTGTTCTCCACTTTGACTGCCCACTTGGCTGTTCTTTTGCCTTTCTGTTTGTTTGTGTGTAGCCTTGCAGTTCCCCTCCAATTTTCCGCCTTTTGCCTGTCTTTTCCGCCCATTCCGCACTTCCGTTTCCCCGCGCTGCTCCGCTTCCTTTGTCTTCTTCGCACGCGCCGGTTTGTTTGTGCACGCGCCTTGCTGCGATTGGTTGCAATTCGGCTGCCGGTCATGTGTCCCCCACCGGTGACTCATGACCTGCCTGACCGCCCCGATCTCTTGTTCATCTCGCATGCATTTGCCCCAACCTTATACTTGACCAATCCGCTTCTTGGATGTTGAGTCACATTGCTTCGCCTTTGCACGTTTCTCCTGCCAGGTGCTTCGCTTTTGCTTGCGCCTCTCTCGCTTTGGTTCTCTGCCCGTCTCGGTGGTCCTTCTCGGCCCTCGCTCGTGCATCGCCCCCTTCGCCCTGCTCGATCGCCCACTTTTCCCTCCCTTGGCCGCCCTTCGCTGCCAAGTCCGGACTTGTCTATAAATAGCCTGACCCCCGCGATGTGTAGTCGAACCTCAGCGTTCAAAATAGGACTAAATAAAGTGCCCTCTACTTTATTCTCTGAGTGTTCCTCACGTCTCATTTCGAGACAAGTCTTATCTTGAACGGATCTTTGCTTCCCTCGCTCCCTCTCCGAGTCCACTTCGGACTTTACCCTTGCCTTCCCTGAGCTCACTTCGAGTTCACTTCTTCTTTTGCCGTTGAGTCCCCTTCGGACTCTAACACGGGGTCTGGCCGACAAAAACCACCAGGCCCTGTCCATGTATCGGAGCTTGGGGCTGCCTGACTCGCTGCATAGGGACGTTCGCTTGATCTATCTCCTGCACTGTGCTCGTGATCTCAGGGTCCTGAACCCGCCAGCCTTTGACTCTGCCGTCTCCGCTCTCTCCGCTGCATGGCAGCTCGAAGCCGAGCTCATGGGAGACACTGCGGTGTCGTCAGCCCGCCGTGCCCAGCTGGACATATACACCGACCTCACACAGGAGGCCGTCCGGCAGATCGCATCCATCCGGTACTCGATGGATACCGTGCAGAAGCAGGATCGCCTGGATACGATCATCGATGCACTGAAGGGAATCCTGGACTCGCACGCGATCGATCTGCGTGCCCACCTCAACGTGGCCCCAGCCCCCGCTCCTTCAGCAGCGCCTGCACCATAGAATCCAGCGAAGCAGCGCTGTCTGACGACCCTTTGCCCGCGGGCCCGCGGGGGGTGCTGGCAAAGTTGACAGTGGCATATTCACCGTCTCCGCTGGGTGCCAGGCCGGGTGCGGAGAGCTGCTGGCGCTCGATGGTACTGGCTGGATGCTGCTGGGGCTGTGGCTGCGGTGGTGGTGCTGGTGCTGGTGCTGGTGCTGCCGTCGTTGTTGGTGGTCCAGCCCGCCCCACGGAAGACCCTGTTGTCATGCGACTGTGAAAGAATTCCAGCACACCGAGTCCAATAAACTTGCGTCCGTTGTAGTATAGGGTGGGGACGACCTCGATATCCAGCAGTGTCAGCAGCTCGTCGCTGCACATCCTGGTATCGCTCACATTAACAAAGTAGATTCCCGATGTCTGTCCTGATGACTGGATGAGCTTTAATACATTGGCGCTATATTCACACTTGGGGCTGTAGAATAGGATATCCTTCATTCGGGGCAGCGTTGGACAATGGTATCTGAGATGCACCCATTCTTTCTTTTCGCATTTCATTAGCGCGCATCACGCCAAGTGCTCGAGCATCTCTTGAATGACTTCCTCGTACGGTGGACTCTGTTCCTTCCGGATACAGCCCACCCACTCTCTGTATTTGTGATGATGCTCAGCGTCCGGACCGGCGTCACGGATTGCCTCTCTCCCTTGCTTGGCCAGCTTGTGGTTGACCATATCCTTGAGCAGATAGACCATGTAGAGCAGCGGATATGGGTTACCCTCTGATGGCAAATCGCGGAATCCGACCTCGAGCACTTTCTTCAGAAACGCTGGATACGACTTTCGGCACCACTTGCAAGGGAGGACCTTTGCCAGTGAAATAAAGAAATCATAGTAATCCTCCTGCAACCCCTGCACGCGTGCGGCCTGCTCGTCGTATGGTAGGTCACGAATGTCCTTTATTAACGCATCGTACTGAAGGGTGTAACCCATTGCAATCGATTTAAGAAACACCCACGCAGGTGGGCCCCAGTATTTCGAGTCCATTTTTTGTATGGTCAGTCGGTCGGCTATCGAAGAGTAGCTACCACTGGGGGGTTATTTATTTTTTGGCCTTGGGCTTGGGCTTGGGCTTGGGCTTGGCCTTGGCCTTGATGGGAACGGAAGCGGCCTCGTGTTAGGGATAGCTCCTGCTTGTTCTCCACTTTGACTGCACACTTGGCTATTCTTTTGCCTTTCTGTTTGTTTGTGTGTAGCCTTGCAGTTCCCCTCCGATTTTCCGCCTTTTGCCTGTCTTTTCCGCTCCTTCCGCACTTCCGTTTTCCCGCGCTGCTCCGCTTCCTTTGTCTTCTTCGCACGCGCCGGTTTGTTTGTGCACGCGCCTTGCTGCGATTGGTTGCAATTCGGCTGCCGGTCATGTGTCCCCCCACCGGTGACTCATGACCTGCCTGACCGCCCCGATCTCTTGTTCATCTCGCATGCATTTGCCCCAACCTTATACTTGACCAATCCGCTTCTTGGACGTTGAGTCACATTGCTTCGCCTTTGCACGTTTCTCCTGCCAGGTGCTTCGCTTTTGCTTGCGCCTCTCTCGCTTTGGTTCTCTGCCTGTCTCGGTGGTCCTTCTCGGCCCTCGTTCGTGCATCGCCCCCTTCGCCCTGCTCGATCGCCCACTTTTCCCTCCCTTGGCCGCCCTTCGCTGCCAAGTCCGGACTTGTCTATAAATAGCCTGACCCCCGCGATGTGTAGTCGAACCTTAGCGTTCAAAATAGGACTAAATAAAGTGCCTTCTACTTTATTCTCTGAGTGTTCCTCACGTCTCATTTCGAGACAAGTCTTATCTTGAACGGATCTTTGCTTCCCTCGCTCCCTCTCCGAGTCCACTTCGGACTCTACCCTTGCTTTCCCTGAGCTCACTTCGAGCTCACTTCTTCTTTTGCCGTTGAGTCCCCTTTGGACTCTAACATCATTTTGAACGCTCCCTCTTGGCTTCCCGGCCTTTCTTCTTCTTTCGCCTCTCTTTCCCTCGTCGATCCGATGGCTGAGCCTGCTGCACCCCCGGCAGATCTCAATGCGTACCTGGCGCGCATGGAGGAGCGTATGAACGCCCTCATGACCCAGAACGCTGCTCTCCATCGTCAGATCCAAGATCTGCAAGCTCCCGCCGCCGCTCCCCGCCAGGTCTACCAGGTGAACAAGCCCAAGGAGTTCCTAGGTTCCCGCGACGAGACGACGGCCTTCCTCGCCCAGTGCCACCTCGTCTTCCTCGCCGATCCTGCCTTCTTTGCGCCCGAGCGCCAGAAGGTCCTTTATGCCACCTCCTTCCTCCGCGGCGAAGCTTTCAAATGGTACGAGGCCGCCTTTTATATGGCCAACCGCTTCCCGGCTTCCTTCGCGGATTTTGAAGTTGCCCTCAAGTCGACCTTCGGTGAGGACACGGCCTCCTCGCAAGATAAGGCCTTGAACGACCTCAAACGCTTGGTCCAGCTCAAGTCCTGCCAAGCCTTCGCCACCCGCTTCGTCCAGCTCGCCGCCCGCGTCCAGACTGACGAACCCACCAAGATGCACTTCTTCAAGGAGGGTTTGAAGTCTGAGGTCAAGTTCCACCTCATCGGTCTCCGCCCCGCTCCCGCTTCCTTGCCCGAGTTGATCAAGGCAGCGGTCGAGTACGACGATGCCCTCCATCGTCTCAAGGTCTCCTCCCGTTCCCAACCTCCTCCTCCTTCTTCTCGCTCTGCTCCCCATCACCACCATTCTCCCGCGCATGTTTCTTCTTCCTCCTCTTCTGCACCCACTCCCATGGACCTTGACTCTGTCTCGGTCCGCCCTGCTAAGCTCTCCGACGTCGAGAAAAAGCGACGTCGTGAGCAGGGTCTCTGCTTGTACTGCGGGGAAAAGTCTTGTCCCGGCAGTCGCGATGTTCAGCAGTGCCCGGTTCTGGTCAAACGGAACTCGGGAAATGCTCACAGCCGAGCAGCACCTCGCAAGTAAGCGAGGTGGTCTGTTCGGCGATACGAACATCTTCCCCCTCTGACTCGTCACTATCGGACGATAAGCTTCTTCTTCCGGCCACTCTTATCGTCATGAGTCTTTCTGGCCCGGTCTCCATCTCCCTTTCTGTTTTTATTGATGATGGATGTTCCGCTCTTGCCCTCATTGATCCTGCCTTTGCCGATCTCCATAAACTCTCTCTTATCCCTCTTTCTACTCCTTACTCCGTTTCCCTTGCTGATGGTTCTTCGGCCGGTTTCATTCGTTTCCAAACCGCGCCTTTGACTCTGACCATTGGTTCCCACACCGAGTCGATTTCTTTTCTTGTGACTCGACTCTCCACCACTCCCATCACTCTTGGTCTTCCCTGGATGCGCTTGCATAATCCAGTTGTTAATTGGAAGTCCCTCTCCCTTTCATTCTCCGATCCCTCTTGCCTTGCTGATGGACACATCCTCGCGGATGTCTCTGCTTCTTCCTTGGACACTCCGTCCGCTTCCGGCTCCTCGCCTCCCCCTTCGGGCACTTCGCCTTTGACTCCTCCTCCCTCCGGTCCTTCCCTTACACCGGTTCCCTCCTTTGGCACTTCGCCTTCCCTTTCTTCCCGCCTTGACTCTGCTTCGCTTTCTGAAGAGCCAACGGCTTTATCTTCACCCGACATTGAGCTCGTTAATGCGGCGAGTCTTCTCCGTCTTGCACGGGAAGACAAGCTCGACATTTTCGCTGCCCAAATGGATATCCGTCCTCCTTCGCCGGAGACGTATCCTACGGTGTCGATAAGGTCCGTGCTCACGACGAAGGTGTATGCCGAGTCTGGCACCCCTGTTGACTCTCGAGGCGTCCCACTCAAATACAATGAGTTTGGCGACGTTTTCAGCCTCAAGTCTGACCCTCCTTCTTCCTTGCCTCCTCATCGTCCGTATGACTTGTCCATTGAGTTTGTACGGACCGAGGATGGAAAGGAACCTCGTTTGCCAAAGCCGGGGAAAGTCTATCCTTTGTCCCCGGCCGAGGAATCTGCTCTTTCGGAGTATCTGACCAACGCCCTCGCACGTGGTTGGATCTCCAAATCCTCTTCTCCCGTTGGTGCTCCCTGCTTCTTCGTGAAGAAGCCCAATGGTGGTCTTCGCCTTTGCGTCGACTACCGAGGCCTCAATGCCATCACGAAGAAGAACCGTTACCCACTTCCCCTCTTCCAGGATCTTCTGGATAAACTTTCTTCTGCCCGCGTCTTCTCACACCTCGACCTTCCTGATGCTTACCACTTGGTTCGTGTCAAGAAGGGCGATGAGTGGAAGACTGCTTTTGTTTGCAAATCTGGCTCATTTGAGTACAATGTTATCCCCTTTGGTCTTTCGAATGCCCCCGCTGCTTTTCAGTTTTTTATGAACGACATCTTCTCGGACCTCCTTGGTGTCTGTGTTGTCATTTATCTTGACGACATCCTGATCTTCTCAAAAGATCCCCAGGAGCATGAGGAGCATGTTAAGCTTGTTCTCTCTCGCCTTCGTGAACACTCCCTTAAGGTCAATCCGGCCAAGTGTTCTTTTGACCTTTCTGAAGTTGACTTTCTCGGCATGATCATTTCTGCCGATGGCATCAAAATGGACCCTGCCAAGGTCGAGGCCGTTTCCCTTTGGCCTGTTCCCTCTTCTGCTCGCGATATCCAAGTCTTTATTGGTTTCGCAAACTTTTACCGCCGCTTCGTCAAGGACTTTTCCGCACTTGCTCGTCCTTTGACTTCCCTCACTACCAAATCCTCCACCTTCTCTTGGTCTCCCGAGGCCCAAGAGGCTTTTGATTCTCTTAAACTTTCCTTCACTTCCGCACCTATTCTTCGATACTTTGATTTCTCTAAACCCGCTGTCATCGAGCCCGATGCTTCTGACTTTGCTTTGGGTGCCGTCCTTTCTCAGTTTGACCCTGACGGCGCTCTTCACCCCGTTGCTTTTCACTCTCGGCAATTCCGTCCCGCCGAGGTGAATTATGACACTCACGACAAAGAGCTCCTCGCCATTGTCGATTCCTTTACCGCCTGGCGTCATTACTTGATGGCTGCCGACCCTGATATTCCCACTCTTGTTTTCTCTGATCATCAGAACCTTACCCGGTTCACTGCCGCTTCTCAACTTTCTCGCCGCCAGTTCCGGTGGGCCCAATTCCTTTCTGACTTTGCTTTTCGCATTTACCACCGCCCTGGTCGTCTCAACACCAAAGCCGATGCTCTCAGTCGCCGTTCTGACTTTGAGATAAAGCCTGGTGACTCCCTCCACTCCACCAACTTCCTTCAGCTGTTCGAGTCTATTTCTCTCGACAGCATCACTGTTATCGGCTCGAATCCCGACTTTCTTTCCGAGATTCGAGCTGCCACCCTTTCTTGTTCCCTCCTTTCTGACTTTAACGCCAAACGTCTTGATGGCGATTACTCCTTCCGTGACGGTCTCCTTTACTTTAAAGACCTGATCGTTGTCCCTTCCCCCGAGCTCCAGCTCAAAGTGTTTGAGCAACGTCACTGCTCCGCTGCCGCTGGTCACTTTGGTCTTGCCAAGACCGTTGAGCTCGTCTCCCGGGACTTTCACTGGCCCCGGCTTCGTAAGTCTGTGCGTCGCTTCATTGCTAATTGTGAAGCGTGCCAGCGAGCCAAGCCGTCCCGTCACTCCCCTTATGGTTTACTTCATCCTCTCCCCGTTCCTTCCGAACGTTGGTGGGACCTGTCGATGGACTTCATCACGGATCTCCCACCTTCGAACGGTTTTGACTCGATCTTCGTGGTTAAGGACCGCCTGTCCAAACAAGCACACTTTGTGCCCACCACGAAGACGGTTACAGGCGAGCAAACCGCCGAACTCTTCCTCTCCCACATCTTCCGCTTGCATGGTTGTGTTAGAGTCCAAAGGGGACTCAACGGCAAAAGAAGAAGTGAGCTCGAAGTGAGCTCAGGGAAAGCAAGGGTAGAGTCCGAAGTGGACTCGGAGAGGGAGCGAGGGAAGCAAAGATCCGTTCAAGATAAGACTTGTCTCGAAATGAGACGTGAGGAACACTCAGAGAATAAAGTAGAAGGCACTTTATTTAGTCCTATTTTGAACGCTAAGGTTCGACTACACATCGCGGGGGTCAGGCTATTTATAGACAAGTCCGGACTTGGCAGCGAAGGGCGGCCAAGGGAGGGAAAAGTGGGCGATCGAGCAGGGCGAAGGGGGCGATGCACGAACGAGGGCCGAGAAGGACCACCGAGACAGGCAGAGAACCAAAGCGAGAGAGGCGCAAGCAAAAGCGAAGCACCTGGCAGGAGAAACGTGCAAAGGCGAAGCAATGTGACTCAACGTCCAAGAAGCGGATTGGTCAAGTATAAGGTTGGGGCAAATGCATGCGAGATGAACAAGAGATCGGGGCGGTCAGGCAGGTCATGAGTCACCGGTGGGGGGACACATGACCGGCAGCCGAATTGCAACCAATCGCAGCAAGGCGCGTGCACAAACAAACCGGCGCGTGCGAAGAAGACAAAGGAAGCGGAGCAGCGCGGGAAAACGGAAGTGCGGAAGGAGCGGAAAAGACAGGCAAAAGGCGGAAAATCGGAGGGGAACTGCAAGGCTACACACAAACAAACAGAAAGGCAAAAGAATAGCCAAGTGTGCAGTCAAAGTGGAGAACAAGCAGGAGCTATCCCTAACATCATCCCCTTCCTTAGCGACGAACTCCGGACGTCGCCTTCGGCTTTGAGGGATAGCGAAGGTGGAAGTCAGCAACAAGATCAGTGGCGTGGGAAACATTGGCAGCGGGCTCCCAAGACCGGTCAGTCTCGGAATAGCCCTTCCACTGAACCAAGTACTGTAAGCGACCACGGAAGAGCCGAGAATCGAGAACAGTCTCGACCTCAAACTCTTCCTGGGAGTTAACAAGAATGGGAGGTGGTTCTGGTTGGGTGAACTCGGGAACAATGTCCTTCGTTCGGGGTTCAAGGAGGGATACATGGAAAACGGGGTGAACTTTAAGTGTGGAAGGGAGTTTAAGCTCAAAGGCAACGGGGTTGATGCGGCGAAGAACTTTAAAGGGGCCAAGCTTTTTCTGGTCAAGCTTGTTGGAGGGACGAAGGGTGCGAATGTGGCGACGATCCAGAAAAACGAGGTCGCCAACGGAGATGTCGGGAGTGGGGAGACGGGATTTGTTGGCCTGCACAGTGTAGGACTCTTGGGCAACCCGGAGGTTGGCCTTGAGATCCTCGAGAACGGTCTGAAGTCGGTCGACACGTTCTTCGGCAGAGGGCACAACAGAGGGATCACGAATGATAGAGGGATCGAAAATGGGGTGATGGCCATGGACTGCAAAGAAGGGAGTCATGCCAGTGGAGGTGTTTTCCGAGTTGTTGTAAGTGAACTCGGCAAGGGGAAGGTGAAGGGTCCAGTCGTCTTGCAGGTAATTGCAATGGATACGCAAATACTGCTCGATGACCTGGTTGAGAACCTCGGTCGAACCGTCGGTCTCGGGGTGGAAGGCAGAAGAAAGGGAAATCTTCGTCTTCAGAAGCTCATTGAAGCGCCTCCAGAAGGCCGAAGTAAACTGAGTTCCTCGGTCCGAAACAATAGACCGGGGACAACCATGCAAGCGGAAGATGTGGGAGAGGAAGAGTTCGGCGGTTTGCTCGCCTGTAACCGTCTTCGTGGTGGGCACAAAGTGTGCTTGTTTGGACAGGCGGTCCTTAACCACGAAGATCGAGTCAAAACCGTTCGAAGGTGGGAGATCCGTGATGAAGTCCATCGACAGGTCCCACCAACGTTCGGAAGGAACGGGGAGAGGATGAAGTAAACCATAAGGGGAGTGACGGGACGGCTTGGCTCGCTGGCACGCTTCACAATTAGCAATGAAGCGACGCACAGACTTACGAAGCCGGGGCCAGTGAAAGTCCCGGGAGACGAGCTCAACGGTCTTGGCAAGACCAAAGTGACCAGCGGCAGCGGAGCAGTGACGTTGCTCAAACACTTTGAGCTGGAGCTCGGGGGAAGGGACAACGATCAGGTCTTTAAAGTAAAGGAGACCGTCACGGAAGGAGTAATCGCCATCAAGACGTTTGGCGTTAAAGTCAGAAAGGAGGGAACAAGAAAGGGTGGCAGCTCGAATCTCGGAAAGAAAGTCGGGATTCGAGCCGATAACAGTGATGCTGTCGAGAGAAATAGACTCGAACAGCTGAAGGAAGTTGGTGGAGTGGAGGGAGTCACCAGGCTTTATCTCAAAGTCAGAACGGCGACTGAGAGCATCGGCTTTGGTGTTGAGACGACCAGGGCGGTGGTAAATGCGAAAAGCAAAGTCAGAAAGGAATTGGGCCCACCGGAACTGGCGGCGAGAAAGTTGAGAAGCGGCAGTGAACCGGGTAAGGTTCTGATGATCAGAGAAAACAAGAGTGGGAATATCAGGGTCGGCAGCCATCAAGTAATGACGCCAGGCGGTAAAGGAATCGACAATGGCGAGGAGCTCTTTGTCGTGAGTGTCATAATTCACCTCGGCGGGACGGAATTGCCGAGAGTGAAAAGCAACGGGGTGAAGAGCGCCGTCAGGGTCAAACTGAGAAAGGACGGCACCCAAAGCAAAGTCAGAAGCATCGGGCTCGATGACAGCGGGTTTAGAGAAATCAAAGTATCGAAGAATAGGTGCGGAAGTGAAGGAAAGTTTAAGAGAATCAAAAGCCTCTTGGGCCTCGGGAGACCAAGAGAAGGTGGAGGATTTGGTAGTGAGGGAAGTCAAAGGACGAGCAAGTGCGGAAAAGTCCTTGACGAAGCGGCGGTAAAAGTTTGCGAAACCAATAAAGACTTGGATATCGCGAGCAGAAGAGGGAACAGGCCAAAGGGAAACGGCCTCGACCTTGGCAGGGTCCATTTTGATGCCATCGGCAGAAATGATCATGCCGAGAAAGTCAACTTCAGAAAGGTCAAAAGAACACTTGGCCGGATTGACCTTAAGGGAGTGTTCACGAAGGCGAGAGAGAACAAGCTTAACATGCTCCTCATGCTCCTGGGGATCTTTTGAGAAGATCAGGATGTCGTCAAGATAAATGACAACACAGACACCAAGGAGGTCCGAGAAGATGTCGTTCATAAAAAACTGAAAAGCAGCGGGGGCATTCGAAAGACCAAAGGGGATAACATTGTACTCAAATGAGCCAGATTTGCAAACAAAAGCAGTCTTCCACTCATCGCCCTTCTGACACGACACAAGTGGTA